>NW_027508866.1:19267500-19867500 GCF_051911475.1 Siphateles boraxobius | reverse complement strand
ACTACCCCAGTATTGGGGTAGGTTGTAACAAAGGAACACAGTGTATTTGACATCAACTCACGAGGTCTGAGATATTCTTGTTGAGGGTTGAATTGGTTCAATTTGTAGTAAACAAATGTGGGTACTTTGTATACAAGTTTGAGAACTCAAGCTAAAAAATTCAGCGAGTTAGAGGTGCTGAAGCTGAAAGTGTTACAACCATCTCCGGCCTCCCCTCTTCAACAGCGTAATTAAATTACTGTTGAAATTCTCTCTAAAAAATATTAACCTCGACCAGTTGAACAATACATGGATAGACATGAAACTGCACTTTTAATTCTTTCAAATAAATAAAATAAAATTGCTTAAATTATTATTGAACTGACCAAAGTATTTGAATTAAGGTTACATTAAAAACATACATTTTATCATTAGACGTTACATTTTGATGTTAAATCCACAATTGTTTCATAAGGCTAAGGCTAGATTGTTCTATACCCTAATACAATTGCATCAGAAAAAATAAGAGTAATCTCTTACTTTACTTTTTCAAAGGAAAAGTAACTAAATTACAGTAATTAATTACTTAGTAGATCATTACAACCATAACAGCAAAGTAGGTTGATGTATATTTTTTCTAAGATCGACTCTACGGTCGTTTTTGACGACTCGAGATATAGCCTAGATTTAATTATATACGCGGATGGGCGTGGTCACAGGGGCGTGGCTAATGCTGAGAGACACACGATTGGCTGTACTAATCCTCAGCTGTTGTCTGTCATGACAGCTAGCAGAAGCCCTCGGGAGTTTCAGTGAGTCCGAAGACACCCGAGACATCAATATACCGGCTAGCCATCGCTTATTCTTAACCTCGTCCTCATGCGGTGAAATGGTCAGCTTATCTAAGGAACTACAACCAAGTAGCTCGCTCTACCTCCTCTCCGGCTGATTACTGGTCGTCATTACGCAGTCAATGTTAGTGTGTGAGCTCGCGTTAGTCTCTTTCAGTGGAGCTCTAGAGGTGGTCTCTCCGTTAGTCTGTTTACTGTGGGATCACTGAGGAGAACGCATTAAATAAAGCCTTTATCTTCATAACTGACACACAGAAGGACACTGACACGATGTTCGAAACCAGGGGAATCCCCTTTATGTTGCTTGACATCGCGTGCCTAATACTCGGTAAGCAATATTGTGTTAAGTACCCTTCTTTTTATTTAATTAATATGAATATTGTTTTGACTGCAGTATGTTTTTTAGCGGAGTGACAATTATAACCTGTATCATGCGTTCAGAAGTGCTGTACAGAAAGATTTTAAAGGCATAAATATAGTCAATGCGTATATGGACGTGTCTTTTGTTTTAGATGTTGCCATGCACGTTATTTAATTAAATGAGATTCAACATTGCAACAGTAGTAGCCTACTTACACAATAACCTCGGACGACACTCATAATGTGCGTCATAATGCATACTGGAGCCCTAGTCATACACTCATCTTGCCTTATCAACTTTTCCCTAATAACAGGGCGTTACCTTTATGCAGAGATTCTCTTATGCACAACAATGACACGTGAAACTCAATTGAATATCCTTTAAAATCCATTGAGAAACTCTCCAGCTCTTTTAAACAGCAACCCAATACTCTACTGTAAGAATAATGTATAGGCTATTATTGCATGGTAGTGTAATATATACTACCCCGCATTCTCTCAGACAATTTACCATTTTCCTGAGAACAGTTCAATTTGGCAACTAGCCCCGGTCTCCCTTATATCACATAATAATGTGATTCATTCCTATAAAATTATTTTTAAATCCTTATTCAAATAATAACAACTGACTGAACACTTCATAGAAATTCATTGGTCAAAATATGTGGGAATGTGTAATATAATTCTTAATTACAGTGACAAATAAGGGTTGTCAAGATGAGAAATTTGAAAATCTTGTAAAAACTTGTTTTAAAAGCATGCATCAGGTATGTTAAAATGTACATAGTGTATTCATGCTGATTTTATGTAATTAAAAATGACATTTACACCCTGTTTTACAAAAGTTAAGACTGAATGTACTTGAATGTGTCAAATGGTCTAACTGCCAAATAATGAGAAATATTAAATATTTTATCCACCTAGATGGCATGTAAGTGTACTCATAGAAATAAATACATATTTTTTTTATTACACGAAATTAGATTTTATTAGAGTTCTCTAAATGTAATTTTTAATGTGTTTTTGCTATATTTGGCAGGACATATGCTGAAAACACCTGTTTTCTAAATAATCTTTGACAAACTATGTAAAATTTGCTAGAAATCATGTTATTACACTAAACTAGATTGATTAAATTTATTCCACTTTAATTTTCCTGTATATAATTATATTTTTATGAAAAATACTGGTTACGCCAATTGACACAAACCAGTTACACCCCCTGACCATGTTGCTTCTAGAGTCGAAGGCCATTGTTTGTTGAAGAAATTTTGACTGACAATCAAGCATGACAGTAAACAAGTTCTGCATAAGAGGTTTTATTTTTGTCAATGCTGAGAAAAACAACTGGCAAGAACTAATTAGGTTAATTCTCGTGTTATGCAGCATGTTTAAGCTTCTGCAAAAACCATTGAGGTTCATTCTTGTTACGCAGCATGTTTGAGCTTCTGCAGAAACAAATGAGGTTAATTCTTGTGTTACGTAGCACGTTTGAGCTTCAGCAAGAACCAGTGAGATCCATTCTCGTGTTACAAAGCATGTTTGAGTTTCTGCAAAAACCAATTAGGTCCATTCTTGTGTTACGAAAGCATGTTTGAGCTTCTGCAAAAACCATTGATGTTAATTCTCATGTTACACAGCACTTTTGATCTTCAGCAAGAACCAATGAGGTCCATTTTCGTGTTACAAAGCACGTTTGAGGTTCTGCAAAAACCAATGAGGTTAATTCTCGTGTTACGCAGCACGTTTGAGCTTCAGCAAGAACCAATGAGGTCGATTATCGTGTTACCCAGCACGTTTGAGCTTCAGCAAGAGTCAATGAGGTTCATTCTCGTGTTATTCAGCAAGTTTGAGCTTCAGCCAGAACCAATGAGGACCATTCTTGTGTTACGCAAAACGTTTGAGCTTCAGCAAGAACCAATGAGGTTCATTTTCGTGTTACACAGCACGTTTGAGCTTTAGCAAGAACCAATGAGGTTACATTGGTTACATTGAACACTTGAAAAGACTTCCAAATAGTAGGTTAGTTTATATAACATTTTTAATCAGCATCATAAACTAGTGATATTTGACTAAATTGGCCCTTAACAGAAAGGCTTGTAATAGGAGTCAATAGGTGTAAACGGTTACAACATTTGACATTTCAGTTTGAAATCAATTTTGACAGGCAATATCATGGACACCTATGTAAGCATGTGGCCTTGGTGGTAATATTTAAAATGTAACTTTAAAAGTTAATACTCCTTTTTATAATAATGATGAATTATCAGTGTATTCCGGGGGTCATACCATTTGACATATACTCAAGAATACCTGAGCATACCCTAAAAATGTTAAATTATCTCACATTTTAAAGAGAGTTACTAACATTTGCATGCAGCAGTTAGTGTCACCAGGGGTCCTTCTCTGTGATATAATTTCCTGTCACATGGTCTTCTTACAAAATAGCTCATTGAATGTTGGTTACACCACCTTGACACTTCAGGAATTTGACTTGACTCACATGATTCCCCAAATTATTTATAATATTCAGAACAATGGTGTTCCATTTACTTTTATTTACTGTTAAATAGTTCTATTGTAAGATTATGCCAAACTAGCTGATATGGTGTTTTATTGAGAATTTCACCTTTTTTAAACAACACATTGACATTTTTTGCAATCATCCCCCAAATAATCTCTCAAAATAAATTAAACTAGAAATTTTAGACTTGGTCCTCAAAACAGAGAATGTATGCAAGCAATTTGCCATTTTATTTTGAAATTTTAACCCTATTAAATTTGATTAAACCATATGGACACAAAAAAATGAGTGTCACGTCATTGACAACTAGAATAAGCATAAATGCTTGATCTAGTTGGTCGCCAACAGGTTACTGAGTCTTACAGAATTTTTGATGGAAGTTTTGATCTGTATGTTTTTCCCCATGCACTTGGAGATTTAAAAAAATATATGTTTTTACACAAAGAACAAACAAATTGTCATTTTCTTATGAGGGCTGTTTGTTCTTGTCCTTTGCTAGATGTACCAAGATGTAGGAATGATTTTAGTCAGCATTTTATAAGCATTATTATTAAGTATGATAAAGTATAATATCCCTACACATATGCTGGTTATTCTTCTCATTTAAAAGTAGCTCACGGTCATGGCTGTCGAGCAGACTCTCGTGTGTCACGTGTCTTTCTTCTTTACAGGGAAGCCTTATTGGTTTTGCATTTGCAAATGGATATTTACATACCACCGGTATCACCTAAACTCAAACTATGACACTACACACTGAAGAGCAGATCAGAACTGATGAGTTTAAACACTGAAGACTTTCCCACTTGTGTTAGTTTCGCCCTTTTGGCATTTACAATGGGGCTTCAGTGGATCTCAAAACAATTAAATTTTACCTCAATTCAGCTCTTCCTTCTTTCAGGCTTGAGCAGCCAGCTTTATCTATATGTGTGCGTATGTCACATGCACTCAGCATCAGTAACAGTCCCAAAGTCTTTTACTGGGAGAGGAGCCTCAGGCTCTATGAATGAGGGTTTGTGTTGTTTTCCTGTGATGCTTTGCAACAATAGGCTGAGGCTATAGAGGACTCAAAGTTTACATATGAGCTCTCATGTTGGACTTTAAACCGTCAGGTTGCATTAGTGTAATACGGGAATAGATAAAGACATTAGAGTCAGCTAAAATGTAAGAGGCCGTATGTGACAATAGCAATGTGTCTGGAATGAGCACTAAGAAAGGATGACAGAAACCATTAACTTTGAAAAATAAGTGTTTGAAGTGTGGTTGTGATCAATTAAGGCCTTGGATTTTGACGATGGATTATGAAATTAGCACCATTCAAAAATATATTTAAAATATAATCCATAAATACAATACAAGTCATTAACCCCTTGTAAAACTGTCATCAGTCACTGTTGGCTTTGCATATTTCACTTCAAAATAAAAGATATTCAAAGTCCAAGAGTAGGTTTACACAACAAGGATGTACTAAAAACGGAAATGTTTTTCTTTTCAATTTTCAAAAGGATCCCGTTCACACGGATCTGTGAAAACGACTAAAAATGCTGTATTATTCATGCCAGGCCAGTAGATGGCGATGTCACTTTGTAAAGAAACACTACACACCTATAGACTGAACACGTAATACGCATGATGTCCCCGTTTTTACAAATTCATGTTTTTGTAGTTTACACGGAGCTAATAACGTTATCCTGGGACGTCGTTAGGCCTATTTTAGGGGGGCTGAAGCTACCCCAAAATGTTCCTGAGCCCCCCTAAATGATAATAAGAACAACAATAACAATTCGATTTATCAATAACGTCATTGGAATGAGTATCCTCATTCATATTTAGAATTAGACGCAACAAATTACATATATCCAGCTACAAAAAATACCCGAAAAGTCAGAAGTTGGACAGAAGTACAAAGAGTCGTTGTGCTATCAAGATGATGCACTGCACCGTCTCGTTGCATTGGTTTGAACTGTGGCAGCTTTCAGAGCGTTGCAGACCAGAGCGCTGCAAGTAACTGGAGGATTTCTCTCGTCGTTACTCTAGTTTGGTCTGAAGTTGAACTCGCTATGCACCCTCCAGCCCACACACACCTATACACACGCTAATGGTGAAAGGAAGATTGGTAAGTGTCGTGATACAGAGTGAAATTGTAAGTTGTTTTTTATTACCTGCTCACCTTTAGCTACGTTTTCTTGAGGTAAAGGAAAGGGGATAAGGGATATTTTGGTTTGCTATGGAAAACTGTAGTCTATCTAGAGTGAACAAGCACAATACAAGAAATGGTTAACTTAGCAAGCTAATCACAACTCTTTATTCTTTGCCAAAAATATAACCTATCTCTATAATAGGCATATTCTAAAACAATATCAATCCCCATAGAATGCTGTTGTCACTGAAAACTAAATGTCATAGGGTCCACACTTAAAAGGTTTTCCGTTTTAGTTGAAAATGGTGTCGTGTAAACAGTCCCTAAGTTTAGTACACCCCCTGTCTTTTCTGAACAAGCTTTCTCATTATAAACCCACGTCCATTATGTAATGTCTATCTCTTTAGGTGGTAGCAGCCAATCATCAACACTGGAAATCAGCCCTTGCGTTTGATTGGTTGGTACACCCTTTATGGAGTTGTTAAACCATTGTTAACCCTTCTTTACCTACAGCCGGCCTCCCACTCGCAGCGTTTAACCTGGGTAAAATCAAACCATATCAGCGGGGCTTTTTCTGTAACGACGAGAGCATCAGCTATCCCTTCCACACCAGCACCGTCACCTCCACTGTGCTCTACACAGTGGGCTTCACACTTCCCATATGTAGTGTAAGTAATCTCAGAGACAATAGCATATACACACTACATGCCCATCGTCCTCCCTCAAAAGTCTTTAGTGCACTCAAGCTGGTTTCAAGGGATTCATCTTGAGAGTTTAATTGACTATTGCAGTCACAGGAAGTGGCCCTTCATTGTAATTGAACAAACAGTCAAATAGACACGAAGAGCAGCTGTTTCAACATGATTCATGACCACTGAACAGGTGCAAACTGCAATTTCAGTAGAGCTTTGTTAGGTGGATTGAAAGCAGCTGTTCAAGTCGCTTTATCTGTGATCGCATGAGGCCGTCTAACATTGTGTCTACACTGGAAGAGAGAGACCACTGTCCACTGAGGTTGTCTACACTGGAAGTATCAATGGAGGAGTCAGCTGTGATTTCTGTGTGAATTATTTTTAGGGACGCACAGGATATCAGTGTAGTATCTGTTATTGGGCAATTTTAAATTTTGTATTATTTTACACATTGTTTGATATTGGACATTTATTTAGGGCATGCACATTTCTACCATTTTTTATTTACAAAGTTAATAGTTCATCTTTTTTTTAAATCTTTAATTTAAATGTTTATAATTTTAATGTTCCAATTTTTATACTGCACATTATAATATTGTGATGCCTAGATTCACATACGACAATTGTTTTTAGTTATTTTTTTATTTTATTTAGACAAAATATTTTAGATTATCAGCCATAATATAAAAATAATTATCAGCCCTAATTTACATCGAAAGCTACAATTAAATAATGATTTTTACGTATTTACAAAGAAATACTTTCTACTAAAAATGAGGACCAATGTTTACCAATCATAACACTAGGCCTTATATATTAAACCTGAGCTAAACTAATTTCTTTGTAAATGTGGATAAAAACATGATATGCTTGCATACAGTTAAAAACAAAAGCTGATGGCACATTCAGAAGTTATTTACATACATAACAAATAATATTAATCTTTTGTAAATAAAATCATTCCACTTCAGACAACTGGGGAAAATATACTAGTGGTGTACGTCAAAGATAGAAACCATAAACTAAAGGTGTGACATAAAGACACTTCCAGTGTAGACTGTATTGTGATGGACTACTTGTGTCCCGTGTAGACATCGTGTTAAGAACTGAAGAAATTTTGGCAGCTCGGCTAGCGATACTCTGGGCATGTTGCTTGTCATCAACTTCTTAGCCAAGGATGTCCACCAAGTACAAGAAATTGCCTTTAGTTGTTTCAGATTAGCTCAGGTTTGAGGTATTCTTGGGTTTGAATTTAAAAACACCCTCCTTCAATCCACTGCTTTTTTTTTTTTTTTTTCAAATTAGGCAGAGGTTTCTTGGGTTTACCCACCAAACCACAGAAACTTCCTGAATATGTTTAGGAACGGTCACCGTTTAGTCACAAGTCAAGTACTCATGTTCATGCTTTTATGTCAAGTTTATTGTGTAAATATTTGCATCAAAACAGTTTTAACATACAATTCTGCAAAAAATAAAAAAACAGATTGAAGGTGTATCTGGGATATTGTGATATGTCTGGAATGTGATAACAGTGGATAGTTAGTATCTTCTGGAGCACAGATGCCATAGTTTTGCCTCTAAAACATTTATCCAAAAGTTTCAGCAATACTTTCCTTGATTAACCCCATATGACATCACCCTCAAGATTGAGAAAACCTCAAACTTCCCATAGGGCAAGATTTGGGTTTGAACTCTATGTAAGCAGCCCTCAGCTTCCACTCGCCTGCCAAGTCAGTTCAGGCTGCATAAAAATGATGATGATCTAAACGAGCGATCCGTCCGCGGTGAATGTTACACCGATGCTCCCAATGACTCTGAAATCCTATACGTTCAGACAGCGCATCACAGACCATGACAATGCAGCTTTCACCGAAGTTAGCAAGAAGATACAGTGTAATGTTAGGAGACTTCAGGTAACCTGCTCTGATCCACATGGCAGATTGAGCAGATTCATGCACGTTAACACGCACGCAAATGTATCAGCATATCATATCATTGCATGTTGGGTAAATGTCTTAATCTCTACCACATGCTTTGCTGCCACGCTTGAGTAACCTTCCTGTCCACAACAGGCTTGTAAAGTTTCTGCCGGTCTCACCACGGTCACCCTTTCTGCACTTTTCTGATGTTTATGTTGCCACTTTAATGTTTTTTAACTGTGGTGGAGCAGCATTTAAAAGCTCTTTTATAACATGATGGTGTGAAAAACCAAGAGAAAGGCATTTTTAGGGACTATAAAGCCTTGTTCACACTTGGAAAATTATAAAGCGCCCCAATGTTATTCATCGTCAGTAGCGAATGTGGCGACTACCAATGTACCAATATACTCCTGTGATATACTGTAGTCATGACTTGGTAAGAATGAGAGAACTTAATGATACTGTAAGTGTTTATGATGTTCAATATGATTGACTCTGCCCACATACAGTGATATAATAAAATGATGCATGGAAAACCATGTCAGCAACCTCAAGCAATAAAATCACTGTCAGTTGTGAACAGGGCTTGAGAGAGAGAAAGATTTCACACCATCTGTTTATCAGAATGTTCTGACATACAAATACTCAACGTTTTGACAAGATCTACCCATCACCATAGCGTGCCTTTGAATAATTTGAGCTATTTTTGGCACATTCCACTTCCCCTGTTGACCTCGAAACCAACGGAGAATGAAAACAAAGCAATAAAAAGCATTTTAACAAGAATATCCTGCATTACGCAAAGACAAAGTGCAACTTTTTGCTAAATTCAGCCCGGGCTGCCACACCACGCCATTTTCTAACCCTTTGTTCATTATGCGTTCAAGTAGAAAATCTAATGTCTGTCTAACCCACAGCTTTCCTTTCTGTACGAGCACCTCCCTGAGGAGAACGCCATTTGCTTGAATTGGGGAGAATAGGGTACAAAGCACTCTTTTAACCTTTGTTTTTTTTTCTCTCACTGTTTCTTTTTTTTGCTAGTTGGACTCCCATTCGCAATACTCACAATACAACACAAAACATTCAAACGAGGATTTTTCTGTAACGATGACTCTATCAAGTACCCATATAAAGAAGACACCATTTCCTATCAGTTAGTAGGAGGAGTAATGATTCCTATCACTGTGATTTCTGTAAGTGCCCGTCTGTTACTTGCAGCTCACCCCTCTCTCCTCTCATTGTGCCTCTAATGTCCGTGTGCTCCTCTGGTCAGTACGACTGTTCTCATGCCAGCTTAAGAAACAGAACTTTAAGATCTAACCACAGTGCAAAGGACATACAGTCCTGTAGATAGAGACTTAAAAGGATCGTTCAATCACATATGAACATTCTGTCATCGTTTAGTTACCCTGTTCCAAACCTGTATAATGTACTTTTTTCTGTTGAACACAAAATGAGATGCTTTTAAGCGATTCCAATCAAAGCATACAGTGACCAGAAGCTGTCAAAGTCCAAAAAAGTGTCAAAAGTACTACATCTGGCTCATGTGCTGTATTCCAAGTCATCTAAAGTCATACAGTAGCTTTGTGTTAGGAACAGAACCGAAATATAATTCTTTATTCACTCCCTGGATGTGTTTGTTACGAGGCGTTGTGACTTCAAACTTGACACAAATGTGTGACATTAATAACTGCGCACATTGATATCTTGGAATATCTGTGTACACCTGATATCAGGATACGTTTTGGTCAATCTGATCATTAGTAGACAAGGGAGACACATAGGTGTTTACATCCGTCTCTTTTGTCCACTTTCAACCACATCTGTCCTGTTTTCTTCGAGGGGAGGGGTTATGGGTGGGTAAATGTATATGCTTTTTTTCCAGATCTTTCAATCTAATGGACAAAATAAGTTTGCGAAATTTACATATGAACGCGTCCATGAGATGACGGAAAGACAAACAGAGAGCAGCAGCTTTCCTTTCTGTTCTGACAGCCGAAAGACCGCTCTTAACGCTGTGAGTGTGTGTTAGAAATCAGGAATGGCGAAACAACATTGCGCTTAGTACGTTTTTTGTCTTTAAACCAAACTTTTAAACAAAGACAAAGTTTAATCCAGTCTGGCTAGCGCGCTTCTCATAATGTTTGTCCATTACGTCAGTAGGCGGAGAGAAGACGGTCTTTTGTGGCTGTTCCTACACATTCGACCTTGTGAGCGTTTATACTATGAAAGCAATCCGGTCTGATGTGTTTTCGACTACCTCTGGAAGTGGTCAAAAGTGGACAAGCTCAAAATGTTTTAGACCAAGATTACACTTGTATTTAGAGGTGTCTACTTGTGATCAGATTGACCAAAACGCATCTTAATACCAGGGCCTTGGAGTGCTTTTATGGTTCTCTTTGAGTCCTGACAGTTTCTGTTCTTTCAGTGTTTGGAAAAGATGAGCATTCTTGTCAATTTCTCAAATTGTCCCTTAAAAGAAAGGAACTCAAATGTGTTGAAACGACATTAAATTTGTAAATTAAAATGTAAATAATTTTTTGGGTGAACTAACATTTGCAATTCATCCCATATTTGACCTTAAATTACTTAAGTGGAAAAAAATTTTCTGGTCTTCCACCCACATATATTCTCTCATATACCACAGAAAGTCTTGTGGTGAGACGTTTAGACTAGAGCTGGAGTCCCTCTCTGTGGTTACATCTCATAACTGTTTCTTTAATGTAGGCCTTTTATCTTGTGTGATACCATCTACAATTTCAACATTGTCCTTTTAAGGGTATTAGAAAACTATGTTTAAACTGAGCTTACCCATTATGGTTAACATTATATGCATACATGTACACACACAAAATCACATCTGTATAACCTCACAGTCACCCATGTGAGCTCAAAAGCACATGTTCCTCTGCCTTAATGTTTTAAAAACATTTGATTTAGGTTACTGCTAATGTTTATTTTGAAAATGCAGAATTCTATGTATTTTAACCTGCATATTTTAGTGAAAAGAAAGCACAACGAATTGTATCATCTTAATATACATTACCCAGACGTTATAATTGATCATACTCCTCAAAACTACAGAAACAAATGCTTTTTTTTTATTATTTTTTTTTTTAAGCTTTTTAGAAGGTAAAACTGTATTACAGTCACTGGACCGTAGTCCGTGTAGACACCATATAACGAGAGAGACGGAAGTACAGTCCATTCAGTAAGTTGTACTGGTGTGAATTTCATTCTTGACTGTTCAGTTAATTAGATTTGAGCTATGGTTGTCTGGTTGTACTGTGTTCCCATCCCTCACAGCTTTGTTAACGTCAAATTAAATATGGTGTCTACTCTGATCGAGGCCAACAGAGATAACCTCTAAAGGAGGCAATGCAAACATGGGTAACTGTGATGTTAGGGACATTTTAGGGAAATTCCTATGATAGCTGCATTGTCAAGTACTTCTACTGTTCGATCTTGTCTTCTATTCTTGTACGTGTGGACATCCTTGTGAGAAACAATCCTCAAATATCCTCATATTACAAATGCGTAACTGGTTGTAACATAATTGTTGACTTTCTCACCAGAACAAAGAAAAGTAATATTTCATTGCTTCCTCTCCCATCGCAGATGATCATAGGGGAGTGCCTTTCAGTCTATCTAAACCGCATCAAATCAAAGTCTTTCTGCAACAGTTATGTGGCCTGTATCTATAAGGCCATTGGCACCTTTGTGTTTGGTGCCGCCATGAGCCAATCACTCACTGACATTGCCAAGTATTCAATCGGCCGACTGCGGCCACACTTCCTGGATGTGTGCAAACCGGACTGGATGCAGATCAACTGCACAGGAGGGGCTTACATCGAGGACTTCATCTGTACTGGGGACACAACCAAGGTCAACGAGGGAAGGTAGGTAACACTTTTCTTTAACTTAACACAGGGGTGGCCAATCTTGGTCCTGGAGGGCCACTTTCCTGCAGAGTTTAGCTCTGACCTGCTCTAGCAAGTTGATCGGAGAGACCATTGGTGGTAATTGTTCTGCGATCAACTTAAGCTTACGATGCTCTTGGGAAATGCAGCCCTGGAAGTTTATTTCAATGAACCTAGACCTTGATCAAAAACCTTGATTACTTGGTCAATGATTAGTTGGGTAAGGTAGATTTGGGGTTGGAGATAAACTTTGCATGGAGAAGACACTCCAGAAGTGTGATTGGACATCCCTCCCTTAATTAATTAATTTGTTACATTTGTATAGCACTTTTCTCTGCACTCAAAATGCTTCACATATGGAAGGGGGAATCTCCTCAACCACCACCAATGTGCAGCATCCACCTTAATAATGCCACAGCAGCCATATTGAACCAGAACGCCCACCACACAACAGCTTATAAGTGGAGTGATGAAGCCAATCAGTATACAGTATATGGGGATGATTAGGAGACCATGATGATGGACAGAGGCCAGTGGCCTAGATGCCAGGGTTACACACCTACTTTTTCCGAAGGACATCCTGGGATCTTTAATGACCACAAAGAGTCAGGAACTCGGTTAAATGTCTCGTCAGAAGGACTACACCCACTACTGCAGGGTTGTCCAATATTTCTCCTGGAGGGTCAACTTCTAGCAGAGTTTAGCACTATCCCCAATTAACCACATCTGAACCAGCTAAACCAAGGTCTTGAGGATGACTAGAAATATCTAGGCTGGTGTGACAGCGCTAAACTCTGCAGGCCCTTCAGGAGTATAATTGGACACCCCCGGACTATTGCGTATCCTGCTCTGGATGTAAGAGTTGTTGTAAGAAAGGGAAGTTTGTCTTTGAGGTGGAAGTAGGAATCCCTCAAATTAGTTCTTTAATGTGGTTCCATCCTGGAAACTTCCTAACCAGTGTAGCCTGCATCTGCATTCATTATTAGACAAGCTTGTCCCTTAAAGGAGAACTCCGGGCAATTTTTAAGTTAATCTTGATCATTAGAGCTTTGTGAGTACTGACTATAGAAAAAAAAACGAACCGGATTGGTGATTGCTACGCGGAGCTGCGACCGCGAATGCCCAGAGCTCCCACCCAGCTAAAACGGCAGCTATGGGGGCATGGACATAAAGAGCGTTTTTGAGCCTATTAACAGACACAAAATGCAATTAAAATGTCTGTCCAACATGAACAGGGACCCTACATGTGAACAAGATGCGTTTAGCAACTTAGCCATTGTTTCAACTCACCTAAATAGTATTTTAGACGGCAAGCTGTAGTCTCGCACTGCAGTCCCGTGCTGTAGCCGGAAAAGGTCAACAATGTCCAGGTGGGAGGAGCGTTGATCATGTGCGACGAGTCTTCGTACATGGAATGGCATTTTTCTTCAAACGGCCCCGCTGTGTTGAGTGTGTGTAGTCATCCTTGTCAAAGTGTTCACTGCAAATGCGGTAATCTTTAACGCGTAGAACTTCTACGGGAGTTTGCACATCAAGTTGAAGTACAACTAGCCACAACTGCAGAATCTCGAGGTCATGGAAAGGAAGACGATGAAAATTTAAGCTCTTATATTTTCGCATTCGGTTGCCACAATTCGGAAAGGCACAAACACGAACCATTTCTTCTTCACTTGTAAGCAACTCTGATCATAACTCGTCGCACATGATCAACGCTCTTCCCACCTGGATATTGTTTACCTTTTCCGGCTACAGCACGGGACTGCAGCGCGAGACTACAGCTTGCCGTCTAAAAGACTATTTAGGTGAGTTGAAACAATGGCTAAGTTGCTAAACGCATCTTGTTCACATGTAGGGTCCCTGTTCATGTTGGACAGACATTTTAATTGCATTTTGTGTCTGTTAAGAGGCTCAAAAACGCTCTTTATGTCCATGCCCCCATAGCTGCCGTTTTAGCTGGGTGGGAGCTCTGGGCATTCGCGGTCGCAGCTCCGCGTAGCAATCACCAATCCGGTTCGTTTTTTTTTCTATAGTCAGTACTCACAAAGGTCTAACGATCAAGATTAACTTAAAAATTGCCCGGAGTTCTCCTTTAAAATGACTTGGCGTCAGAACATTTTCGGACAGATGGATCCTACATGGAATTAGGCATAGTTGTAAAGATTTACAGGAAGGTGTCTTATTAGCAGAACCAGTTCAGTTGTGACCTCAAGTGTGCCATGAGTTCTTTGTATCTGGCACTGAGAAGAAACTCCCTCATTAACATTGAAATGAAGGGCTTCTTCTGAAATGTTTATTGTGAACCCTTTTGGGTCAGTTGGCCACCCAGGCTCTTGGTGGAAATCTGTGGTTCACACACTGTAGTGGTCTCTAATCCTGTGGTAAACCATTTCAGAGCACGCAGGGTTTCTGTTTGGGTTCTTGGGACAGACTCAAGGCCAGCAGAATCCCAGGACCTCTCAGAATGCTCTTATGTAACATAGGTGTGGTTCCCATCTCTCTCACCTCTTTAGTGGTTGTCTAGTGTTTGCCTAGGAGAAGATGCCATTTATAGAACAAATAACGAGCAGTATGGGTCTGAGCCCAGAATAACCCGGATCACCTTTTACACGGGAGTGTTCTCCTCTGGAAAAAGGGATCTTCTCACTAGGCAAGCAAGTATATTTGCTTGTAAAAGGAGTGAGAGAGTCCTCCAGGTTAAGTCAAAACAGTTCAAAAATCTGAAGCATGTCTTCATTTCCAAGTAATCTGTTTCCCCTTAGTGCAGTTTTGTCCTCCTGCAGATCAGTCACATTCAGTCTGCGATGCTTTATTTTAGCTTCTCCGCCTCACAGATAATTCACTTTAGCTCTACTTTGTCTAATGACTGGCAGGGTCTGTAATTCAATCAGCAGGAATATTGTAGATCTGGCCTTATCATGTTTGCAGTGGTTGACTGTGACAGTTAGTTCTGTGCTGCTTGTATTTTTCACTAGGCGGATACTCCTAGTCGACAAGTGGTCTAACCTTAAGTAAACAGGAACACACAAAAGCCTGCCGGATAGCCAGACCACCCTCCCTCTCTTGCGCTTTCCATGCTTCACCTGCCCCGACCCCACCGTTCAACACACGTCTCCCCCAAGCATGCCTGTATCACCCGGAAAAGGGTGTGTGACTGTTTTATGGGACCAAGTGTGTGACTGTTTTATGGGACCAAATGGGACAATGTAAATCTTCACCCTGCTTGGGGTTCAGTGTTAAGATTCCATCCTGCCAATTTGTCAAAGTAATTGTTATTTTGTTTTTACAGAGTTGCAAAACAAATGTCAGCTTCGACTTAAAGGCTTCATGCTGTTGCACAAGCACATGTCTACATGTATTAAGTAGTTAACAGCCCTTCTGCGTTTCCCACATTGATTCTTTGTTGTTTTGCAGACTCTCATTCTACTCGGGTCACTCCTCTTTCTCCATGTACTGCATGTTGTTCCTGGCAGTAAGTGTATTTTCATTATTCTTTGCATGTTCTTTATCAGGGGTACAGTTCACCCAAACGTTAATATTCTGTCATTTACTTACCCTCATGTCGTTCCAAACCTGTATGAATGACTTTCCTCTGTAGAACCTATAAGAAATATTTCTCTAAATGTTCTCCATTCTATAGAGGATTATTGTACTGTATACAGTATTGATGTCCTTGATTAATCAGTTAACATTTAAACCACAATGTTACTTAACCGAATAACAAACCAGAACCAAACTGGTCCAGTGAATAACAAACAGTGACCAGGAAATGTGATCAATGTATGTAAATTTGTTTTACCACAGATTTTTCCATGGGAAAATCCCTATTATGTCACAGTACAGTGTATTGATTCAGTAAAGCAATCTTAAGGATTCTTATGTCATTCTGCTTAACGTCTCCATTACAGCCTAGTCAGCAAACGCAACCTACCATAATCTTACCACGAGAGTACAAAGTTCATAGCACATTTGACCCGGGGTCGATATTCAGCAACACTCAGAAAGATAACATTGTACTATTTTTTGCTCTAAAATGACCCCTCAATTCGGAAATGAACTGCTTAACCACGTTTAAATTTAGATTACAAGCATTAACCACATACATCTAAACTAGAAACGGTTCTTCACTTTTTAAAGGGGGCATTTTTAGAGACCTCCAAAGATTTCTGGGAATCTTTGCCCAGCGTGGGGGATTTCATCCCATCAACTTGACAAAGTAATCCTTAGTTTGTGTTAAGAGTTGCTAAACAAATGTCAGCTTGATTTTAGGTTTTCAAAACAGTTGCACAAGCACATCTAACATGTAATGGTAGTTAAACAGACTGTGTTTTGCCCACATTGACTCCTTGTTGCAAACTATCGTTCTACTTGGATCACTCCATCGTACCTCTAAATGAGTAATGAATTTGACAACAAAACCTGTAATGTGATCGCATGATGATTAATATTTAAAGATAATCTACATTTCTTGGAAGCTCAGCATAATCAACTAAAATAACTTGACTTGGTTCCTGTTAAAGGAAGTCTTTATTTTGTTGGTGGAGCGGATGCATGTGGCAGCGTTGATGCGTCATGCCAGAATTTTAGGTACACTTCCCTTCGGCATGAGATAAGAAAAATAAGCCATTTCATAAACAGGAAAAATTGGTTGCATGGGATCTGTAATAGCATGAAAAGCATACACAATCGCTGAAATAAACATGACAATGTTAATGAGGTCATCAAGTCACATGTGCTGTGAGTTTGGCAGGCAGCATATTTGAAACTGCTCTCATATTCAATGAGATTGAACAGCCTTTCTCTTTCTCAAAGCTTTATCTTCAAGCAAGAATGCAAGCTGAATGGGCACGGCTCCTTCGACCCACGCTCCAGTTCTTCCTGATCGCCGCCTCAGTCTATACAGGACTGTCCCGTGTGTCCGACTACAAACACCACTGGAGTGATGTACTCACAGGCCTCATACAAGGAGCCATCGTGGCTTTACTAGTGGTGAGTGATTAACCGCAAATTGTTCAGTTCAAATTGTATAGTTCACCCAAAAAATTACATCACTTGTCCTCACATTTTCCCAGCCTATATGACTAATCTCAGTGTAACATTTCTTTAAAAATGAAAGCTAATGCAAAATATTAAGTACTTTAGTAGGCCTATAACATTAGAATCAGTAAATATTTTTTTTTGTAGTTTTTTTCGTGCACATACAACGTTGTCAAAACAATTCCCATTCACACGGTTCCAAGAAAAACAATTAAAATCACTATTATTCAAGCCAGCCCAATGGGTGATGTAACTTTGTAAAGAAACACTACGCACCTATAGACTGAACACATATTAAGCACGTGCATGCCGTCACCGTTTTCACAAATTCAAGTTGTACACAGAGAGAATAACAGTATCTTTTTCATAAACTTGCACTTTGAAATGTGTTTTCAAAACTGAGCATTTTTAGGCCCCCATAACGCTGTCGTGCAAATGAACGGCCAAAACACTTTAGTTGAAAACAGTATCATGTGAATGGCCCACTTATTTAACAAAAACATCTTTTGAATGTATAAATACATTATTTGCTGAATATTTTCAGTCTACAATTGTTCAGTTAAACCTCTTTTGAATGTATAAATACATTATTTGCTGAATATTTTCAGTCTACAATTGTTCAGTTAAACCTTCTAAATGTACTCAAAACCAGCGGTGGACAGTAACAAAGTACTTTTTACTTTGTTACTGTACTTAAGTACATTTTTCAGGTATCTTTATTTGAGTATTTTTGATTTGGAAAGATTTGAATTTACTACATTCCAAAGCATTATATCATACTTTTTGTTCCACTACATTTTATAAAAACTTGTTCCCCGTTAGTTTGAACTGAAGAAATCGTCACCCGCTCCAAGACGTGAACGAGCCGATTCTTTGATCGGTTTGAGTCAACTCACTGAATCAAATGATCTGGTCGGAGCAGAGATCCTTGGAGCTTGAGTGCACGCGACTAACAACACGAAAAGTTACCAATGCCGAATTTTAGGATTTTTGTTAATAAAATCATATTTAGGTTACGACTGTTAGTTGTTTCTGAACTAAATCTACTGTAAAGAGCTGAGCTTGTTTAAGCATGAAAGCATGTTTTGGGTTCTAAAAACTATGCAAATTAATGCCCATTTATCTCCCCTGTTTGAGTGACATCAATGTTCTGTATTTAGCAAGAAAATAAGTTGTTTCAGGCTCTGCCACTGTGATTAAATTACACCACCTCCTCTCACACCGTACAGGTTTTCTGTGTGTCGGATTTCTTCAAAAAGAAAGTCGAACCTCAGAAAGAGACTGAGATCCCACACACCACCTTACAAGAGACGCCGACGAATGGAAATCATTACGAGAACCCAAGCTAAGCTCTGACGAATGGAAGGGGTTTCAGCGTGCACCCACTATGAGGGCAGACCACTAGTGTGGAAACCTGTGAATGTAACCGTGCTTTTCAATGTTCTCCAGATACCCCTTTTCTGGGGGTCCGTTTATGGACGCTGTCCCACGTTGCCTTGGCTGGACTGCTTCTGCTGCTACCACAGCTTCCTGTGTATCTCCAAAAACTAATAAGTGTACCTCTATTATGCCACAAAAGAAAAAACTTTTTTATCTGTATGAAAAAAAAGTATCACTATACAGACTTTTTTTTATTAAAATTGTTAAAACTATGTACAATATATTGCGCTTTTATGATGAAAACAAGAAACCATTATGCTTGTTGATGAACACAAATAAAACAATTATGTTCCATGTACATTCTGTCCTTCTGTGTTTTGATGCAAAATGAACAATGACAAAAAAAAAAGGAAAGAAAAAGAAAAACTAGCAAAAGAGCGCGCTCAAAAAACACCTCAGGATTCACAGGTAAAGACTGGCAGCAAACACGATATCCCTCTTAATCTTCGTTATGCCTGTGAAAAACAAGAAACAAATGTCTCGTTTTAAAACCCACAGCCACCCTCAAAACAATGATATAAGTGGAAACTGGAAAGGCAGTGTCAAAGTATGGTCTAGAAGAAAGCCTTGTTCCAAAATCTAGTGTGCTGCCTATCTAGACAGCATGTTGAGGAGTCATAGACATGCTACACGACACCTCAGGCTGCTCCAGTAGTTAAACCTCATTTTGGCCTACGTTCCCCTACTATTCCCTATGCAAGGAACTTTAAGCAACAGCAGCTGATGGGATGGCAAAGGTGTTCTGTTGCGCACACGCGACTTTAACGGTTCCTTCCAAACGTTCTACTGTACCGTCTACTATGGGAGGATAGCTGTTATGTTGCATTTTAACTGTCATTTATGTACATCATCTGTATGTCATTAATGCCAAAAGCAACTCTTCTCTTGCTTTTCTTAAAAAAACCGAATTTTTTTGTATTTTGTCACATGAGAAGTTACGCCATCCTGTTTATTGCTGCTTATGTGCTCAAGTCGTCCTGGGAAGTTCATATTCACGAGATGGGAAGTCGTCTTTACGACGACATGCGTATTCAAGTCATTTTTGTCGGAGTTAGATGGTATCAAGGTTAACTATACTTCTAGAAAATAAACAAAGACTGTCAATCAGGTGTGTTTTGATTTTAATTAATTTATGAAGCCAATGTAAACTTTACCCTTACATATTATATTGTTATATTACAAATGTTAGCATATTTTGTAGGCAATTAGCTAACTAGAATAGCCTGAAAATATCACTGCTAAACAACTATAAGTATTGTGTTATTCCACCATATTTCTTACTGACACTCAAAGTCCTCTAGTGTCTACCACGTGCCCGCACCCGACACGTAAATATTATTCCACCCGTTACATCAAATATTAGCGTCAGTTAGCCCGCTATAAATATTAGCCCGCGTGCAGGACTCAACATAAGGGTATAGGGGGCGATCTTTTATAGAGTGTCCCACAATTCATTGCAGCAAACTGGTGGATGACTACAAATATACTTTTCATTCTGTTTAATCCAATTAATAATGGTCAGCTATTTACTTAACCTTTGTCTGTGCTGTACATTTAGACTTGTTAAAATTATTGGCAGGTAGCTTTATATCATACTAACTAGTGGTCGACCGATATATCGCCATGGCCGATATTTGGCTTTTTTTTTGGCTACAGAACTGGTGATCAAAGAAAGCACATGGTATGCGAAAAAGTAATACGTTTGCTTTTATATTATTTGTAACCGAAAAGGCAAACAATCAGCCTAAAATACTTTCTCATTTACCGTCAACATTCAGCAAATGCACAGCTACATAATTTAAACAAATCTCTGATTATCTAATAAACATTTAATTTCACAAACCTTGCAGATTTAATCTAATCCAGCTGTGATATCTTGTGAAGTGTGCATTTGTAGCCAGCATAAACGTGTTACTGCGAGTGACGGTCCGTGTGAAGTGAGTGAATGCGAACAGAAGATCAGCTTCACAGGAGACGCGATCGAAAAACTTTAAATCCTTCATTTTAAAATATGCTGTGCTATATCCAGTGGCCCACTGTGTCATATTCATGTCGTTTTCACTGTGTGCTGTATGTAAAATTAGCGTTACCTTGTCAAAAGTCAAAGTAAAAAAAAAAAGTCTTTATTTGAAAAAAATATGATTATCAGTGATTACTGATTAATAACCAGATTACTGAGTGCCCTGTTACAGTGTTTACTTCCTTTTTATTCATATATTTTTAAACAATTACTTTATTTGTGAAGAATTCTGTAATAGGATCGCAGATTCAAGAAGTTGCCATCTAAAGTATAGGGTCTAAGCATGTTTATTTTAAAGATTTTTAAATATTGATTTATATAAATATAAAGTGTGTGTGTGTATGTATGTATATATATATATATATATATATATATATATATATATAATATGTATATGTGTGTGTGTATATATATATTAGGGGTGGGCGATATGCGCAAAAATTCATATCACGATATTTTTCACTGTCCGGACGATATCGATATTATATTGCGATATGAGAAAAAAAACTTGGAATCACATTTTAGTACACCTTAGTTAATTTACAGGCAAAATATGTATTTTAATCCTATATCTAGAAAAAGGTGAGGGGTTTAATTGGAGATAGACCTGAACATTTTTTTTTTTTATTGTGCCATTGTTTTTCTCAAAATGTGCAAACATGCAACATGAGATAGGCCTGAATTCACTTATGTCTTTCCACTTTTTATTTTGCGGGGGTCAAAATAATTCCTTCATTATTAATCAAAAGATGAGTAACACTTGAGTGTGGTTTATTGAATACGTTATAATCAATAAATTTGAAATAGTGTGATTTCAGAGAGGTTTGACACTTAGGCCTATTGAAGACAACATTATGTTAACCGAGAAGTTTTTGTATATTGACCAAAGAGAGAAGTACATACTGCTAATGCAGTGGTGATAATTGAATTATTTTTATTTATATTGTTGTCCATTTATCGGAGTTCCATACCTTTTATATAGTAATTATATATTACTGTATCAATTTACTAATACTCGGACACACTCGGTCTCTCGCTGTGGCTCGCGGAGTTCGCTTCGCTTTTGTCCAGTCCGCGCCTCATAGACAGACGCTGTGTGTGTGCGCGTGTACGTGCGAGTGTGTGTATGTGCGAGAGACGCGTGAGTGACAGAGACAAAGTGACAGAACGAATAATACACTGCGTGTTTTAAATACCGTACAAAAAAAATGAATAACGAAATGCATTATGTGGCGCACCGCCACGAATTAGTCTGTGTGGAAAACACTGGACTGTTACCATGCTCTCTGTTTGATTATTAATGTGCATCACGCCAGTTGGACACAATAGAGGAAAAGGTTAAACGTTCAGCCTTGATTTTGCATCATCATTAGTAGTGTTAAAAGTTGTAAAGAGTACCAAATTGAACAAAATAATATAACCGCAAAATTTTTATTTATGAATATCTAATGGTATTCTCAGTATCGCAAAATCCATATCATGGTACAACATAATACCGGTGTTCACGTTCATAGCGGTATATCGCCCACCCCTAATATATATATATATACACAGGTCCTTCTCAAAAAATTAACATTGTGATAGTTCATTATTTTCCATAATGTATTGATACAAATCAAACTTTCATATATTTTAGATTCATTGCACACCAACTGAAATATTTCAGGTCTTTTATTGTTTTAATACTGATGATTTTGGCATACAGCTCATGAAAACCCAAAATTCCTATCTCAAAAAATTAGCATATTTCATCCAACCAATAAAAGTGTTTTTAAGACAAAAAAAGTCAACCTTCAAATAATTATGTTCAGTTATGCACTCAATACTTGGTCGGGAATCCTTTTGCAGAAATGACTGCTGCAATGCGGCATGGCATGGAGGCAATAAGCCTGTGGCACTGCTGAGGTGTTATGGAGGCCCAGGATGCTTCGATAGCGGCCTTAAGCTCATCCAGAGTGTTGGGTCTTGCGTCTCTCAACTTTCTCTTCACAATATCCCACAGATTCTCTATGGGGTTCAGGTCAGGAGAGTTGGCTGGCCAATTGAGCACAGTAATACCATGGTCAGTAAACAATTTACCAGTGGTTTTGGCACTGTGAGCAGGTGCCAGGTCGTGCTGAAAAATGAAATCTTCATCTCCATAAAGCTTTTCAGCAGATGGAAGCATGAAGTGCTCCAAAATCTCCTAATAGCTAGCTGCATTGACCCTGCCCTTGATAAAACACAGTGGACCAACACCAGCAGCTGACATGGCACCCCAGACCATCACTGACTGTGGGTACTTGACACTGGACTTCAGGCATTTTGGCATTTCCTTCTCCCCAGTCTTCCTCCAGACTCTGGCACCTTGATTTCCGAATGACATGCAAAATTTGCTTTCATCCGAAAAAAGTACTTTGGACCACTGAGCAACAGTCCAGTGCTGCTTCTCTGTAGCCCAGGTCAGGCGCTTCTGCCGCTGTTTCTGGTTCAAAAGTGGCTTGACCTGGGGAATGCGGCACCTGTAGCCCATTTCCTGCACACGCCTGTGCACGGTGGCTCTGGATGTTTCTACTCCAGACTCAGTCCACTGCTTCCGCAGGTCCCCCAAGGTCTGGAATCGGTCCTTCTCCACAAGCTTCCTCAGGGTCCGGTCACCTCTTCTCGTTGTGCAGCGTTTTTTGCCACACTTTTTCCTTGCCACAGACTTCCCACTGAGATGCCTTGATAAAGCACTCTGGGAACAGCCTATTTGTTCAGACATTTCTTTCTGTGTCTTACCCTCTTGCTTGAGGGTGTCAATGATGGGCTTCTGGACAGCAGTCAGGTCGGCAGTCTTACCCATGATTGCGGTTTTGAGTAATGAAAAAGGCTGGGAGTTCTTAAAAGCCTCAGGAATCTTTTGCAGGTGTTTAGAGTTAATTAGTGGATTCAGATGATTAGATTAATAGCTCGTTTAGAGACCCTTTTCATGATATGCTAATTTTTTGAGATAGGAATTTTGGGTTTTCATGAGCTGTATGCAAAAAGCATCAGTATTAAAACAATAAAAGACCTGAAATATTTCAGTTGGTGTGCAATGAATCTAAAATACATGAAAGTTTAATTTTTATCATTACATTATGGAAAATAATTAACTTTATCACACTATGCTAATTTTTTGAGAAGGACCTGTGTATATATATATATATATATATATATATATATAGGCTTTATATCGGCCACCCTGCTCTCTAAGATATCGGCATCGGCCATCAAAAAACCCATATCGGTCGACCACTAATACTAACATCCAATTAGATTGTAATTGATTGACATGTGCTAGCTTATCAAATACTGTGTAATTAGATTAGCAACATACTTAAAACAGTGTATTGGAATCAATTTTGAGCGACATTTTTATGCTTAACATGTTATTAGCTTAGCAATATGCTAAAAAGTCTCCCACTTCTATCTACATGTGAAGATCATTTGCGCAGGGCGTGTACAGTGTAATAACATGAACGCTGATGCTCATGGCTACACATGCTCAGTTTAGCGTGTCCTTGCATTAGGAAAAGTGTCAGATTGCAATCCATAATGACAAACTTTAGCTCTCTTCTACGGTTTTCCCTTTCATGTTAACTATGATTTATTTCATTGAAGTGGACATGTTCATAGCTAGTTACCCAAGTAACACTTCTGGTTTAATGGAACAGTAGGGAACTATAGTGCCCCCTTGAGTATTGAGGTCTGCTACAGCCATATGAATGCAAAAAATATGTGTTCGGTATGTTAAAGTTACTTAGAATAAACTGAATACTCATTGCACATGGCTCTATTTAACTGAATGAGTCACACCACGAGTCTATGGCATGTCCTACCCGTTGCAAACTTGTTCTCCAGCTCCGTGTTTCCAATGGCCTTGGCCGCCTGGCACATCTGCCTCATGAGCTCCTCCAATCTGCGCATACAGCGGATAATACTGCCTGAGAGAGCGAGAGAGAGAGAGAGCGAGAGAGAGAGAGAGAGAGAAAGAGAGAGAGTGAGTAAGTCCTCTCTGTGCTCACTACATACCAATCACATATGGTCATTTTCAGTGCTTGTAACCCATAGTTCCAATGTCCAGTTGCATTAGAAATGTTTATCTCTAAGAAACCTTTCTTGGCAAAAGGGGCTTTACTGGCATGATATTCCAAGATCTCCAAAAAGACCAATCCAGTACGAGGTGAAAGGGGGATGGAGAGAAAGAGAATAGGGGAACTTCTTAATTTTTCATATAACATCTCTCCCTGACTACAATTTATTACTACAAGTGCTTTCCTGTTTGCTAATGCACATGAACAGCCAAAATCTCACTCAGGAGCTGGAACACGGACACACAGGGAATTTGTTTTGACAGCAAGACATGAGATTCACGTTTCAAGGCTCGCGTCATGCTGCGGACCCGGCCAAATCTCAGAGCAGAGGCCTCTGGGAGAAGACATGCTGAAAAGACGTCTCAAACCCTTTCATTTCCCAACATGTCTCATGCTGTACTTAAGTCTGGACCAACTACAACATCGCTGATTCCCACTTTTCTTACAATCGAATTACTTTTGTTCATTTCTGGGAAACAGATGATATGAAAATAGTCTTTTAATAGAAGAACTCAAAACAAGCCATTGTCAAGAACTAGAGCTGGGCAATATGGGTAAAAACAAAATATATATATATATTTTCCACCAAATAATCAATAGTTGTGTTAGCTAGTGTATTAAAAGTGTAATTTCTCCCCCAAATATGGAGAGCCATAATATGGAGCAAACAGCCACTAGAATACGGATAAAAATAAATAAATAAAAAAAAGTAACACAAATATAACAAAAAAATAAATGCATACCAAATGACATGTCATTCTATGTACCAATATAACTAATATTTAATAATTAAAATTCCACTGTGTATTTTTGAAATATATTTACATTTTCAATAAATATTACACACAACAACCTTATATGGACACGTTTTTTTATAAAACGATTCACTGAAACTGATAGCCTAAGAAACAAAACTGGCCAAAGGATAAGAGCCTTACAATCATAGCAATATTTAACTGATATGCTTTAATTCAATCGCAAATATATCGTAAATATGTGAAAGCTTGACAAGCAGAAATCCAGTATTTTTGGGACAGCGGACTGTTGTTCTGAGGGGACTAGTACCTTCAAACACATCTGTCATTTTGCATATCTGAGCGAATGAGGAGCCGTTGGCCCAGGTGTAGACCACATCCATCAGGTGCGGGCGGAACTGGTTCAGGTAAGTGTCCTCGTTCACGTCGAGCTTGGCCTCTGCTGACACCTTAGCAATTCGCTTGGCACATTCCTACAACCACAGCAGCAGAACACACTCATTCACGACAATTCACACCGCAGCCAATTTGGCTTCAGAAGCTTGGAATATGGAATATTATATAATAATTGAGGATTTCGATTTATCGGCCAATATATTGGTAAACGCCATTTAAATATCGTTTATCGGCCGAAATGTTCATATCAGTGCATCCCTATTTTTAAAAGTGCCATCTCTTAATTTTATACTAATTTAGAAGCAGTTTATACTAACTGTGAAGAGTTTATCAACACAGCAAATGTAGTAGTGAAATGAGGCCATCAAACTGACCTACATGTACCACACAGAAACTCTTCACACACTGTCAAACTGTTCAAAACAGTGTGTTTGGAAGATCAGACTGACCTATCTGGATAATCCATGAATGCAAACAGAGGAGAGAGTTTAAGCGTTATTTGGTAAATAGTGTGTGTGTGATAGTGAGCTTGTAATGTGAAGAATTTCAGGGTGGTTGAACAAGTCCTCCCCCTCAAACACACTACCTGCATCTGTCGCAGGGGTCCCGCCAGCTGCTCCGTCAGTTTGGGCATCTCATTAGCCTGTGGACGGAAAGAGGCAATAAAGGAACATTGTCAACAAATATACCACACATTTTGACAGTGCACTTTAACTTTCTAAATGATGCATAATAGGAATGTGATCTGCCAGGCTTCATGGGAGAGGCCTTCATTTTAGTTTCAAACAATAAGGCAACATGGATGACATCAAATGTGTTTAAAATTGGTTACGCACATGATTTATGACGGATTATATCAGCCTGAATCAGGCCACTTCGTTACAAAACTTTCGTGGACTTCGACATATCCGTCTATTCAGATCAGAACTTTTGCACTGCTTTTGTAAATAGTGTTGTTGATGTGACTTTTTCCTTCCATGTTGAAATGCTTCAACTCTGTTTTTTATGTGTGTGATTTCCTATCATGTATTGCTGGTTGTATGTATTCTTTACCTCATTCTTTTGCAAATTATACTCACTTTTGCATCCATTTCTTGTCTTACTGAGTATTTAGACTAGCATAGACCGTAGCCGGTGGTTCCTTCCCTAATATAAATCTCATGGCAATTAGTCTGGGTTTGAATACTACCAGAAGTGTTACATTCTTCTTGACAAAAGCAGGTAAACTCTGCATCATGTGACAAAACCCCCTTAACATATTTTAAGGCTAAAAACACGCCCCATAATCGGTTGAAACACGCCCCATAATCACAGCCCTAATGGAGCAGTATCAGACTCACATTCTGACTACAATCTGAGTATGACAACGTCAGGCTACCAAAATACTTAATTTGGCAGGAAAATACTTAAATATTAATAAGCAGTGATGTAATATTTTTCCTAAGAAACAATAATGGATTATGCTATATTATATATCTAATACTATTTCCTTCTTTTATGAAGGATTTCTTTTCTCATTAGGATTTCAGGACAGCTCTAATACAATTTCGACTTGAAAACAAAAACATGTTTAAAAACAAAAATGAATTCAAGTCACTATGTATGAATTGTATCAACGGAGCAATTTTATTTAACGAGGTAGTTATTTTTTGCTTTAAATAAGGTTTTAGGATATCAACAATTTGCATACCATTTAAATTTCATAAATCTTGTCACCAGGATTCATGGCCCTGGGTGACACTTTCACCCAGTTTCATGGTAAAATAAAACATGTTTCATGGTAAAATATAACATTTAAACTTCTCTCTCTGCTGCCTGCTGTAGGATACTTTTCCTTTCTATTCCAGTCTTTCCCACCAGCGTATGACAAGTGACAAAGCTCAAATTGACAGATGACTAACAAGAATAAGCAGCTTTCCCATGACCAACATGCTTCATGAACCAACATGCACGACAAACGGCACACCAGGATCAGACTGGGTGAACAAATGGCGTGTTTGGGGTGGGACTATCTGTTTGTGTGTGATTTTCTGCTTTTGCTACTGCACCTTTAAAGCCCAAAACAAACACAGCCAAACAGTCTTTCAGTAGTTTGTTGTTTAATCTCTCACGTAAAAAAATATTTTTACACTGTGAAACAACGTGCTGCAGTGCACACGGCATAATCCTATTTTTTTATTTTGGCTGCATGTATTGAATTTGAAAACTTACAAATTAACAAAACTTTTCTTACAAATTGACTTACAATATCTATGGTATCAAATCAACTATATGATCATTTTTATGAGCGAATTTCCATATAGCGCAATCATTCAAGTCTCAAATAGTACCTGGGCCTTTGAATAACCTAATTTCCTGCATTCATTACCATTTCATTACAAACACAACAGGTTATTTGGGTGCATGACTGTCATAACCCATTGACTTCTCTCATAGTACATCCTCCAGGGTTGCTGCACACTTTTTTAAGGCAGATTTAAGGCTTTTTAAGACCTTTTTAAGATCTGAAGAAATCAAAATTAATGCCTTACATTAGGGGTGCGCAATATTGACAAAAATATATCTCGATATTCTCAAAGTTTTGTTGATAATTAGATGATATTTTACTGATAAGTGTTTTTGTGCTGGTACCATGGCTGGTTTAGGCCTGTTGTTGACAACAGACTCATGAAGATATTCATATTTTTCGTATTCTATGCAGTGGTCAGTTCACAGCAGTGACAGAAATTAACATTTTTATTAAGGGGCAATATTTGCCAACTTACATTGATTTCCAGGGGCATTTTCACCAATATATGAACTTTTTTCCTAAACTTATTTAGAGGTATGCATCACCTTTAATGTCAAATTCTAACAATCAAATTAAAATCTATTATAATATTAACAATACCACCGTTATAAGTCAAATAAAATCATTAAATCAAAATCCATCTTTGCTGTGCAGAGGTGACACAGAAGCGGCATCAGAACTGGCATTAATATATTTTCACTCCATTTACAATTGCATAAATAAAGCTATGATATTATTTTTTATTCAATATTTAAATAATGAAATTATTTCTAATTTTACCGTTTTAATTAAAGGGTACTTTAAATATGAAACTAAAAGCAACAGTAGGTGGCGGCAAGTCAATGTCTTAATAGGTGAGTTGAGGGAGTCATTCATTCAACCGATTTGTTCAAACGACTGATTCATTCGGGAAAGAAGCAAGTGAATGTTCATTGAATCATTAAAATGATACGTTCAAAACACGGATTTCAGTAAAAGAAAAAAAAAAGAAATCATCGCTGTCTGTTGCATTGAGACTCTGCTACGGTTTCATTTTGAAATTCTCGTTGGCGAAATAAAGGGAAAACAAACAATATTGACAATATTGTATCTAAAAAGTAACTCACAATGCTAACAATTTAACTTTTGTCTAAAATAAATATCACATTTCCAATTGTGCACGAGAAAACGGCACTCTTACTTATGTGATATTATAATATAACCTAATATGATATAAACATAAGAAACTCACTTGGGGACGTACGTTACATATAATGGCACTGACACATCAAGCAGTGAAAGCACGAGAGACAAACGCGATGTCAGCTCGCAGTGCCTCGTACATAGTTAAAACAATGATTACAATATCATCATAGACGATACATATCGCACACTCCTAAGCACATAAAGAATGAACTTACAATTGAACTGACATTTACCAACAACTTCTCCCTCTCTCCTCTCGCGTGAATGGGACAGACGTAGCCTAATATTATGCTGCTGCGAATGATGCAAATTGTCACGTCAACAAGCAAATCCACGAAGATAGAATAATAAAAAAAAATAATACGTACGCTAATTAGATAGTTTTAATTTGGAAAGCATTTAGATACGTCTAAGTCAAAGTGTCATCAAAAATTTAAGACCTTTCATAAGTAAAAAATAAGACTTTAAGACTTTTTATGGGCTTAAATTTTTTAAATCTAATTTAAGACTTTAAGGATCCGCGGGAACCCTGTCCTCACCACACCTCAGCATGTACATAACATTTTGACCTTACGTTTTCTTGGAAGACGAAGCAGCTGAGGAGTGCGGTGGCCTGCTCCGCCGTCAGGTCGTTGAACAGCCCGTTAAACACCATCTCTGTCAGCAGCAGCTCATCTGCACTATAAACACAGGCAATCCACAAGACGCTTTACAAACAAGCCTGAGTATTAAAAATAATGGCTGTTATGGTGCAAAATTGGAGTTTTGTTTGCTTTTAGTGTACATCTGTTAGCTATAACTCTTTATAACAAGGACTATAATTGTGAAAAAATATAAGGAAATCATTTTTTGGCAATTTTACCTGCTGATCTCACAGGCCACACGGCCTTTCACCTCGATGACATCAGAGGAAGTGGCGAATCCAAGGCGCCGCAACACGCGCTTTCTGCACTTCAGCTCGTCCATTTGCAGCACAGTACGAGCTTTCTTCAGCTCACGCTTCGCCGCTTTAATGTCCCCTGCAATCTGATACACGCCAACACATTACTGCTTTAAATGTGTAGTTTAACGCATCAGTTTCCACATCAACAACTACATGTTACTGAAACATAAACATACATTTGAAAGACGCATTTTGCAGGAAGAAACCACAAAATAGTAGAGCTACCCATAACACACCTGTCACACGCTCTTGCGTACAAAATACACCATTAGAGCTTTCCACAAACAAATGGCATCTGTAAACACGCACTTGAATTTTTTTTCGCACTCAGTTAAAACGTTCTCATGTAACGCATCGTTAAACTTGACGGCAAAGGTGGCACATAGATAGACTTCACATAGACTTCACACTGTCACAACACACTGAATATACAAAACTAGTGGAGACAGCGCCACCATCTGTCTAAGTGCATAAAACATGGCCAAAAAACTTCACTTTTTGCTGTACATCAAACACCCAAACTGAACTGCTGGTCATGGAAAAGAGGACGGCAAACAGGAAGTGGGTCAAGTGGGAAGTTATTTTTATATTTTCAGTTTTCATTTACATCATTAATTTTATTTAAAGTTTAAGTTATTTTATGTGCTTTTATCATTTTTATTAGTTAGGCTTCTTTAATATTTCAATTTAGCTTTATTTTTATCATTGGATAATTATTTAGCTTGGTTTAGATTTCAGTTTTAGTACTTAAACATTATTTCAATTAGTTGCCAAGGCAACATTTCTAATGTTTTGCATCTAGTATTTATTTATATTTTATATTACATATTCAGATTTGATTACTGAAAACAATCTTTAATAGTTTATTTTTACTTAAGACATTGATAATGCCCAGCAAATATCAAAACACTTGATTGCAGCATTATCTATGGATCAAAAGTTATAAATGATGGTTCATGTACTCCTAGTCTTTGAACTTAAAATCATATCAACATCAGAGTGCTATACATTTCAGCACTGACCTGTAGTGACAGAGGACTATATAACAATTAGCTACCATTCACTAAAAGAAGAAACCCAAATCAGTCCAGATAGCTAATGTCAGTAGAGACAGAAAGGTTAAATGGTGTTGGCCTGCTAAGACACATTTGATTCACCCCTTACAAGACTCTGCCCTAATGCCATTACCCACTTTACAGCTTATCTGAGATCTTTCTAAAGTGATTCAGACTCAGACTGAAAACAGGACACTGAGAAGAGCCAAACTGTTTAAGCAAAAAGGGCAAGAATTTCTCACTGCCCCAGAAAGCTCATCCAACAATCAACAATACATTCTTCAGCATTTAATATCCAAACTCGCTGTATAGTGTATTGCTGATGCTAATGTGTGGTCTGAATGGCATGACCTACATTCATGTCTACAACTAGGACGTGAGCTCAATGAACAATTGCACCTCAAGATAAACCAGAAAATATGTCAATAACCTAAAAGAGTAAAGGTCATTCAAAATCACCCAAAATAAGCTACATTGAATATTTTATAATAGACTTAAAGCTACATTGACAATAAGCTACATTGAATATTTTATAATAGACTTGTTTAAAGTCTGGCCAGCAATGTTTTAAGGAAGTCTTGGAAGGTCATGAGCAGTATACTTTAATTCAAAGAAATAAAATATTTTTTATATTACATGTTAATATATTAAGTAAACAACTAAACTGTATATATATATACATATATATATTAGTGCTGTCAAACGATTAAAATATTTAATCGCATTAATGTCATAGTTAACTCGCGATTAATCGCATTTAATCGCACATTTTTATCTATTCTAAATGTCTCTTGATTTCTTTTTGTCCCATTATTTTTTCTCATTTTAATGCTCTTATCAACATGGAAAAGTGGATCGGCTTGCTTTGTGCAAATGTTTTTTATTGAAAACAACATTGGCATATATTGTGTTCAATTTCACACTAAAACATTCTTACTTGGAGCAAATAATCTCTCACACAATGTAACACTGTCCATCAATAAAAGGGTGAAAGAAATACTGACGAGGTCCTGATATTGACGAGGGGGCGGAGAATTCGCATCAGCTGTGTGTGTGTGTGTGTGTGTGTGTGTGTTTGGCCATCATCAAGTGGTATTTCAGACTGGACGTGCTGCGATGACGATAGCTCAGTTCACAACGACAAAACACACAGATCACTTTGGTCTCGTCAATGGAACCATTTGGCAACTTTTAAAAAGTAAACGTTCCATTCTGAATCTTATTGGCATCCATTTCGGTGTCTCGCGCTCGTCATCCACTCAAAACTGGACGTTTTGAACGTTCCTATAACATTCAGAAATAACGTTTTTATAACTTAATGGGAACGTTATGAAAACGTTCTTATAACCTAAAATTGTTAGCTGGGGAAGAGGAGAGATTCGCGATTGCCCTGAACACGTTTTAAGTGCAGGCACATATTGTCTGAGCGAGCCCAGAGAAAATTCTAACAAGAGCAGCGTGTATCTGAGAGCGCGCGACTCGAGCAGAGAGATTCGTGCTCGGCACATTATATTCCACGCGCGAGCAGAGAGATTCGCGCTCGCGCATCCGGCTCGCAAGCCCAAACAAGTGTGTGCGGCGTGCCTGTTGTTTTGTTTCCGGTCTAGCTAGATCCGCTTGCGCTTTCAAAACGTCCATGCCGCGTCCTATTGCAAAAGCATGTGAAAAAAAACTACAAAGTTTGCTAGGCCAAAAAGACCGTTAATCGCGCGATAAAAAAATTAACGCCGTTAAAATGGGTTTGCGTTAACGCCGTTAATAACGCGTTTAACTGACAGCCCTAATATATATATATACACACACACACACACATATATATATATATATATATATATATATATATATATGGGCTGGGGTAAACGATTATTAACTAAACGATTAGTTGGGCGATTATTTTATCGATTAGTCGACTAATCTAACGACTAATTTTTCTGCTGCTCGATTAATAAAAAAACAATGTATCTCAAATAAATACTAACTAGTGTACTGAATCATGATACTATAAGCTGGCTAACGTTAGTCTAATGTTATGTATTTGAACACCGTCATTAGAACTCTATAACCGCCAAAAACGTATAATAAAAATATTTTTTACAAACATTTTTTATCATAGAGAAGGTTTAAATACTAATATCAGCTTACGAGGGAAACGTAGGCGGAGTTAGTGGTGCTTCGGAAGCTGATACTGCTGGAGATGATTCGGGAGAGGTATGTGCCCCTTTACCGAACAGAGCGCGCGCTGACACCGAGTAAAGCCTTGTTTAAACTCGACGCGTCCGCACGAGCGCGAAGGTACGCCATTCTGCAATGTTTCGGTCTCCCACGTGTGATGCGAGCTGTACCGCCGGAAACGGTGCAAAAAATAAAGAAGTCTCGACGCAAAAATATGGCGTTGACGTAATTTTGACGCTACAGCACTAATAATATATATATATATATATATATATATATATGATAAAATTAAACACAATTAAACAAAATACAATGGAATACAATTCCAAAGTAAGCTTTTAAATAATGATGTGCTAAGGCATATTTCAGGATAATCCAATGAATATGATATTTTAAGAATAAATCCAATAATTAATAAAATTCTAAGAGAAAAAAACGATATATTAATTAATATATATACATTATATATCAAGTAAAAATATAAATAAAAGTTAATATTTTTATAATATTTTAGGTATATAAATTAGAGCCCGACCGATATGGATTTTTGGGGGCCGATGCCGATACCGATATTAGGGAGTAAAAAAGCCCGATACCGATATATCAGCCGATATTATTTATGTGTATATTATAATACAGTAGCAATATTATTTATGTGTATTATAGTACAGTATACCAGTCAAAAGTTTGGACACTTTCCTATTGGTGTGTACAAACCTTTGATGGGTACTTTACACAGTAGCTATAAACAGAATAAATATATTTTATAAACACGTTTTGCAATGATCACTCAAATGTGGTAATCAAACACTTGTGTGACACAGATATGTAATGGAGGCAGGGGGAATGATAGAATGAGAATTATACAGCTGAGCTGTAACCAAACTAGTTTGCATTGCATGTTATATTATATTATATTCTAAATACTGTTGCATAATCTTCACTAACGACGACTTTGTCTTTTAATTTAGTCATAACTTGTATCAATAAATATATAAAAAGTGTCACTGACAAAACCTTATTATCTTCTATTTTTACTCTTAATTCCTCTAATCTCTACCAGTGGAGGAAGAACTCAGATCTTTTTACTAAAGTAAAATGAATAATACAATAATGAAAACGTTTTTAATTACATATGTACAGTACTTTTATACTATTTTAAATAATTAGTAAGCAAAATGTACTAAACGTGAAACTAGGCTACTCTTAATGCAAAATGGCCCTATATAAAGTGTTATAATTATATACATTTTTGGAATATTGCTTGATGTTGTAACGTAGCGTTATCAGGCAGAATGAGCTTTAACACTGTGTCTACAACGGACGCGGCCGTTACTGCTCGCGTCGCAACAGCTGTTTACCCTAGACAAAGCAGAATCAGTTTACTGTCGGAGATCGCTCGCGCCACGCATTTTAATCAATGTTTCATCACCCAATTGCCTTAATAAATAAGAAGGCCTAAATATAGCAGACAATATAATCAGGACTTCTCAGCTGCACGCTTGCAATAGTCACAAGCTCACACAATACGTGACAGAGGCTTGTAGCAGGGAAATCAATTCTGTGAATTACACTGCGCAAATCACAAGTAGGCTACTACCCACCGGATGAAGAAGGGTTGGCTCTCAGTCTCCACAGGCTACATAAAATATTCATTTTATTTTATTTTTCGTGTTTGCATTTATGAGGAAAAAACAATGTTACAGACGCGACAGTTCAGCACTACGGACGTGAGCGCTCTGAAAGCGGCACTAATGCTTTGAAACTTTCACATAGACATCAAACAGAAAGCACAAAACCTTTCGTTTCAAAGTGAATTTCGTTTTGTATTAATTGTATCTTAATTTTAATCAATGTTTCATCAGCCATTTGCCTGGATTTAATTTATAAGAAGTAAATTTAGCAGACGATAGATAATCTCGACACGGAGGCGCCTGCGGGTGAACTGGAGCTCGTCTCATGAACCGAAACTCAGCGTATAGACCTGAGAATTGAAATATATCTATATTGAAATGTCTACTTTTAAACAGAAAAATTCAAAACGAAAGACAGACAGACTCATGTAATCGTATGAAATGTGCATTTCTCTCTGGCGCGCGCTCACTGAAGATCGCGAGTCAGCATCGTCAACTTCATCTTTGGCTGACACTGACTGAAAACACTTGTTTATTAATAAACAATTAAAATGTCTCCTTGCTATATTTGTTGTATTCATAATCATTATTTTTGCCAGTTCTTGTGACAGCTTTTAGGTGCTTTATTGGCAGCGCCACCCTTACATGAATCACCGTACCCGCATTTTTTAAAATATTCATTTATCGGCCATTATAAATGCCGATACCGATAGTTAGGAAAATGCCTAAAATCGGCCGATAATATTGGCCCGCCGATATATCGGTCGGGCTCTAATATAAATAATATACTAAGACAAAAAATATCAATAAGAGATATCATATTAAGTAGTGGTGGGCCGTTATCGGCGTTAACGTGCTGCGTTAACGTGAGTCTCTTATCGGGCGATAAAAAAAATATCGCCGTTAATCTATTCTCAAAGTTGGGTTGTGATAAAATAGCTTTTTCGAATATCGTTATATTTTCGCGCAAATCGTGCAGCAGGGTATTTTCATGTCAGGGACACAAGGTGTAGGCTATACTTTGACATGTTACGTTGGGCGACGTTCCTCTCGTTACTTTACATGTTGTTACATGAGTTTATTCCATATTTTATGGGCACAAGCAATGCTCAATTTACAAATGAATCACTCTTTTGGGTCGATTCTGTTCAAAGACTTCAAACAAGTTGGCAGATCTGTCTAAATCGGTTCGCGAATCAGTTCTGTTCAGTTCCTCACGCACTGAATCGTCTGAAGCGCGTTCAATCACACTCGACACGGAGTCGTAACAGGAAGATTTAAGAACATTAAGAGCTACAGTTTAGTCTAGTGAAAGCAAATCTGCAAATGCATCATATTTTTGCCAGAGATCAAGATCTTTATTAGTTGAACATCTTTGTATGCTGTCTGTGAATGAATGATTCCACAGGACGATACATTCGATTTCATTTCATTCAGGTAATACATTTTACAAACAAACAGATTATTACGCCACGATAGCACTACTATAAAGTATGACATTATCCGTTGGACATATACATTAATTTATAGGCTACAAAAAAAAAAATCGCTTCAGAGCGTCGGCGCTCTGGCAAAGGTTAACAAGTTAAATAAGCTACCATTGTGTACAGTTTATGAAATGAACACTCACCATCCCGCGGTAATGTGTGTATTGCGCAGGGTCATAGTCACACGAATAGTTTACATTGATTGAAACTAATTTGTTCAAAAAGGAGGAGGCTATTGCCAGTAAAGGCAGGTTCACATAAAATCATTATGACATATGACATTATTTTTTGATCTAACGAGCATCTGGTTTGGCGATGCAAAAATGGACTGTAGCTACGTCGTGCTTATTGTTTTTTTCTTCTTCCAATTAGCCTACTATGTTAAAAACATACGACGAAAACATGTTACTTGTTCAATTGATAAACAGTTTGTTTGATGACAAATCACTAAAGATGAAATTGGCCTCCCTTTCTGTCATTGTAATTGTGCGTTTTATTTAATTACTTTATTATATATATTTTTTTAACTATATTCGACTTTTGCTCCTCTATTGTCGAATGGCATTTTTGGCAGAAATTCACATCCCTACGCGAGGCGAACTATTCTCAAAGACTTACTTTTAGTCATTATTTGGGTAGCACACATTTTCTGAATGCCTTCGGCAGAATTCAAATGAGCCATTTTAATCTAGATTAATCTAGATTAATTCCAAGATTCCAGTGAGATTAATCTAGATTAAAAAAATTAATCTATGCCCACCTCTAATTATTAGGGGTGGGAATCTCTAGGCACCTCACGATTCGATTACGATTCAGAGGCCTGCGATTCGATTCAAAAGCGATTATCGATTATCTGAATCTTTTGTGTGTGTGTGTGTGTGTGTGTGTGTGTGTGTGTGTGTGTGTGTGTGTGTGTGTGTGTGTGTGTGTGTGTGTGTGTGTGTGTGTGTGTGTGTGTGTGTGAATATAAATACTTTGCTTTAAAAGTACAAAGTAATGACCCATAAAGAATTAACGTACAATATATTTTATTAACATTGCAAAGAACCAACAGGAAAATAAATGTGTGCCTGAACTAGCAGCATACTTGTAGTAAATTAATAATATAACAACAACAGGTGTTCTGACGATTCATTCTACCCATCGAGATGTGCTACTTACTGGTGCATGTGCAGACTCATTTTTCTTCTGCTTACCACGCCCATAAATCTATGCATCCTTGCTGTGGAGACTTGTAGGAAACTTTGACAGGTCAAAGATGAATATTTGATGATAATTTTTACTTTTCACACCGTTTTAAAAATAAAAACAGTACATTATACTGTACTCTTAACTTCGAATTTTATTATAATTTTATTTCATATAATAATATCATTTTTACTTGTTATATCAAATGTGATAATTGCTAGTTCATTTAAAATATCCAAATATGCTCCCCATACACTTACCCTGATTAAAATGAAATAACGATGTTATAATATTGTGAGATTTACACCATTATGGAAACAATAGAGAATGAATCAACATTATCTATGATCGATTTGCGTTTGGGTAGCATTTTTCGACAAGGCAGCAGAAATCGTCTGAACACCGGTACAGCCCAGAGCCATAGAGAGAAACGGCTCTGGTACAGCCGAGTGTTTTTCCTCCTCTGGGTGGAAACGTGTCATATGGCTTCTCATATTTGTCGTGTTGCCGAAATATTTTAGTTTTATTCTACAAAGCTTACAACTAGTGTGGCTCTTGTCCAGCTCCTTTCCCCCTTCAACTTCATAGAAGCCAAAATATTTCCACACGTCAGCTTTTAACGAGGAGGGTGTTTGGATTTCGCGCTCAGCCATCGCGTCTCTGTTATGTGCGCACGCCACAGACAGACGGTCCGGGCACTGCACTTCCGCGCTTCAGAGTTCCGTCTTTTGCGTTCCGTCAATATTACGTCATTATAAATAGGCTACATATCTAAAAAAAAAAAAATTTTTTTTTTTTGAAAATCGATTTTTGACATTTGTGAATCGATTCAGAATCGTCCACGTCCGCATCGCGATGCATCTAAGAATCGATTTTTCCCCCCACCCCTACTAACTATAAGTAATTTATACTGTATTTTAAAGCTGCAGTCCGTAGTTTTTCCTCTTTGTTCCTCAAAAATATACATTTGCAGTTATTCGCAGTATTATAAACTTTACGTGGGTTGTGCCTCGGCACGGCACGGCTAGGATGAATCCAATGTTTTGAGGAGAATCTGCGGCTGTCAGTCACCGCGCAAGTGTGGATACTGTCATTCAGAATCACAGATTCTACTTTTTGGAAATATGACCAACATAAGAATTTTCACCGGAAAATGTCATCTGAACAAGTAACATCCACTTTTGTTCTGACCAACTAAGGGAAAAAAAGCATTGCAGTAAGCATCGCTTATATCACGTCAAACCATGCAAATTATACTTTATTCTCAAATTGTTAATGTTAACAATATCAACATTGCGTGACTACATTTAATGCCCTTCCCTTCCGATATTTATCCTTGTTTTCGCATGGGCCCGGTTGCGGTCTCTGTTTTTCTGTAGCCACTCCGAAGTCTTTTGCATTTTACAATGACACAAAAACATGCTCGAATTTCCTGCGGAAACCACTAGTACCACTCGAATTAAAAACATATTACAAGCTTACCGTTTTGAATCGAGCTAAGGCAAGCAGATAGTTTTGAACACTGGCTGGTAATGTTCTTGCTCAAATTTATTTTGGATAATTTTTAACCCAAAAAAGTTGCGGACTGCAGCTTTAAGTTATTTAAGTATGACAAAACAATTAAAACAGTTGCACACTTGATTGTAGACTTTACAAGCGATTAACATAATAGAATCTGGCATTAAAGGTAGTCTAGGCAATTTTCGGAGAGTCTAACAATAGCGAGCTAAGTTTGCCGTTGATAAGGTTCCCATTGAGTTGCTTGTGACTCGAAATTTATGCATTTCAGAGTATTACAACACAGGTCTTCATCTCTTACAAATTACAGAAGTTACTGCATGAATGCAGCATAAGCTGGTTGTTTTGGTTCAAGAGGAACTGTAAAAGAACTGTAAAAAAACTGCTGTTTTGTTTGCGGTGCTCAGTGACTGACATCTGTCTAACTCTGCAGTGCTGATGATGTGACGTCTGGGAAGCAGGTGCAGAGAGGTATGGAAATACACGCATTGACTGGCAGTTAAGACATTGTATCCTCGGAACAAGGCATTGATTGGATGAACATTTTATGGTCGTACACCTTCTACAGACTAATATATATAAATACATATAAATACATTTAGACCACTTAACTTTTAACTGATTGCTATCAGGATGTGAAGAGACTTTAAATCAGCATAACAAAAAAAAAATTCTGGAACACATCACCTACCCTGCTTTTGTTACATAAAGTATAAGGTTCTCAAGGCCATAGTGAAGGTTTAGTTCTGGGTTAGTTCCTGTAGATCTTTATAGAACAGGGTTGACCTAACCAAGTCTAATCTGTTTTGGAGGGATTTTCCAAGTCTCCATGATGCATCTGACCATTTGATCCCATAACGCGTACTTCCAACAACAAATATAACCCATGTGCAAAGCCTACAGAGACCGTATAAAAACAAAAACACTTATCCTCTTAATAGCGTTGCACAATGTGAGCAACTATGTGGCCGTATGATTGTTGTGATCCGATTTGAGCACCTATTCACCCTGCACTAAAGCCAGTTTCCCGCTTTTGTTTGGTTCTGGTGGACCTTCAAGATTTCAGCCACAGGAAATGACATCCACCCCTTCTAGCACGCTAAACAATGGAGCCATATTTCAAATGACATTTGTGACTCCTGCACTGACCAGAAAAAGGCTGCGTCTATGAAAAGAAATGACATTTATGTCATTCCAGCTTTGACTTCTGTATATTCACACACATCCTAGTGGACTCACCAGTGCTTTCTTCTCACACAGTGTGTAAACTGCCTCCAGGTTGGGGTCGCTGTGCAGGGGGTGCGTGTACATCCTGTGCTCGAATGCCTCCACCTTCTGAATGACCTTCTTCAGTGCTGGATCCTTGATACCCATATCGTCTATGGGATCAAGCAGCGGAACACCATCTGGGAAACGTTTCTGCACCTCCTGGGAACGAGAAGCAGTCATGTGCTTTAATCTTTAAAATCTCTCATATTATTACAATGATCATCACTCAACACCTTCCATTAGGAGAACGGTTGAGATGGTCCAACAGGAAAAAAAATCCCATGGCCGCTCTTACAGATTAGCGTCTGCAACTAATTGAGGTCAATTCAGTGAAGTGTAAAGGAACTGTGTTATTGTGTAGGGAAGGGTTCAGAATTAACAAGATTAAGCAAACTTGCTACGCTTGGCACAGAATAATAAAACAGATGTGCCCTAACCTTTTGTAGTGTTGTGCATGTGCGGTAGTATGCAAAAGTTGTAAAAAGCTTCAGTATTGTCAAAGGACATTACTACTATGTTTAAATACTATTATGCTTTCATACATTCACCACTTTCTTTAGTGTGTAATGTTGCAGTTTGAGCATGAAAAAAGTCTGCAAAGTTACCAAGTACAGTCTATCAGTCTATATCAGTGCAGACAGTTTCATAAATCCCTGAAAGTTTTCTTTCGTGAACAAACATGTCACAGTATCCTTCATTTGAATAATTCCCACCCAAGGCATATGCAAAAAAAGAGGCAAGTCCCGGTTGAGTTGTGTTGTGTTGTTAATGTGTTGAAACTAGCAGTTATGGTTAAGGGCCTGGAAACGTTTGACCAATCACAACAAGCTAGTCCAGCCAACCAATCAGAGCACAGTGTGCATTTCAGAAGGAGGGGCTTCAGAGACAGGAACTAAACAGAGTTTCTGACAGACTGAGAAGACCTGCAATAATGTAAAATATGGGAAAAATAAGGTGTTTTCTGAACATCCAAGAATGAAAACCTGTTCTAGTAGTGCCCAAAAACTAAATCAAGACTTTGTATAGGGGCATAATAGGTTTCCTTTAATACAGTGATACGTGTTAAGTTAATACCTAAATACGGATAATTTTGAATTGAATTGTGTAAAAACATCTTAATTTTTAAATGAGAATTAAAGGAACACTCCACTTTTTTTGGAAATAGCCTCATTTTCTAACTCCAAAGAGTTAAACAGATGAGTTTTACCGTTTACGAATCCATTCAGCCGATCTCCGGGTCTTACGGTAGCACTTTTAGCATAGCTTAGCATAGATCATTGAATCTGATTAGACCGTTAGCATCTGTCTCAAAAAAATGATCAAAGAGTTTCAATATTTCTTCTATTTAAACCTTGACTCTTCTGTCGGTACATTGTGGAAAAGTTGGGATTTTCTAGGCCGATATGGCTAGGAACTATACTCTCATTCCTGCGTAATAATCAAGGAACTTTGCTGCTGTACCATGGGTGCAGAAGGCACAATGATAATAGGCAGCGCCTGAAAATAGTCCCCAGCTAGGTAACTTCCAACGTGACCAGCACTAAGTTTGTGTAGTTGCAGTTAATATTATTGCGCCTGCTGGACCCATGGTACGGCAGCAAAGTTCCTTGATTATTACGCAGGAATTAGAGTATAGTTCCTAGCCATATTGGCCTAGAAAATCGCAACTTTTCATTTTCAGTCAGTCTTAGTACATGTAACTACAGAAGAGTCAAGGTTTAACCCTCAGGGGTCTGAGGGGTTTCTGGGTCCTAGAGGTGTTCTGACATGCTCTGACATTTGTGCTTTTTTCAGTTATTTATAAACATGTTAATGGCGAAGGTGTAAATTCACTCTATATAGTAGAGGTCTGCACTCCCGCGGGATTGCAGACCTCTATTAAAGGTATGGTATTAAAGGTCATTGCGGGAGCGGGCGGGATGATGAGGTGCACTTGCGGGTGCAGGCGGGAGGGATGATACGCTGCACTCCCGCAAATTAAATATGAGTATAAAGTAAAATATATAAATGATTAAAGTAGCGTACATAATTTGTAGTTGGGAGGGAGATTCTGATTGGCAGCAATAAAAACGTTTTAAGCAGCCTAAACTTGTGAATGTTGTCGGGTAGGGCGGGGCCTAATCTCACGCACACTTGTTTAGAGACAATTCCTTTCCCGCTGCTCCGAGTTCGAAAATCGAAAGCTAGTTCAAGTTCAAAATAGACAGCATGGACGAGGAACAGAGCGCCTCTAGTGCTTCAGATAAAGTACTGTTGTGAATATTATGCTGTTCGTAATATGGGACCAATAAATATGTTACCAAGTATTGGTAAGGAATTTTGTGTGCACGCATTTTTTTTCCCCAAGACCTTTCGTCAGACAGAAAGTGCGGGCGGGAGCGGGACATTATATCACAGATGCGGGCGGGAGCGGTACTAAAAATGACAAATCTTTGCGGGAGCGGGACTGGACACTGCGGGAGCGGGCGGCAGCGGGTCTGAAAATTGTGTCCCGCGCAGACCTCTACTATATAGCACAAACGGGGCTACCGTAATATGTGAGCAACATGTACATGTTTGTATTTTTTAGAGAATAATGTTTATGCGTGGTTATTGAAAAAACTAAAACTTAAAGTGTCTGAAATAGGCCACAAAACACATACTAAATATGTGTCCATAAGACTTTTGACTAATGGGCATTGTTGCATAGAGTTTTTGCTTCAAAATGATCTGAAAATCATCCTGCCTAATCATTTACAGAAAACAATACATTGATTTAAATTTTATAAGACACTTTTTGTTTGGAAAGGCAATATGCGTGGAGGCTTGTTCACACCTGAGAAGACAAAGGCCAGATAATGTGCCGCATAATGAGCTGCATATTAATTAGCCCTTTCACACAGGTGTGTCACAGGGTTCCAAAGAACACAAGGACAAAAGAAATTATCTATATATATACATATTTTACAATTAGAAATTGTAACCAATTACAAATAGGTTACAATTACAACAACAATTACAATTTTAACAATATTTCAAGTGTATTCTATCTTTGTAAAAAGTATACATTTTATCACATGTATTAAAAAATGTAAGGATTCATTATTTTGAATATTGGAACAAACACTATAATAACATCTTAGTTGATAATTCAATATACCTACTTTATTTTTGACAAAACATCATATAGTATATTTAACATGAGCAGAAATTGGTGAACAAAAGCGTACCTATTTAATGTGACAGTAGTCTTTTTTTACAGTCAAAACTTTATAATATATGCAAAACTAATCACAAAATATTGTCTAAACATTCATATTTAGTCTGTAACATATTGTGTATGATATATTAGCATATACATGTTAATTTGCAGTTTTGTTGCTTATACAGACATTTTATTTCAACATATTTCAGTCTATTTTTACTCATCTTAGTAGGCCTTAGCAATATAGTTTGGATGTGTTCATGTAAATTTAATAACATGTTTACTAATGTAGATGCGAGAGTGAATGAACGGCACAGACACGCGCTGTATAACTGTAGTAAACAAAGCGGCGATACCAGCTCACTTTTTTCCTTATCAGTGCAAAAGAGACTAAAATTACTCTGTTGATTTTGATCTTACATATAAGTGCTGTACACCATTACATCCTGTTACGTGTCTATTTTTTTTTGTAGGTACTCACAATAAAAACAAAGTGTTGTGCTTTTCGTCAAATAAAGAAAAATAAACATGATGCGCGTTTTACCTTCTCTCGTCAGTGAGGTCCATTCTGAAACGCGTCCGAAAAATGAACTAACTCTGTCAATACTTGTCACAGAGATACGAGAGATTTCTCTTTATGAAGCTAAAATTCTCTTCTTTTAAATGAAGTCATTTATATAAAAAAACAAATATTCTCAGTTTATGTAATCTTTATGAAAAGAGAGAGATGTCAGTCTTTTTCTTTCCAGCTCATTATACCTCATTACGCGTTACGTGTCACACAGACACGCAATACATATTTAAACAGTCTTTTTGCGGTTTACAGTCACACACTATTCAATATCGCGATTAGAACAGAGCACTTAAGAATTAATGACTTACTACATCAGCTGGATCCGTTGCTCCTCGAAATAAAACTACCAGCACTTTTGATACATTTTCCAGGGTTATTAGATAGTATTATTCCTCACAGTGAAAGGATATGCTGTGTACACCGCTCTAGTAAGATACTTACTAAACACGATGCGTTTTATAATCCAGCTGGTGGGCGTTGGCATGTTTGAATGGCTTGCCTTAGATCATTTGCGTTTGAATACCGCGCGCTCTCCGTGGGCGTGGCACATTAACGTGTAATGAGGTATAATGAGCTGGAAAGAAAAAGACTGATATCTCTCTCTTTTCATACAGATTCATATAAACTGAGAATATTTGTTTTTTATATAAATTACTTCATTTAAAAGAAGAGAATTTTAGCTTCATAAAGAGAAATCTCTCGTATCGCTGTGACAAGTATTGACAGAGTTGCAGTTCCATTTTTCGGACGCGTTTCAGAATGGACGTCACTGACGAGAGAAGGTAAAACGCGCATCATGTTTATTTTTCTTTATTTGACAAAAAGCATAACACTTTGTTTTTATTGTGAGATCCCACAAAAAAATAGACACTTAACAGGATGTAATGATGTACAGCACTTATATGTAAGATCAAAATCAACAGAGTAATTTGAGTCACTTTTGCACTGATAAGGAAAAAAGTGAGCTGGTATCGCCCGCGATACCGCCGACCCCAGAGGGTTAAATAGGAAAAATATCAAAACTCTTTGGTCATTTTTTTGAGAGAGATGCTAACGGTCTAAGCAGATTCAATGATCTATGCTAAGCTATGCTAAAAGTTCTACCGCCAGACCCGGAGATCGGCTAAATGGATTTGAAAACAGTCAAACTCAACTAACCCTTAACTCTACGGGAGTTGGAAAATGAGCCTATTTCCAAAAAAGTGGAGTGTTCCTTTAATAGTACGTGTGTGTGTGTGTGTGTGTGTGTGTGTGTGTGTATATATTTATATATATATATATATATATATATATATATATATATATATATATATACACAAAAATTATCATATTGTGATAAAGTTCATTATTTTCCATAATGTAATGATAAAAATTAAACTTTCATATATTTTAGATTCATTGCACACCAACTTAAATATTTCAGGTCTTTTATTGTTTTAATACTGATGATTTTTGCATACAGCTCATGAAAACCCAAAATTCCTATCTCAAAAAATTAGCATATCATGAAAAGGGTCTCTAAACGAGCTATTAATCTAATCATCTGAATCCACTAATTAACTCTAAACACCTGCAAAAGATTCCTGAGGCTTTTAAAAACTCCCAGCCTTTTTCATTACTCAAAACCGCAATCATGGGTAAGACTGCCGACCTGACTGCTGTCCAGATGGCCATCATTGACACCCTCAAGCAAGAGGGTAAGACACAGAAAGAAATTTCTGAACAAATAGGCTGTTCCCAGAGTGCTGTATCAAGGCACCTCAGTGGGAAGTCTGTGGGAAGGAAAAAGTGTGGCAAAAAACACTGCACAACGAGAAGAGGTGACCGGACCCTGAGGAAGATTGTGGAGGAGGACCGATTCCAGACCTTGGGGGACCTGCGGAAGCAGTGGACTGAGTCTGGAGTAGAAACATCCAGAGCCACCGTGCACAGGCGTGTGCAGGAAATGGGCTACAGGTGCCGCATTCCCCAGGTCAAGCCACTTTTGAACCAGAAACAGCGGCAGAAGCGCCTGACCTGGGCTACAGAGAAGCAGCACTGGACTGTTGCTCAGTGGTCCAAAGTACTTTTTTCGGATGAAAGCAAATTTTGCATGTCATTCGGAAATCAAGGTGCCAGAGTCTGGAGGAAGACTGGGGAGAAGGAAATGCCAAAATGCCTGAAGTCCAGTGTCAAGTACCCACAGTCAGTGATGGTCTGGGGTGCCATGTCAGCTGCTGGTGTTGGTCCACTGTGTTTTATCAAGGGCAGGGTCAATGCAGCTAGCTATTAGGAGATTTTGGAGCACTTCATGCTTCCATCTGCTGAAAAGCTTTATGGAGATGAAGATTTCATTTTTCAGCACGAACTGGCACCTGCTCACAGTGCCAAAACCACAGGTAAATGGTTTACGGACCATGGTATTACTGTGCTCAATTGGCCTGCCAACTCTCCTGACCTGAACCCCATGGAGAATCTGTGGGATATTGTGAAGAGAAAGTTGAGACACGCAAGACCCAACACTCTGGATGAGCTTAAGGCCGCTATCAAAGCATCCTGGGCCTCCATAACACCTCAGCAGTGCCACAGGCTTATTGCCTCCATGCCATGCCGCATTGCAGCAGTCATTTCTGCAAAAGGATTCCCGACCAAGTATTGAGTGCATAACTGAACAATTATTTGAAGGTTGACCTTTTTTGCATTAAAAACACTTATTTTATTGGTCTGATGAAATATGCTAATTTTTTGAGATAGGAATTTGGGTTTTCATGAGCTGTATGCCAAAATCATCAGTATTAAAACAATAAAAGACCTGAAATATTTCAGTTGGATTTGCCATGAATCTAAAATATATGAAAGTTTAATTTTTATCATTACATTATGGAAAATAATGAACTTTATCACAATATGCTAATATTTTGAGAAGGACCTGTATATATACATATATTTATAAAAAAAAAAAATAGTGCGAGTAGTATGCCATTAAAAATATACCCAGTGTGTGTGTGTGTGTGTGTGTGCTGACCTGTATGGATTTAAGCATGCTCTGTCGGTTGTCATAGGGCCGCAGATCTTTGGGGATGTAGAGCCGAACAGAGCTAATGGAGGTGATGAGATGAAGAATCACAGGAACAACCTGAACGATAAACAGACAGTTCTGATTGGACGAACCTCCTCCGGCTGCTTCTGCATGGAGAACTTCACATCGTGGCCATATATGACCAAAACCACAGTGAGAAGCAGGAGGGTCAATCTAAACACATTTAGCAGGACCGGCGCAGACATAAAGCAGAGTTTACGAGCCCATGGAGATGGGGAAGAAAAACAAGAGCCATCAGCTAAAGCCATTGAGCCTCAAACCTCTGGAGCGCCGGCTAAATTCCTTTACGTTTGGGGGAAGAGGTCAAGAGAGGAAAACAATGACAAAAATCACTGCCATCACAGCTGTATCGTGGCATTTTGTGATTTTTATGCTGTGACATGGACGACAATGTTTTGTTTTTTTGAGTAGATTATACTTCAAGAACATAAGTGCTAGTATTTTGAACTCCAGCCAAATGAAACCTGTACCAAAATCCAGCTGGTGGATGCCGAGGTCCCACAAGAACAGGGTCTTATGAATTAGGATTAAATTAGGGCTGCCACTCAATTAAAAACTCAACACTGATCAGTGATCACCGATATTTATGGACTGTTTACTAAAACAATTAAAAACTATTTCAGGAATTTAAATAAACCTGAAATGAATAAATGTAAAAATACAGGTTTTTGTTATTCTAATATTTAAGTTGCCTTGGGAACTAACTGAAATAAGTTTCAGCTGAAGTACTGAAATTACTAAAAATGAAAAACAAATTATAGCTATAATGAAATAAAAAAAATCCCTAATGAGCACAAAACAAAATTACTTAAATTTAAACAAATTAAAACTGAAATTATAAAAATAAAAGCCAATTCAAATTATTAATAAACCAAAAAAAAAAAAAAACTCAACACGCAAATCTCTGGCAGGGTTTAAAAACAACAACAAAAACAAAACAAACAATGGGATGGCATTTTTTAAAGCCCTGGCCTCTGATTTCAGGGTACTTTGGTGGTTTTCTCTGCACGGCTGAGGTATGGATGCGTTTCTATTAGTGCTGTCCATCGATTAAAAAGAAAATGAATTAAATCGCGCAATTTTCTGTAATTAATCGTGATTAATTGTACCTAACATTCATTTGGAAATTAACTGTGACATTACTACAATATAAAAGTTAATTTTAATCTACAAATTTAACATTACTTTTTTTAATGTTATACAATATAAAGACAGATATATTTTAAATATTTGATCTTACAGGTAGGAAATATACAGATATTTAATAAAGTTAATCAAACACTTCACAGTCTCCAATGCATAAATTATACATTTAATATAGATTCATCTATGTTTAAGCTACAAAAGGTATTCTGGTCAAGAGCAGCGAGTAATTTTCTCTGTCTTGTTCTTTGGTTAACATTAATGACAGCTGTCATTTAAGATCTGAAAGTACATGTCATGGATCTGACACACCCGATGTCCTCACAACTTTTTAAGGTAATTTAAGACTGTTTTTATGAGGATACTCACCAAAGCGGTTTTTGGCATACGTATGTGTATTTTGCCGTTTAAACGCAAAAGAGAACTCGATGCGAAACTGCTTTCTGTGCGCACGAGTTGTGTGTCACACAGACAGGAAATTCAGACAACACGTTAGTACAGATTTTAGCTTCTTTTTTTTTTTTTACGTTTTTGCATTTTATCGTTCTATAATGGTTTAATAGCACTTGAATGAATGATAGCGTGATCATAATCTAAAAAAAATATGAATATAATATTAATATAAAAAACAAGCGCTCCGGTAATTCTTTTAAACATTTATTAATATTTTAATTAATTTTTAAACGGGCTAAACTGAAGAAAAAAATTAACTCATGCGTTAACGCGTTAATTTCAGCAGCCCTAGTTTCTATATAAAATCTAAGCTGATGTGTCGATTCTGGGGTATGTTAACCATCAAATACTCTCACCTGCATCTCGCCCTTTTCCCCTGGGCCTGCTGGTTTGGCTGCCTCTGTGGCCGCGTTCTTGACGCTGTCTTTGCTGCAGTGGACCAGAACCTCCACCACAAACAACGGGTCAACATCACCACCTCCGGCCTACAAATGAACATACACAATTTTTTCTGCACCAAAAAAGGACAATTTGTTTTTTCATGACCATTTTACACAGACTCCATGACCTTTAAGGGGACCTATTATGCCCTTTTACAAAGTCTTGACTTTGTTTTTGGGGTTTACTAGAATATGTTTTTAGGGTGTACTAGAATGTTTTCATACTTGATTGTTCAAAAATGCATTATTTTTCACATATTTTACATTACAGCACCTCTCCCCAGTCTGGCTCAAACGCTTCATTTTTGATGAATCCCCTCCTTCCGAAATGTGCTGTGATTGGTTAGTTGGCCCAGTGTGTTGTTAGTCCCGCCCCTTTCATAACTTCGAGTTCTGCTTTAGTGTAAATATTGAGGATGGTGTCAATTTCAAACCAATTCGAGCCCGATTCAGACCCTGACAATGTTAACGAAAAAGAGGATCATGCAGAACAGTTTCTCATTGCTAGGAGAAACAAAAACTATTCTAAAATTGGATAAAATATCAAACATGTTTAATATCATCTGAATGGACAATGTTATGTGATCTCGGTAGACTTCGACTGCCCAAAATCTGCAAGTTGGCTCTGACTTTCAACAACTAGCACTGACTTGACTTTTGCACAGATTTTCCTCGATTTGTCGTCTAGACATGTAGTGTATTAGCCTTTAGTATACTTTTTTCCACTTGAAAGGACATTTTGAGTTTTGAAAGTACAATAACTAGTACAAGTACAAGTATCAAAAGATCAAGGAAAATTTTATTCCTCACAATACATGATCTCTTATAGTGGGGCACTTTAACCACAAAAAGAAGAAAAAAAAGAGATAATACCTTGACATTTGCCTTCTTTTGGAAATTGACGATTACACCCCAACCAAAATCCAATTCTTCCTTTTTTACCTGGAAATGAAAAACCCAAAAAGTGTTAAGCATTTTCAGTTTCTCTAAACCAACAAGACCAAGCAGTTCTGAGGGGCTATATTTTCCAACAAAACGGTTGCTAGATTTAGATGAAACATTAACTGTATTTGCACAGAAAAAGCCACTGGCCATTTACCCTGACCAGTCTGCCCGGCTGCAGGAAGGGCAGGCAATATCTAGGTTTGTGAACAAACTCCTCGATTTCCTTGCCCAGTTTGGCCAGCTGCTGACGGATCTTGTAGTAGGTCACCACGCTCTCTTCATTGGGGATTCGTATTGCATTATACTCCTCCTCCAGCTTTTTCATCTCTGTGAGAATCACATAAAATAAAGACACAAGTGAGAAAAACAACAAAGAAGTTCTATAACAACTATATTACAACCCAATTACTGATTCTATGTAAATTCTAATGAACAAGAAAATCAAGTTAACCAATTTTTAACTGTTGTGTTGTGCTAAACCCATATGACTAACAGGCTTTTCTGTGAAACACAAACAAAGAAATTTTGAAAAATGTTCCTGCTGTTCTGTTTCAGAGAAAAACATGATGCATAAATGATTACAGAATTTATCTATGGAAAATATTCCTTTAAATTATAATCGTTCTTACTGTCTACAACGCCAGGCACGGCTCTATAGTGCTGGAACTGGTAGAAAGATTTCTCCAGCATGTACTCTGGGTTGATCTCCTCCACACGCAGTAGATTGAGCACCATGTTGTAGGTCAGGTGGAATGCACTATTCAGAGGATCTGCCGTACCCTAAGAGAACAAAAGGTGTTACTCAAATCATGAATCCAACACAATCCATTGAAACCCATATGGTGGAAGAATGAGGGAGTTCACTATATTCATTCGGTGTGAACCGAGATGTGGAATATGCCGACAGTGCTTTGCTTTGAAATATGCAGTGCGAACATATACATAAGTATAAACATAAGTGAAAATCAGGGTAGTCGTGGCCTAATGGTTAGAGAGTCAGACGGGTAACCCGAAGGTTGCGGGTTCGATTCTCAATACTGGAAGGAAATGATTGAGGTGCCCTTGAGGAAGGCACCTAACCCCCAATCGCTCCCCGGGTGCCACAGCAAAAATGGCTACCCACTGATCCAGGTTCACTTCTAATGTGTGGGTGCACTAACTTGGATAGGTTAAATGCAGAGGACAAATTTGAGTATGGATTACCATATTTGGCCTTGTTGAAAATTTGGACAGTTGGTGGCACTAGAGGACTGCGTTAAGGATTTCAAATTTGCTATGGTTCATGTTGGGACTGTCCTGTATCTGTGACCAATTTCATTTTTACCATAGTTTTATGGACTGCCATAAACTCCAGACCAGAAGAAAAAACTAATGGATAAAAAAAGCTTGTGCTAACAAGACAAAGATCTGTTAAATTCCACAATGCAAATAAAGTAAAACTTTCAACCAATGAAGCTTTTATACATAAGCAAACATCAACTGAACACACTAAGAGTAAGAAAACCAAAGAACTCAGTTTATATATCAACAGGTTTTGCAACACAAAGTCTGATTCTACGCAGGCCCAGAGAAGAAAATTGAGAACGCACTACTGATGTGTGCCAGATAATTAATTTTAGTGACATGGCTTTCTCAGCATTTTATTTGAAACTTACAAAAGAACCATAATAAAGTACAATTTGAATTCAGTCGAAAGAGCATTGAGCAAGACTTTTTAAAGGACCCCAAGCAGAGATGGGATGTGGCAATCCAAGCTTCAGAGGGGGGAATCGTGAGTCTGCAGGGACGAATCCTGGCAGGCAGGCATGTGAGACCGAGAGAGCTTATGGACTTCATGTTAAAGAGTGTATTAATGAATGGGGCGGCCCCTTACAGAGGGTGCCAAGGCTTAGAGGAGGATAAGGAGTTTAGGATCAGAAAGTTTGTGCGTCAGAGTGTGTTGGCCATCACCTGATCAAAACGTGAGGAGAACTGCTTAAAAGAGTTAAGCAAAGAGTTGGCATTTTAGTGCATTACCTTCAGTAACTGTTTGCCAATCGCAGGGCTCATCTTCTCATCCACCATGAAAATGACTATTCCCCTCTCATCCATTCCTCTTCTGCCGGCACGTCCTGACATCTGGATATACTCTCCAGAGGTGATCTAATGTGGGGGGTGGAAAAATATGAATATATTTCTATTGCAGAAGTTGGTTAAATTAACCATATACAGTAAGTATAATCACACTGTTGGCTAAATACGGTTTTTTTGGTTTTCTTAATCTACAACTTTTTTTTAAAAATAAAATTCTATTAAATACTGAATATGTACTTAACATTAAATGTAAAATTTTTACAAGGAAAAGTCTTATTTACAGCAAACCAACTGTAACTGTGCGTTCACACCGCTGCCGGCGAAGGCCGGCGAAGGCGGCAAAATTCGGTCTTGCCGCCCTGCCAGCGACGTCGTGGAAAGATTCGTGGACGCTCTGACGTAGATCGAGGACGCTCTGACGTAGATCGAATGCTTGGTCTTTTTTTAAACTTAATTTAAAGGGGCCGCAAAGCAAACAAGCATGTCGATCGTTATTTTCGCAGAAAATTGATCGATGGAAAGAACTCAACAATTACAGTGACATGTTTGCTAACGAAATAAACCAATTAAAAGCCGTGTGTGGTGTGACTTGTGTTCATGGTTAAGTTATATTCTAATTTACATTCCCGCAGAAATAAAGTGCGAATTAGCGCGAAAATCTTGCATATAAATAGTGTTGCACGCCTTCTTATTAAATTCAAATGATCAATCTCTCCTCTATTTTGCTTGGGAACTAATGTGGTCGGAACCAAAGTTTACAGACTGCGTTCTCTGGAATCCTCTCAAACGGAGCACTTCAACATCCCGATTCGTTGCCGCCGAACCACGTCATAGCTCATTACCATAAAGTTGACCAGATATCAACTTCTCCTCGCCGCTCTCGCCGCCCAAGACGCGCTGCGCCGCTCTCGCCGGCGCTCGCTTGAAAATGAATGACTTCCGGCCACTTTCACCTTCTCACCGGCATTGGTGTGAATGCACAGTAAAAGAAACGTGTGGTGCATTTGATTAAATTAGATTTTATATAAATATTAATCTATGTATATGCTTTTTTGTTCCATTTTGTTTAGTTAATTTTTATAGAAATGTAGTAGGTAATAAATGGCTCAAAATAAATGGCTATGAAACTGTAGTTACCATGGACCAAAATAGATGAAGTGCTGAAGAGCAGGAATGTGCATTTAAAAAAAAGTAAACAGGGTCCATTTTGATTTCATGTGGATGTTAAGTGTATTTCTAATCGCATACACTATCATTCAAACAATTCAGTTTGGAAGGATTTTTTTGAAAAGTCTCTTATGATCATTATTTGATAAAAAAATACAGTGAAACAGTAATATTGTGAAATATATTTACAATTATTAACCGTTTTCCAGTCTTCAGTGTCACATAATCCTTCAGAAATCATTCTAATATGATTTGTTGCTCAAGAAAGATTTCTAATTATCCAAGTTGAAAACAGTTGTGCAGGTAAATATTTTTGTGGATACCATGATACATATATTTTTTAGGATTTTTAGATGAACAAAAAAAAAAAACATCAAAAGAACAAAAATATTTTTTGAACAAACTTTTGAACAGTGGTTTATACTTTATATTTTGCATTGCTCTTCATTCATTTTAATAGTTCAGGAAAAAGGGCATTCAGTTAATATGCATAATGATAGTAAAATCACCACAAAATGTGGTTGTTAATAGACCTTGCTGTAGGGAAACATCTGCAGCTGCCCAAACGATAAGGTTTCCATCTGAAAGTTCCTTACTGGTACGGGTCTGATAAATCACAATCTGGCACCAAACTCAAACAATGTAACATATCAGCCAATTCGTTTTGCAAATATTGTTTTTGCCTGATAACCCCTTCTAACGTTCCTCTGCTATATTACAGGAACCCATAGCAGACCCCAGATCAGTCTTATTTTCTATTAACCACTAAAAGTCCCAGAGAGGGGCTCAGTGCCTGCGAACGGTTAGTCAAAACTTTGAATGTACGTTGTTCTGGCAGACTCATGGATACCAGATGTTCCTCACAAAACGTTTTAGATGGCAGCTTCCATCGCTCACTCGCTCTATGCTGGAGTATAAAGCCAAGGGCCTCTTATTCACAACAGCTTGAGTCATTGCCTCACACTCACGCAAACAATACGTGGCAGCTTGGACAGCACTGTTGCTCAACCCTGATTCCTCTCTGTGCAACGGTGGACGAAGAGGCAAAGAAATGCATTGGGAAATTTGATTAGTGATTTTGGTGAGAAGCAGGATAGTTTGTTATTTACCCAGCGAAAGTCTTTGCCGTCAAATTTGCGTGCACTGGTGAAGAGCACGGTTCGCGCAGGCATGTTGATTCCCATGGCAAATGTTTCTGTAGCAAACAAGGCCTAGAGAGAAAGAGAGAGAGAGAGAGAGAGAGAGAGAGAGAGAGAGAGAGAGAGAGAGAGAGAGAGAGAGAGAGAGAGAGAGAGAGAGAGAGAGAGAGAGAGAGAGAGAGAGAGAGAGAGAGAGAGAGAGAGAGAGAGAGAGAGAGAGAGAGAGAGAGAGAGAGAGAAGCTATTATGAAAACTTTGGCTGAGAAACTAGTGAGGTGTCTTAAAGGGACAGTTCACTCAAAATAACAAATCTCATTCCCTCACAGTCAAACCCTTGGTGGACGATATGACCTAAATCTTTAAATCACAGCACCTGTGTATAATGTTATTTTCGCTGAATGCTAAACTTAAATTTAAATACCCATGCATGCATACACACACACACATTATATCAGTAGATGCATTTCTACCATTGGATGGTTGAATTGAAATGAAGAAAAAACAAAACTGAAGCCATACAATCATTTTGTGTGAGCAACGCACAACTCACGGTATTGCTCCAAGAAATTATGATGGCATTTGATGAATTAAGTTTAAAGTAAATGTAAATTTAAAGTCTTTGGTAAAGTGTCAAAGACGGTGCACTTATATTACTATGAATGGGAGAAAGTGTAATGTGCAATATGAAGGAATAAGTCCCGGCTTCTAAATAAAAGAGGCAATCACATTTATTGGTAAAGCCGTCGTCTCCCTGCAGCTGCCGCTAGAAGCTCTGGCTGCCAGAGGAAAATAGTTTGTGTTCGGAGACGCACGCCTAGGACGCCACATGCACACTGGCTGGTCCAGCCTGAAAATTTTTGTCATGATTTGAGCATTTAGAAACAAAATTCTTGAGATAGCTGTTGTCATATTTCATTTGTGAAGTCAAATATGAAATTTAATCATAAGCTTGGGGAACAGCTTGGAAGAATTTGATGTTTCCCCATTCGAAAAGCCACTTTGCTTAGAGCTTCTGCAGAAAACAAGATTGAGTCAATAATGATTTCCTAACACAAAGCTTTAGAAGGCTTGGAATATAGAGCATGGGTTGTATGGACTACTTTTAATCGGTCTTACGTGTCATTTTACAGCTTGATAGCTTCAGCTCACATTTACTATGAAAGGAAAAAATTTGTTTCCCATGAGAATTTTCATACAGGAAAAACAAGATGGTGAGAGAATTGAAAACTAAACAAAGGTTGTCAACTCTAAATGACTCCATGTACAGCCAAGGTGAAAGTGATTATCCAACATTACACAAAGGTTCATCCAGTCACCTTTATCAGACCCTCAGAGAACAGGATCTCAATGGTCTCTTTGAGGATCGGGAGGAGGCCACCGTGATGAATTCCTATTCCTCTCTTCAGCAACGGCAGAACATGCTCCACCTGTTGAGAAATTCTCAATTAAACACACAGAGCTTCAAGACTCAGACAGGCCATTACTGCGATTTATCACAGCTTAGTCAGATCAGCATAGTGAAGCTAATAAAGACCAGCTTAAAGACCTAGTAACACCAAGGCCGAATTTTCCATGACACAAACAAGCATAACATTTTCAAAGAAGGGTTCACCTTAAAAATGAAAAGTTGTTCATTGTTTACTCGCACACCTGGTCAAGTTTAACTCTTTCCCTGCAATTGACGGAATTTTCTGGCTTTCAGTGTTTTCACTGTTATACAGTAGGGGGCGCTATTACGGATCTTCTGAAAGAGTACAGAATCTCCTGATCAAAATAAATGCGAAGATGATGCAGAAACAAGCAATATATGCAATCATATGTAAAATAACACGATCACCAACATCAAACAGCATATAAATCAAAACTGCCTAATGTTACTGAATGAAATGTCGACCTAGGACAAGCTATAGGACTGTGAAGCTTTGGGGGTGTTGTTGGACTCGGATATACTCCATCTGGGTTTTGATCATCGTTCTGAACCCGATCTGTAGTCTGACAGAAATGCGATTTTATCAGCTTTTTGGTCAAAATGTTGCTTTTTCAATTAAACTTACCCACATTCAAGAACGCATTAAGGAAGAATAATTCGTTTTTTTTTTAAAGGCAGAGGATCGGTTCTTTTGTTATTTGCATGTTCAGATATTCATACAACAAGATATTCTGGGGGCCATGAAATTGTGAAAACGATAAATAAATGCTGGTGGTGGCTGGCAAACACTGGCAGAGAAAAAGTTAATTGTATATAATTTAAAAAAAAAGGTTTTTTTTTTCCTTTTCTCACAAAGGCAGAGATGATCTCTTCCATACAATGAGATACATCTTATTTAAAATGTAAAGCTATTGAAGATTTAATACATATAAAAATTCAAAAAATGAGGAATAAATTTTTTGTGAGGGTAGTGAAAATATCCGCAAATGCAAATCTGTGTCAACAGCGTGAAGAGCTCAGGATGAGCTTGCAGAAATGTATCATTGAGAACAAACAGGCCGGGGTCAAGTTGAAGGATGGTCCGTTCCTCATAAAGGCAACATTTACACAAACTGCATATTTGAACTAGTCCTGTAATCACTCATCCTCCAACAGCAGGCGTTTTGATGGAGGATCATTTTATCCTCACACTGACAGGGCAGTGTCCTTGAAGACCATCCGATCTGAGATCAGCACCTTTACTGCATGAGTACAAGCCTAACTCTGCTCTCCTACAACATGCAGGAGTAAAAGTGAACAGGAGGGTTGAAGAGAGTGGAAAGTTTTACGAGCCTCCTAAAACCATTTTGGGAATTGCTAACACAGATTCCCATCAAACAAGTTTTACAGCCTGATGTTGCTGTGGTTTGTGTGGCAGGTCTTCAATTAAAGCAATAACTTCTGAGTTTAAGTGAATATTTAGGTAAAACTGAAAAACTTTATTTTAATTATAGTACAAGAACGGACAACTTTAAATGTGGTCCATGTGAGAAATTTTAGGGTAGTCAAAAAGATAAAAATAGATTTATAAAAGTTTGGGGTAGGTAAAAAAAAATTTAAATGTGAAAATTTCTTAAGCTCACCAAGGCTGCATTTATTTTCAATTTATTAAAAAGACAGGGTAACATTATTTTAAGTAGTTACTTCCTCAAATAAGTATTCTGTAATTATTAATTAACTATATGTACTTACTATAGTGTTACGGTTAGGTTTAGTTTCTTGTAATGATGCACAATTTACTGTTATTACTATAGTAACTACATGTAGTAACGTGTAACGACGTCACCTTAAAATAAAGTGTTACCAAAGACAGTAATACGGTAATATTGTGAAATATTGCAACTTAAACAAACTGCATTACTATCTTTTAATAAAAAAATAATTATTCCTGTGATGGCAAAGCTGAGTTTTCAGCATCATTACTTTTGTAGGGATTTTACGGTGAGGAAATATTCACAAAAAAATGTGAATATTGTGAATGTGAAAACTATGAATATGCAGAGTATTGAAATTGCTTTTGAATGCACGCTCGCTTTTCAATTTTGTTTTCGAATTTGTTATCACGTGTACTTTGTGCATAGGGAGCGGCGGTACGGACCACACGTTTTACAAGACGCTCAGGATCTGTTGCGCATCAAATCCTCCACCATCATCCTGTCATTCATCTCTCCTTACCTCTTCACGTGATAAGTGAAATCTGACTCCTGCTGTACTAGTGCTGTGATACTGCAGCATGGAGAAGAGCAGATCCTTTCAGTTTAGCATTGTAGTCGACTAGCAAAAAAATATTAAAACTTTGCAAACTGATTTTCCTTTGCATGCAGCAGGCACTGACTTTTTTTTTCTCTGAATGCTTCATCTAAATCTTGTCGTTATTGACTGCATTGGTGTTGCTGTGGATGTGACAAAACATGATGGCATGTGCTCTCAGGCACATCCAAGTGTTGCAAACTTTTTGATTCTTATTGAAATATTTGGATCTTTTAGAGTGCACCACACCATACAAGTCTGTTGTTATATGTGCATTAGCTAAATGAATAAATGTCAATGGTAGCAATCTAATTATCAAATTAAAAATAATTATTAAAACTTGGTTTAAAAAAAAACATTAAAAAAAAAAACATTACTAATGTAAAGTTTGTGACTACATTTAAACAAATGTCATGCGAGTAAAATAAGAAATATGACATTAATATGAGCATTTACAATTTTTTTTTAAATACTCAACTTGTGGCGCTATTCAGGCAGCAAGAAGCATTATCTAAGCAAATAAATTAAATATCAGCAATTTTATAATTTTATCGTCAAACAGACAAATAATAAATTATTGTACAAAACATCGAAATATATGCAGTAGCAGCTTCTGGCTGTAAAATATAGGTAGAAATATTCTGGGTCTGTAAGTTTATGATAAACATTTTGCAAGCTTTATATTGTAATTGCTGAATACATCAGACAGTTTTGGCAGAATCAAATTGTCCTTGTGTTATTCAGCCTGAGGGGGGCGCTCTAATGACGATTGAAAGACTTTAGTACTGGTGTTAATTTAGCTAATGAAATCTGACAAAAATATCGTTAAGATGAGACAAAAAAAATGTAAATAAAAGAGACAACATTACAGCCAGTAATTCTACTTTGAAATGTATGTTCCGTGTCGGAATGTCTGTTTTTGTTTCGGTCTGTGTGATCTTGCCCACTGCCAATTTTCCCATAGGGATGGGACGATTACCGGTTTCACTATAAACCACGATAAAATGTACTGACGGTTAGTACTATCGTTTAAAATTCAATTATAATTAAAACAGTGTTTGATTATAACGATTTTAATAACTCATTTTAATAACTCACCTGTCCAGCTAGCAACAGTCTGACGCAGGCGCGCAAGCGTTGGAGTTTTTCTTTTTATTCGAGAAGGAATGGCGGAAGGCAGTGACCGTGTTCAGGAGATTTTTCAGCCTTTTAAGAGGACCAAATCTGAGGTGTGGTCATATTTTGGGGGAAATATGAGGGAAACTTATCGAGGATGGTCACTCTGTCTACAGAACATGCTCAAAAAAAGTCGCAGTGATAAACGCTTCAAATCTGCCGAGCCGTCCTGTGTGACCTTCACACACTGTTGTAGTGAACGCAAGGCAAGTTAACTTTGATCTCAATACTAAAACTACATCTGGGAAATAATTGGGCACAAAATGTTTTTTCAAGTTGAAATATTTTATCTCACTCACTTGAAATAAACTTGAAGCTTCCGCGAAGAAAAGTTTGCAGCAATAAGTGGCTTTGAGCCAAAGACGAACTAACAAGTTCAAACAAGACTATTAAGAGTAACATTTAAGAGATAATAATGTATATTCATTGTACACTTATAACACAGATTTTTTTTTTTACCACATAATTACGGGACATATTGAATAGAGATTAATGTCTCTATTCTTACCCGTTAAATCCATTTTGTACAGCGTACAAAACTCGTCCGGACAAGATGATCACAACAATATTATAAAATTCTGTAAACAATAAATCAACTCTGATTTCATTTTCAATACAATCAAAAACGGAGATCCAAGATGACAAATTGTATTTGAATGAAATGAGAGCGCGCGTCCGTTGTGATATACATGGATGTGCGCTGTGTTATAATGCGTTGCTATTGACGAAGGAAATGCCACAGAATAGAATCTTGCTTTAGAAAGTGCATAGAGCTGCTCGTTTTATTTGCCGTTTGTTGATTCTCAAATATAAAACGTTTTGAAATGTTTTCAGTGTGAGCATCAGTTCTTTTTTAACACTTTCATCTTGTTTTAACAAAACCGTGATAATATTGATAATCACGATAATTTCGGTCACTATAATCGTGTTATGAAATTTTCATACCGTCCCATCCCTATTTTCCCAGTAATATTTCCATACCCCAGGTTGCCAGTTGGTGGAAAACAGCAAAACTATATCAGAGATGGCAGATGGTAACCGACCTAAAAATCCTTAGCATCCATCTAAAAATCTCTATGAATGGGAGCATATTAAAGGGTTAGTTCACCCAAATTGAAAATTTTGTCAGTAATTACTCACCCTCACGTGTTTTCCAACCCCGTAAGACTTTCGTTCATCTTCAGAACACATATTAAGATATTTTTGATTAAATCTGAGAGCTGGCTCACTCCTTCATAGGCTGCAAGGTTATTGCATCTACCGGCCCAGAAAAGTTAGTAAAGACATTGTTACAATTATAGTCCAAGTGACTACAGTGGCTCAAACTTAAGTTTATCAAGCGACGAGAATACTTTGTGCGCAAAAAAAATAACGACTTTATTCAACTATTCATTTTCTTCTGTGTGGGCCTCTAACGTGAGTTCACGAGAGCGCCACAACGCATGCGCGAGAACTGAGAAGATGACATAGACGTGGTGTTTAAAAGGGTTCTAAAATGTGCATTTCCTGGACGTCCGCATCGTGAGAAACTAACGTGAAAACGTTACCTCACCAATGCCGCAAAATGAATGGCTTACCTTTCACACTTTCCCATCAAACGATCTTGAGCGTCATCTCAGTTCTCGCGCATGCGTAGTAGCGCTCTCGTGAACTCACGTTAGAGGCCCACACAGAAGAAAATTAATAATTGAATAAAGTCATTAATTTTGTTTGTTTTTGCGCACAAAAAGTATTCTCATCACTTGATAAACTTAAGGTTGAGCCACTGTAGTCACTTGGACTATTTTAACGATGTTTTTACTAACTTTTCTGGGCTGGCAGATATCAGTAACCTTGCAGTCTATGAAGGAGTGAGACAGCTCTCATATTTAATCAAAAATATCGTAATATGTGTTCTGAAGATGAACGAAAGTCTTACGGGGTTGGAACAACATGAGGGTAATTACTGACAGAATTTTCATTTTTGGGTGAATAACCCTTACATGCGTGTAAGTCTCTTTGCCTTCCATTGTCAATTGCACTCACTGCTGTTGCTTGTCCTCAATCTGGAAACCCACGTTAGCGTCGAGTCTGAGGAGTAGGGGGAGGGGGAGGGGGAAACTACTCTCTCCAATATTTTGAATTTGAACTACAGTACCCATTTCAAACTGCTAGCTGTCAATCTTACATATTGCACCTTTAAAATAACACGTTTTCTACCTGGTGTTTTACTTAATATTTACAATCTGGCAGCCCATGCACGTGTGCTCTCTCTACACTGCGGAAGCAGCGCAGATGATAAAAAAATAAAAAGTAACAAGTAAGCTGGAGTTTAGTGATCTCCATTTGAGATTTTCTGATTTTTTTAAGGAAACTAGATGAGATTCTCTTGATTTGTGCTTGTAGGTCAAAGTGCAATAATCGTGAGCAAAATAATCAGGATTAATTTAACCATTATGCAGCATAATGAAAATGGGACTAAGATTTCATTGACTAAAACTAGACTAAAAAACGTGACTAAACAAAAACAGGACAACTAAGGATGACTAAAGATGATAAAAACTAAAAAAACACATTTGAAACAGGACTAAGACTAAATAAATAAAAAAAGTTAACAAAATTAACACTATTTAGAACACACAAGAAACTCATAGAATGCCATCTTAGAATTGCTAAGTAGCCTCTGAATGTTGTTTACAAGTTATATTATATTATAATATATTACAAGTATTGGAAGAATTCCAGTGAGGAAAAGACAGCCATGTCTACTCTGAAACATAATACAGACAACAGAACTACAGTAATATAAAGTCTATTCACATGAGCAAGTTTAAACTAAAGGGTTTATACTGTAAGACTGGAGAAACTGGAAGACCTGGAAGATAGTGCAACTCTCTGAGAGAACAAAGGAAAAGACATTTACATCGATAGTCTGGCGTAATAATTGATGTGCTTTTGGTGAACTGTGGAGTGGATAAAACTGTTTTAATGGTAGGCTAACCAATACCATTGACTCGCGCTAGCCTAGCACCGGCGAACTATGCAACTGGAAGGACTGGGTGAACATTTTCGAAAACTGACTCCACTGGTAAATAACACACAGGCTAACTTGTAAATGAGGCCCGATGTCCAAAATTCCGAACCACCCCTTTAATGTAAATTCCCACTGTGAACTCATTCATGTTTACATTTGAAAAGAGGTTTCTGCCTTGGTCTGTCTATATAATGAAATACAACAAGAGGCTGGCGCGATAACCCAGTAACTGTAACCCAGACTAGCCTGTGATGCGAAGTGTAAAAAAACACAACCATGTATTTTATATAATGTCAAGGTATTGCATCTTCTCTCTTTATTTCAGAGCATTTGATGTTTGTATCTATTATCTTTGAACTGATTATGCAACTGGCGTGATACATTTACCTGACATAATAAATTGTAAACATTTGATTTTATTCTATTCGACTCTGACATTATTTTCAATAAAGAGTTAAAAAGAATAGTCAAATACTCGTTTACACTTGATTCACAGATATCACTTAAACCTTTTTCATTTATAGAGTCAGATGAAATAACGATAATACGAAAATAGGAAAATTTATTTAATTTAATCAAATTACTTTGCCACGCGGAAAGACTGTAACACGCAGAGACCTTCACTGAAGCGGACTGATTGAGTCTTGTTCTGGAGCGAAGTTTATGTAAGGTCACGTGAAAATAAGCGGGACAGCCAGGAATCTGCCCCAGTGGCTCTCAATTAGAGTGCGCTGCAGTTCCATTTTTCACTCCAGATTTCCATCCGCTGCCCCGCTTAGTATCATGATACATGCCTGCCGAAGCCATGCGCTAAATTTTAATATATCTTGCTCACTTTAAGACATAAAATAGTAAAGAAAATACGAAATAGTGTGTTGCAGAATGCTGAACACATGCATAATTTATTATTAATTCAGTGTATACATAGATGTGCATGAATATTTTGGTGGGGCTCTGGTGCCACACCTGCCCTTACAGACGAGCCGCGGATGAGTATATGCAAATAAATTACCTGTGGCAGCTTTTTATCTTCATCAGAGAGGCAGTCTGTGGCGTTGCTGAACACTTCTTCCACCAGTTTTTTCTCATCGTCTGGGATTGGATAGAGAAATTAGAAATCAGACATCAAACTAGGAATATCAGAGGACTGTTGCTAGAAAGTGCAAATGGTTTTGGTAGTTCAGTGTGCATGTGTCAGCTCAAAGGCCTCTGAAACAGCCAGCATCAGGTGTGTGTGTGTTTTAAACAGCTGCTCAAAGGACTTTCTATGATCGTATGAAAAGCACTACAAAACAGAGGTATAGACGTAGTAGGGTCAGTGTAGAGAATGAAAATATCCAAGAAGGGTATTGAGGAAAGGGAGTGTTGCCATGTTTCCCTGCTCCCAACAGAGTCTAGAAACAATGCGTCATGAGGGATTAGAACATCTCTATTTCTGCCTGCAGCACGTGGTGTAGTCAGGTCTCACAAGGCTTAGCACAATCAAATTTACAGCATAAATTAAAAACTAAATATAGACCAGCAGTTCAACTGGTTTTGCTGCATTTCCAACACAATGGGTCACAAACAAGTCTTTAAAATAAAATAGTGAAATTTTGAAAACAACAATAAAAGCTCTCAAATTCATGCAATTAAATGTATGAAAAATATTTTTAGCAACATTAACGTAAATATTCAATTTCACAATATAATAATTTCAAATGAACTTGCACTCTTTAAATAGTGAAAATTAGTAGTCTTTAATGGTCATGGTGTAATGTATTAAAGGTGGGGTATGTGATTCTCTTTTGTCCATTTTTTCAAAATAACTTGACTTCCTATTCATAACCCACTTACAGCCACTGAGTTAGAAGCATTGAAAGGAAAATTAAGCAGTTTAATCATCTGTACTAATCATTGGACAGTAAGTTCGTCAATCAAACGGTCGTACCACAAGCCCGTGACCACCTTTGTGCGCATACTCAAAGCTCGTGACGCATTCACATCTCGGCAGTAAAGCCGGTTCCATGATTAGTAGTAAATCGTCATCAAAATCGCATCTGAGTTTGCTCGTGCATGATTGCGTGTCCATGTTCTTCGAATGGGTGGAGTCAGGGCCAGCGTTGGAGGAAAGAAGGTAGTAGAGGGCTGCATTGGGATTGAGTCCCAATTGAGCAAATCTCGCGGGAGCGGGCGGTTTGAACTTTGCTGCGGGCGGGAATGGGCGACTAAAAAAAAACAAACAAACAAAAAACTGCGGGATCGGGAGGATCACGAGGTAGCGACATGATGGAGATGTCAAAAAATGATGTATAAAAGAACCTCAAACAAGGTATTTACAGCACAGAACCTTATCAAGGCAAGTCTGATATTTGGACTACTATTCATCTTCCTGATCAGTGCGTCAGAATGCATGCAGGCCAGGGAAACGAAACAAACAACCCCATGAATCCCTTTAATAATAACAATACAAATACGTGTTTTTTCCTGCGGGATGGGAGAAGACACAAAATCACAAAAGACACATGACTTTAATTTGGCAAATAAATGTTTCAAATATTTATAATATTTCAACAGCTGCTTCTATGCTTATTTTTTATTTCCAAGAATAAAAAAAACAAACCAAAGTAATTAAGGTTTTCTTATCAAGAATTCTGTACTTTTAATTAAACTTTTTGTCTTTATGATGATATCATGACAGTTAAACGACCTTAATGTTTTTTTTACAGTTAATTCGGTTATTCTTATATGCATGACCATATTATTAGGTGCACATTACTGTTTTTCCCAATTTATGTACAAAAGAACAGACCAAACAGAACAAAACCACTGATAGAGAGGAATAAGTGCTTCTGAATATGTTAAGGCCACAGCACTACTTGAGACCACAATATCTCTGCAGTGGTCTCTGCTTAAGCAACGCCTCAAAAGATTAGAAAACCAAGAGACCAATCTACTTGTGCATGCTGGAAATGATGAAAATGTTCTGGAAACCCTCTATAAAAATCACACTTGAGCTGGAAAGCTCTTATGATGACATCTGCTCAGATAGAGCCAATGAAAACAGTCTCCCCACCTAAAACAAGACTCGCAAAACAGTAACAGCTGTGTGGATGACTGCTAGTGCGGTCCCAAGTGCTCACCCATATACCATCAAAGGCACATTTGGTTGTGAATTAAGAGCACACTATACACAACCAAAACAAGTTTAAAAGTCCGCAATAATGCAACGCTTCTGTGTGCGCCACCACATCAGTCACTTTTAAAATAAATTCAATTAGGCCATGTAATACAAAGCGGTATGGGAAGTGGCAAAACTTTTGAAGATTGTTAAGTCACACATGTTGTCCATTTCCCTTAAAAGAGAACAGAAGGTTTGACACGTCAATAGGAGGAGGAAGGGCCACGTTCATGCATTTGGTTCTGCAAAACATTCTGCTTCAAATAGATGAATACTTGATAAAGAATTCCCTGGAACTGTTTCAGAAATGGGAAAATTCCCCAAAACAACACAAAACTCAGCTCATTTCTTTTTCTGACACTTTATATGGCCATGATTTGTTTTGTTTTTTTAAATCTCTTTCTAATTAATAGGAAAGATAAATCATCATCGTGCCAATATTTGTGCAATAAGAGTGAGATGAACCTTATGTTCTAGAATGGAAAACAAGCAAATATTTCTCCAAAGAAAAACGTTATGCTCTTCCAAGGCTTAGTTTAGCCCTTGCAGGTGCATAAGTAACAGTAATAGTCTTAGCAAGAGGCCTTATTAATTGTTATAATATTAATACCTGTGTTGAAATCCAGTTTAGCCACTTGCAGTGCATAGGCCTCACATTCTTTCTTACTGAAGCTGAAGATGATAACCGGCTGGAAGTTCCTTTCCATGATCATCTTTACGATCTTGAAGACGTTAGATGGACCTGACCAAAAATAACATAAATAAACAAAACACCAAAAAAAAAAAAGCCAGCAATGATTTAATACAACAATCAACATGTTCCAAACATCTAATGCCCTGTTAATGTTTAATAATAATATCTATCTAAGGCGATTTGATCACATGTGGATATTGCTAAAACACAGGCGTAAATGTGAGATACTGAACATATATTAGAATATTCATTTTTCATCCTGTAAAATATTTAATTTTGTAATCCAGTGTTTATTAACCATATATTGGCTGTCTGTGAATTGTTGGTATGCCTGACAGCAAAATTCAGTGATAGGAAGTTTTAATCAAGCTTTACATCCTATCACTAGGCAGTAAGTTAAGCTTGATAAGAATTCTGCTTGAAAGGTCACATTTGTGGCGAATTTAAATGAAGTGCGACTACTTTGTGCTTTATTCATCCATCTCAGCTGACTAGTTGTAAACAGCTCACCTGAGATGAATGTTAATATTAGATGTAAACAGATTCATATTGAATTATCTGAAGCAACAATATGACTGATTCACATTAAATCAATGGGAGTCCATCAGAGGTTAACCATTTATCTGAACTAGTAACTGAATTGTGCCCCATAACTACAGATTCTTACACAATTGTACCTTAAAACCAACATGGAACAGTTCACAACGCAGTGTACGCCCATAATCTGATGTTATTTCAATGCAAAAAGGCACATTAAACAAATAAAAGGAATAAAATGTGGGGTTGGACTTCATTTTATTGATCAAATTGATTGGATCTTAAAAGTGGGAGTCGGATACCAGAATAGAGCAACTTTTTTTGTACTTGCTAAATCATATTTGATCATGCCATTTTGATTTTATATTGGCTTTTAAATACTAACCTTTGGTTCCACCCTTTCTGCCTTTGGGGTCCCATTTGCCCCCCGTGTTGCCTCCACTGTCCCCTACATCCCTCAGGACCTGCATAGCGGTGTTAAAATTGTCTTCTCTGAAGTCTCCCTGACAAGAAGTGCCACAAAAAATATGATTACATAACTGCAGTTATAGTAGGAACATTTTTTTAAACTTGATCAGTTTGTTGCGTAGCTGTGGCTTGGCAGTTACACAATACACACACGCACTCTGATATTGCAGCATTCAGGATCTGTATTTAATTACATGTAGATGTGCAATTCTTGAATGAAAGCTCCAGTCTACACCCATGTCAGATAATGGTACACAAATTCCCAACATTGTAAAACAGAGGGCGGCACACACCCGAGATCACACAGGTATGTTTAACCTTCATCTCTGATGCCGGAATAAAAGCTTTAATTCAACTATTCAAGGTATTTGGCTACTTACGTTCTCGTCCACAACAAGATGGAGTCCATCACCCCCTGCTGGAAAGACGTAGTGCTGCAGTGGGGTGGGGCGGTAGTCTGTGTACACCACATGACAGGGCTGCAAGTAAACACAAGGAAATCACACTCATCCTGGAGGCATTAAGAATTCAGATCCACTTCCTTTAAAATGAATCCATTTGCTTTAGCAAACATTGCTGATTAAAGTAGACCAGACCTTCTGCGCTTGCTCTGTACTGGGTTAGTTGTGCATTTTGAGTGATTGACAACATTCAGTGTTTTATACATCTTTTTTTATATACTTATAGTATTTATTAATATTTTGGATTAGCTTTTATATATTTTCAGATGTCATTTTAATTGTAGTATAAGGTTATAATTTTGTTGTGCATTTTAGCTTTTTATTTCAGCTTTAGCCTTTTTAGTTTTAGTTTGGAATTTTAAATGGAGCCTAATATTTAATTTAATCTCAATTACCAAAAACAATCAAATGTTTTAGTTCACAACAACACTGGATAGGAGATCTCTAGGGCATCCTGAGTGGTTGATAGGCGTTAACGTTGAAAGGCATTCTGGGTGGTGGCTAAAATGTTCAGACTGGTTGTTTTAACATAAGAGTGGTTGACAGCAGGTTGCTAAAGTGTTCTAGATGGTTGCTAGGCTATTAATTAAGACATAAATTTAGAGCAATTTAAAACAGATTAAAGGGCTTGTGTGTTGACATTTGGATTTTAAATTCATGAACACTGAAGCAGACTCTGAACATTCTACCAATCTTAGTATTTAATTATAGGAACTAAAGTTAAGAATGTTCAATGCAAGTCTATGGGATATTAGACCTTTCACTAGAAGAAAACCACCGGATCTGTCAGAAAAACAAAAAACAGAATGAACACAATGACCCACCTGTTTGTGGAGGTGACAAATCCACTCTGCAAACTGCCGAGCGTTGGGAATGGTGGCTGACAGGAAGACATGATGGACATTGTCCGGCAGTAGGATGATGGTTTCCTCCCACACAACTCCACGCTCTGCAGGTCACATGACCCAGAAAGACAAACTCAATGACTGCAAACATGCGTACTACTAGTGTTGTCACGGTACCAAAATTTCAGAATTCGGTACCAATACCAGTAAAAATCTCGGTACCAAAGCTTAATTTAGATTAAATTTACATATAATAAAGTGTATATCACAGTTACAAAGATGGAAACTGTAGTATTAAAAACACTTTACAATAAGATTCCATTTGTTAGATAACATTAGATAAAATGACCGAACAATAAACAATAGTTATATACTGTAGCAATTCTTCATGGGGTTAACTTAAAAATGTACTAAAACATTTTATCTGTTAACATTATTTAATGCACAATGAATGAAGGGAAGAAACATGAACAATCAAGTATTTGTATTAAATTACATTCACAAACATTAATCAATGTTTTAAAAATATATTGTTCACTCAATGTGTTGATGTTAGATAACGCATTAAGTAATGTTAATGAATGGTATCTTATTTTAATGTTACCAAACTATACAGGAGACAAAACATGTTTTATTTGACTTGACTGTACTTTTATTTAATCCAAAACTGCGTTCATATTTAATTTTAAAAGGGCTTTTTAAACCTGCAAAGAGTTATCAAGCCAAGAATAAGCCTAGAACTGCTTTTCTGACGGAATGATCTTAATGACATAAATAGGTATGCACCGATACTGATACCAGCACTCGGGTGTTGGTCCGATACTGTGCTCGTACTCGTAAAACTACCCTGATATAACCACACCCGATACCACTTTAAAGGGGGTCCACATATCGCGTTTTTTGCGCGTGCGCAAATTCGTTATTTCAATTGTAGACTATGCCGCGGCGAGATGATCTCAACATCTCATCTCAACAGGTCATGTGACAAATCAACTGATCAGCTTCGGCCTTTCCGTAACATCGAAAGCTCGGCCGAACAGCTGATCATTAGCCTGGTTCTACCAGACTCTCGTACATTTCATTTGTACAGAGAGTCTGGCACCGCTCTATTGACAAGCGTTAACTTCCTTGTAGGCGGGTATTCTATTGAAGTCTAAAACTATTGGATCTGCCCAGAGTCACTCTATCTGCCATAACCAATCGCTAACGTTTGGTCGTGACATATGTCTTTTCCCGAACACAGTGGGAGGATGGCCATAAACACAAAACTAAGCAAAGATTGTTCTTGCTCCGGCTTTAACTTCTTGGTATTCGGCAGCGTTGCCACAACGGACCGAATGGCTTCGCTCGCATCTTTCTTATTTTGAACTACAACTCAAAATAACGCACGAGTCGACATCAACGTCATCGTTCTCAGCCACTCCCTCTGTTCGCTGATTTGCCCGGTAAAAAATTGATCGGAGAAAACCAAAGTCTACAGCGCAATCCCAGACGTAGTACTGAAGGAAAATGAAATTGAGCGGAAGTGCGTAGGAGGGCGGAGCCAGGCTAGCTGATCATAGCTGTACATAGCTGTTTTTATTTCTCATCTCCATAAATATATCTATTAGTAAACTAATGCAAGGGGTAGAAATCAATTAATTCTTTGCTAATACTTCCTCGTCATCATGGAGAGCGCATTTCGTACTGCTTTCTCCTTTCCACAAGCTCTCACGTGGCGTCTGTCGTTGTTATGCAACCATGAACAGAGGCGCGCCTGGAAAAACGAGCGTGCCGCGGCGCGTCGCTTCTATTATGAACACTAGGGATGCTCATTTTGACCGTTTAACCGTTAACCGATAGTAAAAATTTTGACCGATTAATACTATCAGTTAAACGGTTTAAAACGTTTTTTTAAGCTTTTTTTTTTTTTTTTTTTTTTTTGCTGCATGGTTTAAAAAACAAAACTATATAGGTTTTACTATATAGTTAAAACTATGTATTAACTCACGGGGCGCATTGACACGCGCAACCACACACGTGCCTGCAGACATTTTTTTACCGAGCAAGCAAAATGAAGCGATCGAAAAGAAGCACGGTGTGGGACCATTTCAACAGAAAGGGCGAAGACGAGGTTACCTGTAAAATATGCTGCGCTGTTTTAAAATACAGCAGTAGTACGAGTACGATGCAGTATCATTTGAGAAGCAAACATCCACAAGCATCGAGTGATGAAGGGCAACAAACTTTGCCCGCCATGTTGTCAGGGAGAAGATGCGATGCACGGCGATCTGAGGAGATAACGCAGAGAATCTGTTCAATGGTTGTAAAAGACACTTTGCCCATAAGTGTCGTCTATGGTGAAGGTTTTCAAGAGCTACTGGGCTATATTGAGCCCAATTACGAAATCCCATCAAGATGCACTATTACCCGTAGAATTGAAGCCCGTTTTGAGGAGAGAAAAAAATCGCTTAAATCACAACTCGAAAGCACAAAGTGCGTGGCCCTTACGACTGACTGCTGGACGGCACTCACAACGGAGAGCTATATAACAATAACGTGTCACTACATCGATGAGGACTGGCAAGTTAATTCAGCTGTCCTTCTAACACAGAGTATGCCTAGCAGACACACAGCTGAGAACCTTGCAGCTAAACTAATTGATGCGGTGGAGACATGGGGACTTAATGGGAAAGTGTCTGCATGTGTTCATGACAATGCACGCAACATCGTGGCTGCAAACTCTCCAGAACGGGTGAACTGGGAGTCGGTTCCGTGTTTTGCTCATACACTACAGCTAGCTGTAAATGATGGATTTAATGTGTTCGTGCATCGGGTCATCGTTGCAGCTGGGCGCCTGGTTAGGCATTTTAACCACAGCACCCCTGCATGCAAGGCACTGGAAGATAAACAATCACAAATGAAACTTCCGAAACACCAGCTCATTCAGTCTTGTAAAACAAGATGGAACTCGGTGTGTGACATGTTCGGAAGACTTCTCGAACAAAGGTGGGCTGTTACAGCTGTTCTGTCTGACCGAACGGTTACAAGGCTGCAAGATGCCAGAACCCTGGAGATACGAGACGAACACTGGCAAATAATGGAGGAGATTGCACCCGTGTTGGAAACTTTAAAATGTGCAACCACCATAATGTCATCAGAAAAGAACGTTTCAATTTCCAACATTTACCCCATCACCTTTAGCCTGCTGAACACACACCTGATGAGAGCCGAGGATGACGGCCACAGAGTGACGGAGTTCAAGGCAAAAGTTCGGCAGTCCTTAAGTGGCCGCATGCAGGTAGTTATTATTAGGCTATTATTATTATCATTACTATTATTGTCGTTGTTTTGTATTAATTGGGGGGTTATATGTTCGTCACAGGTTGACAAGGATGATCTGGTGGCCAAACCTGCGCTGATCGCCTCTGTCCTGGACCCTCGCCATAAACATCTCCCGTTTTTTGCACAAACGGAGAAAGAAGCCGCAAAAGCAAAACTTATTGAAATGTGTGCTGCTATGGAAATGGCCAATGCGGAAGATGAGACAGCGGTGTCTGCTACCCAAGCTGGAGATAAAGACCGCAGCCAAAGTAACGCCATGATAATGCTCCTGGGAGATGACTACAGCGCCCCTCGTCAAGCCACTGATTATCCAGAAGAGGTTGACATCTACATGAGAGACAATCCTCCATCTCTGGATATTAATCCTCTTGACTGGTGGAAAGCAAATGAAAGGCGCTTCCCGAAGCTGGCCACTCTAGCGAGACGTTACCTGTGTATTCCCGGGACATCTGTGCCATCGGAGAGGGTGTTTTCTGCCGCGGGTCTAACCGTCAACAGGCTGCGCTCCAGACTAACCCCAAATCACGTTGACATGTTGCTTTTTTTAAATAAAAATTAGACACGGTGTGGATTGAGGTAGGGCTGCTATTTTTATTTAACGAAAAATCTTAGTCTAACGGAAAAAAATGCCGGCTTTTAATCCGTTTCGTTCAAACGGATTCACTGTTTTCTTTTTGTCATGTTAATTTGTTAATTATCTAAGTGTAAAAATATATATATTAAGTGTAGGCATATTTCATGGTTTTTTTTGTATTATTTTATTCTGTTTTTCCTCTGTTGTCACAAAATTTGATCTGAATCCAGGTTCTGTGGTTGATCTGTTCTTTATGCTGCTGATTGCACTTTGCACATTAAAATAAACCCTTTGATAAATAAATACAATTGTTTTTATTTTTAACGGGTCACAGATACGCATTTTATTTTTATTTAATGCCAATTCAATATTAACGTTATAATCTTATCAGTTAACGGTTAATAATCGATTTACGAGCGGCGGTTGTCGGTCGGGAAAAATAACCGAAATGAGCATCCCTAATGAACACGTTTGCCGCAAGCCTACATTTGACTCTTTCCTCCTTTCTTGTCAACAAGTGGATTCAGAGCCACCGCATTAGCAGCGCCACCGGTCGCCATGTCGAAGAGTGTTTTTATGAAGAGGACGAAACTGTGCACCATTCGGACAGTGCATCAAGAACCAGATTAACCCGGTACTTCGGTACCACAAGTACTTAAGAAAAGCTGGTACCGTAATGGTTGAATTTTTTTGTAAGGGGTCTCTATGACAAAACTACGATAAACTATTATGCACTTCACAATATTTCAGGTAACTTTTGTATTTTCTGCCAATTAAACATTATATACAACCTACCTGAGTCTCTCATGTAATGGATTTCATCAAAGATGACCCATGCCACCTCCCTCATAACCTCTGACCCTCTGTAGAGCATGCTCCTCAAAATCTGAAAGAAAACACCCCAACAGAACAATAAATCAATAAAGAACCAGTCGTTGATATTGCAGCGGATAACGGGCCGCTGTCTCACCTCGGTGGTCATGACCAGACAGGAAGCTGTGGGGTTAATAGTGACGTCACCGGTCATCAGACCCACATCCTGGAACTCTTCGTACATCTCTCTGTACTTCTGATTGCTCAAAGCTTTGATGGGACTGGTGAAGATGACTCGCTGCTTTTCTCGGAGCGCCAGAGCAATGGCATACCTGCGTGCAGAAGGAAACACACAGATCTAAAGCAGTGTTTCTCAACCACTGCATCACAAGACCGTTTTGAGTGGGTAGCAGTGTGTAGTTAAAGACACAACAACTTAATTCTGCATGTTTTTCTGATGCGAGACTTTTATTTGGAAAGTATGTGACAGCTGTTGACTCTTCTGCAAAGAATTTTCTCTTCTCTCAGACAGAACGGGTTTTTCTATTCTACTGCACTAATTTTCCATGTTTTTCTACAATATACAATATGCCCTAGACGGGCGTGTTTGAGTGCTTGCATCTCACGTCTATTGTGCGTGACGCGGCGTTCTAAAAACATGAAGTTAAACTTATAAAAATGACTCTAGACGTCTGTTTTTTTGTTCTACTGACCTGCGTCTCACATTGTCCTGATTCAGTCCTGATGTCAGACTAAATGTCAGTCATTAATTCTAACGTTATTTTCATAACTTGTCAGGCCCAGTTCACACAATGCGGTAAAAATTCTAAGGGTGCAATGTTGTTACATTGTCAATGACCAAAAAGTACGTAACCGGCACATGTGTTAGCTGAGAAGGATTTGCATGCAGGTATGTTTATTCTATTCATCAGGATCAGTGTTTTATTAACAGTTATACTACTGGCTGTTGAATGGTTAAATCCGATTGGTTAACGGACATTCTGATGTTTGCAATTATTTTCAGGGAAACGGATGATCGCATTACAGTTCCATATCACTTCACCAAATGATTTCAAACGCACACACACACAAACACAGTAATTTTTTTGTCAGCGCTGCTCTGAAGATTTTGTCAGCAAAATAATTTAACAATTTAAAAGCTACAAGACATTTCTCACTTACGAATTAACAGCGGTGTTCTTGGAGCAGATAAACTTACAGTTTCACTATTAGTGGAGACGCACACTGTTGAGAGACACGGTGACTCAGGTAATTCATACACACTTAACGCTCTCCTTCCCTCTAATAACTGCATTAGTCTTATCTGTGGCTCAAGCCTCCTTTTACTAGCTCTAAAATTATGTGTTGGGATTACAGAGGCGTGGGATTAGATTCTTAAGAAATTAGTCCTACACACAAGAGTGTTTCAAGGACAAAAACCTGAAAAATGTCTTACATGTCTTGAGGTGTGGCAAACGTTGTACAAGTGGAATAATTGATTCTGGTCAGTTGAATAATTAGAAAATAATGCACACACCAGAGGTAGTAATGCAGCTACGACATGAATCGGAGTGTGTATTATTTTATTAACAGTCGTTTCCCACAGCAAGAAGCACATATTTGTTTTCGGTGTGCATGTTAACTGACATGCATTTTTACTGACAGGTTAACTGTCTTGTAAACATATCGAAGTGACTGAAACAACAGATCGGAGCTGCTTTCTGGGTTGTTTGTCGTTTACAATTTACATGCGGATGTTGTATACACCCCATGATAACAAACTTTCGAAACGATCAAGTTTACCAACTTCTAAAAACAAATATAGTTGTCTTTGTAAAGAAATGCTTGCTTATATGTAGCCTTGGATCCGCTGTACAGACACTTCCAGTGTAAACACTCTTGCGCGTCTGCAGCTGCAGTGACTAATATAACCAAAATACTACCAATTGTATATTTTGGATGACTGTGGTGGCTCATCGCAACTTACTTGTTATTCATACTAACTTTATGTTATTTAATATAACTTATAATACTGTTTATTCATCAGTGTTAGTGATATTCTTGCAATTTATGTGTATGTTAAGTGAAGTGGGATGTTACTTGTGTGTGCATCAAACATTTTTGAGATATAAATTAGCTTGGTTCAAATTCATAAAAATTGAGGTTGTGGCTTAATGACAATGGGAAACTGTGTCCAATGGCCGAACCAGTTGAGAACCACTGATCTAAAGAACTAATCTTAAGTAAAAATGCGCACAGAAAATATATTTGATTCTAACAGACACTCACTCTGCACACACTGTCTTTCCTGCCGACGTGTGGGCCGACACAAGCACAGACTGGTTGTTATCGATGCACAGGATGGCCTCACGCTGGAAAGGGTCGAGTAAGAAGGGGTACTCCTGCATGAGGGAAAGCAAACCATGTTCAAACAAAGGCAAAGCATTGATGTTGTCATGGGATGTTCAATGAGGTTCAACTCACCTTAGCAGCTTTTCCAACGCGTGGTTTCAGCGGAGTGTATTCCTCACTGGCAGGAAGAACCACCTGAGAAAGGAAGATGTGGTCACCACATGATCATTCCACAGAGAGAGGTTTTTTCTACTGTGCATCTGTGTGTTTACCTCATGAGTGCAGCCCTCCACTGTCTCCACCTGCTCCGCTTTCACTTTAGGCATGAGCTCTGACAGACTGAAGGATGACACAGATGGAGAGAATTACAAGAGGTCAACCAAGAGTGAATTTCACTCATAGGTAAGGGTGCAAAACGAATAATCACCCCAATAATAGTTTAAATTAATAATATTAATTGCTATTTCATTTAATGGTAACATTGCAATAAGGCCTCATTTGTTACCATTAGGCAATTTACTAACTAACATGAACAATACATTTGTTACAGTATGTGTTAACGTTATTATTTAATAAAAATCCAGCTGTTCATTGTTTGTTCATGTTAGTTCACCATGCATTAATGTTGACAAATACCACTTTTGATTTTAATAATGTATTAATAAATGTTGAAATAAACATTAAAGATTAATGTCATATACACCTAGGATGACTTGAGGGTGAGTAAATCATGGGCTTATTTTCATTGTTGGGTGAACTATCCCTTTAATACACAGGATTAATTGTTAAACTTGGGTAAATGAGCAATGTGATATGTCAAGCAAGATAACCCGGGGTTTGCAATGATCAAGTTCAAGTGTGAAAAGCCCTTATGATATATTTCAGAAGTAGTACACAAACAGTACATCACCAATCTTACTTGATCTCTTCAGCTGATACTGTTTCCAGCTTTTGTCTTTTCCCAAGCACCACCTCATCTGAAGCGTCATTTTCTTCATCTCTTTTGCGGACCGCTGCTGAATCGCCATGCGGTTTATCGGCTTTATTGAGCGTCTTGCTATTAGATGTAAAGACAACAAAGATTCACTCAACGGCCAACGTTAAGCACTAGATATCTGTACACTTTACAGATTACTAAACTAAGATAAAGTGGCTGGTGGGATATTCTTGCTGGTCTCCAGGGTACTGCTAAAGCATTTTAAAGTATAATTTGGGTGGTTGCTATTGTGTAACATAGGGACAGTCAGTCAGTCAGAATAACTAACGTTAGGTATTTTAAGTTTCTATCAATGGCGCGTCACATGTGTTCAGTAAGACCAGACAAATACTACAATATCTATTGATTAGTTCTGCTAAACAAACATATATTCCGCACGTTTACATACCCTGACTGAGCTGCGGACTTTGGAGTTGTTTTTTTGCTGGAACCGGCCTGTTCTTCATCAAATACGCTGAACAAATCGTCTCCAAAGGCGTCCGCCATGACTTCAAACCCAACAGACACAAATCCCGCAGACCTCGTGCCGGAAATGACATGAGCCACGTCGAACGTGTGAAGTGAGCAACGAAAATAGATAGACAAACAAAATGCTTCTCTCTAAAATAATCGCAAATACATTCCAAGGAATTTGCCGTAATTTGAGTTTGGTATATAATTAATTTTATTTAGTGATTAAAACTTTTAAAGAGACTTTAATAGGTGTTGATAGACTACAACAAATACCTCTGAACATGTATTTTACAATACTTTTTATTAATAAATATTTATATTTGTTTTAATAATTAAGTATTTTGTTCGTTCTCTCTCTCTCTCTCTCTCTCTCTCTCTCTCTCTCTCTCTCTCTCTCTCTCTCTCTCTCTCTCTCTCTCTCTCTCTCTCTTAACTTTCCGCTGAACTTTTATTTTGTAAGTACCTTCTATAGTTTCGGCCTTCACAGACTCTCATAGAGTTGGCTTAGCTGGCTGTCAGCACAGTCTTCTTTAGCATTCTCCTGTTATAAAATGTGTGTTTATTGAAATGTTGACCGTTTTGTGTACTGATCAGTAACAGACACTTGAACTGATTATTTTCGCGATGGGTGGGAAGAAGAAGAAGTCGGCAGCGGTTCCCACGAGTGTGAGTGTGCAGCCGGTTCATGCTGCTGTTGCTGTTACCGATGCAGCATCTGAACCCACGGGCAAAAAACACCAACAGAGACCAAATCATGAGAAATCAGCCTCGAAGGAAAACAAACCCAGAGGTCAGACGTCCTTTTAAAAGCTGCATTGCTTCTAATGTGTGAGGAGTTTGATGCATAAGACATCTCAAGCATTGTGTAATTAGATATGACAATATATGAATCAATATTTTTATGACATTTAACGTTATACCTATTTGAATGTAGATGCACAGTGTAATGTATTAATTAATTAGAGTAATTATACAATAAGTGATGCACCGTTTCACTGATTCACGTGATGTTCAGAGCCAGTACAATCTTGACAGTTTGTCTGCAAATGTCTTTAATATTTGTCATTTCTTTTCTTGAAGCTCCCAAAACATATGGTCTTAACACGAATGCACAGACGGACACAAGCAGTGTGGCTGATAAATCAATCCTGAAGGTATGTCTCACATTCATATAGTTCATGTTTGTACACTCATAACTGAAAACCTACCCATTCTAAAAATAACAGTTGTTATTACACAACTGACCTGCATAAATGACTTCTGCAGACAGATTAACACATTTCAACACATAAATTCACTTTCAAAAGTTTGGGTCAGTTATATATTTCAGCAAGGATGCTTTAAATAGATCATACAATGGTAGAAAGACATTTATAATGTTTTATTTTCTATTTCAAAATAAATGCTGTTCTTTTGAAAATTTGTATTTATCAAAGTATCCTGGGCGAAAAAAACATCACAGTTTCCACAAAAATATGAAGCGGCACAACTGTTTTCAACATTGATAATAATCATAAATGTTTCTTCAGTATCAATTCTGATTTCTGAAGGATCATATGATAACTGAAGACTGGAGTAATGATGCTGAAATAAATTACACTTTAAAAATAGATTATAAAGAACAGCTGTTTTAAGTTGAAATAATATTTCATAATAGTACTGTTTTTACTGTATTTCTAATCAAATAAATGTAGCTTTGGGTGAGCATAAGCATTAAAAAATCTTACCAACCCCAAACTTTTGAAAGTTATTGTACACATCAATGTCTGTTATTGTTATTATCAATAACAACATCTGTTTTTTGCATGTCTGGAAGGTTGTTATCCATCCAGAACTGGAAAGGAAGGTGATCAAGTTGATCAATGATTACAGGCAAGAAAATGCTGATAAAGGACCTATATCTGGAAGAATTACCTCCAAAAAGTTGCTGGTAAGTCTTTCCCTTTTTTCTTTTGTTGCAAAAAATTAAGAATATTATTTATTATCTAAGAATTTTAAAAGAACATCATCTATCATATATTGTGTGTCAGGATTTGTACACAGCCTTGCAGAAGTTCCGGTTTAAGACGGAGCACATCGAGGAGGCCATGAAGAGCAGCGTGCTGTATGGAGGAGATCTGCACTCAGCGCTCGACTGGCTCTGTCTGAATCTCAGAGACGGTAAAAGCTTCAGCTTGCAGTCATAAACTTCATAAACCCATTTTCTGCTCCTCAAACCTAAACCCTTGTTTTGCTTTTTCATGAATAAAGATGAGCTACCGGAGGGATTCAGCCAAAAGATGCAAGATGAGAAACAGAAGACTCGTCCTAAGTACCAGCCTCCTAAAGAGGACAAGAAGCAGCTGGTGACGAAAGAAGCCCCGAAAGAGGAAGAGAAACCTAAGGCAAAGGTGTGTTAAAGTGTCATTTTATGATAAATCACTTCTTTTTTTTTGTAAGTTCCCCTATTGTGCTATTTTAAAGGTTCCTAATTTTTTAGGTCTCCTACAATAGGTTTACATGCATCCATGGTCAAAAAATCATTTAAATTTTCTTATAATACACATTGCATCATCAGCTCTTTTCTCTCAGTGTCTGAAACGGTTCGATAAAGTATTCAATCTCGCTAAAACCCTCTTTTGGAAAGATTATTGTCTTTTGGAAAGTGGACGGCAGTGGCTCAGTGGTTCATGTAGGTTGTCTAAAAACAGAAAGGTTGATGGTTCGATCCCCGGTTGCACCTGACCAAGTGTCGATGTGTCCATGAGCAAGACACCTAATCCCAACTGCTCCCGACGAGCTGGATGGCGCCTTGCATGGCTGACACTGCCGTCGGTGTGTGAAAGAGTGCGTGAATGGGTGAATGTGAGGCAATGTAAAGCGCTTTGGTGGCCATTGGGTCTGTTAAAGCGCTATATAAATGCAGTCCATTTACCGTTTACCATTTTCTACTCTGTTCTGATTAGTCAGATGGCTCAGTTTGTTGTGATTGGTCTACTTTGCTCTCATTGGTCAGATTAGGGCAATATTGTAGTAGCCTACTGTGCTACTGACAAGCCAACCGCAAAGGAATGCAAGCAACCGCGATATTCGCGTGTTTTCTTTTTTCATAAGGCAATACCCTTCTTGTTTTTAACTTCGTGCATGTGTATTGAATGTTAAATAAGTTAATAATGATAACAAGACTGTTTATCATGGTGATTTGTACAGAGGCTTTGTGGATTTGCACTTAAGACAGTGAATGAGAGAGATCGACTGAGCACGTCTGTCTTTGAGGTCAAGTCATTTTCGTGAAAAGGTTGCCGCGTCCAAGGAAAGCGAAATATTTGTCGTATCATCCTTTTAAGGGTATTTAACATGAATGGCGTCAGCGTCAGCGCTGGTCAGCATTCCACAGCGCGAGGAAAGAATCAGCGAGTCTCGCATTGAATCAATGCCATTGGTCTCTATTAAGCAGAGGTTGGCTGTCAGGGCCATCAGGGCCTTCTCTGCTGGCCCTGTCAGAATCTAAAATATAAATATAATATAATATAATATGTAAAATATATATTTTTCATTTTTACGATTATATTTCCATAAAGAATATGGTTATTTTTTTGAGGCTGAGATGGATTTTCCATATTGTCATCTAAACGCATCGCAGCTCTGTGGTCCAGCACTAGAAGTATAGCTACCCTTCCGTTGAAGCTGCCATTTCCCATTTGATCATAACTTTGACTGACGTGTATCATTAGCCAATCAAATTTCGATGCGCAGTGACAGAACGCCCTCAAGGCCCAGCGATGTGTCGGCGCTAGCCCCCGCTGATGTCATCAACCTTTTGAAATGGCTCCTAACTGAGCTATGGCTGCTGCCTTCACACCTCTGCTATCAAGTAAAGCATCAGCGTTACCCATGCGACACATTGCTGGTCAGTTGAGCCTTGAAAAGTGGAGCTTAAAGTTAAAAATAATTAATACCGTTACATCTATCTTTTAACGAATCGGCGTTTTTGTACGTGTTCGTTGAAAGAACGGTTTAATGACTCACTCAAAGACAGTCCGTTGCCGTAATGTAACTGCGTGCTGAGTGACAGCCTTTCAAAGCACAGAGACACTGTTAAGTTTCGGTTACATTGGTAAAATGTCCTTGTTTTTGTGCATGCTGACCACATCGTAACACTTACTTATATAGCAACTGTAAGAATTGATAAATTAGGAAATTCCAGACAGTCTGTTTCGGGGGTGACCAGACACTGAGAGGACAAAAGGACCTCTCTGGAGATTACCATTTGAACTGGCCTTCATGCACCATTGAGACGAAAGTCTCACCTCCGAACCAACTTCATCTACATCTCCCCTCACCCCCACCTGAATGCACCCAAGAAAATGTAGTTTTAATGTGAATGATTATCACAGAGTATTTTCATGTTTAGTATTATTTAAAATGTCACAGTACGACTGGTACAAATGTCTCATTCCCAAAGAAGTAAACCCAAAAGGTAATAAAGTTCTTAGGAAGTTTAGAAATATCTTCCACACCCTCCAATACTGGAGGGTGTGTCTTTGAGTTAACACCTTCGACCATTTGACTGAATGCTAATTTTCCACTGCTAGCAAATGGTGACTTACAGGTAAATTTCCACTGTGAATGATGTTTAGATTTGAAATGAGGTCTGGGTATATAATGAAACGCAGCGAGAGCTCAGGGCCTTTTCTATATCTGAGATCGGCCCGTGAGGCTGAGAGTTGCGAGACTCTCAGCCTCACGCATTTCTTGTCGGGTAAACTTTTTCCTCTTTGTTCTAGAACATTTGATGGTTTGCATTGATTATCTTTCAATTGATTATGGAATTGTAATAATACATTTACCTGACATAATAAATTGTTATATTTGATTATTCTAACAGACTTTGACTTTATTTTCATTGGAGTTAAAAGGAATAGTCAAACATTAACGTATATTTAATGATGCACAGATATCATTGAAAAACCTTTTCATTTTATGGAGTCAGATGAAACGAGTTAATACATAAGATAAAATGTATTGCATTTAACCAAAAATACTTTGCCACGAGAAAAAACAGTAACACGCAAAGACCTTCACCGCTAATTCGAATACCGCCATTGGATCGAGTTAGACGGCCTTAATAAATATCAATAAATGGCAATAATACCGCATATCGCGCCATTGAGCCACTCAAAATTACAGCAAGGGAAATTCCTTCACAGCGACAGACCAAGGCCAGATGACCCAGTCTGTTGTGATTGGTCTACTCTGCTGTGCTTGGTCAGATGACCCATGTCTGTTGTGATTGGTCTGCTCTGCTCTGATTGGTCAGATGACCCATGTCTGTTGTGATTGGTCTGCTCTGCTCTGATTGGTCAGATGACCCAGTCTGTTGTGATTGGTCTACTCTGCTCTGTTTGGTTAGATGACCCAGTCTGTTGTGATCATAGACAGTAAAAGAAATGGACACAGCGACCCCCTTGATGAGAAAAGTGAAGCCCATTACAAACACTGACTTCCTGATGGCTGAGCGTACTGCGCAGGCTCAAACTGAGCTTGACGACGTAGATGTGACGTGAGCAACCTGTCTGACAGTTGTAAATCTTCTAGTAGCTGTGCCAAGACAAATTTGAATCGCCTAATTCCTCAAAAAGGTTGTTGAAATATTTTGTCCCGTTGCTTTCATGGACTCTCTATCTATGGGCTTCTCCCTTGACTTTATGCTCCATGTCCCCCGATTGCCTCATAGACAGTAGAAGATTGCCTGCTAGCTTCTCCTCCTGTCTATACAGTAATTTCTCTACAGTGCGACAGATAGTCGCGTGGTTATGACGCAATCGTTAGCCTATTTTTACAAAAACGGCTTCTACGGGGCCATAACGTATGATACAAAGTAATGGAGCCTTTTATATATTGTCGTGTTTCTTTAGAAATAAATAATGAACAAATTAAGTCTTTGGACGCCTCAGATGTAAAGTTATTCACTGTCGAAGTGACGCCAAAATGAATGGTAGTCAATGGAATGCTAACAGCAGGTGATGGTCTGCTACAATGGCGGCCCCCAGGGTGGCTTCAGTTTCCAGCTGATGGATTACCCCCTTGGTTGTGATTGATCTACTCTGCTCTGATTGGTCAGATGACATGGGCTGTGTTCCAGTCCAAAATTGACATGCCCTTCACTCGCTAACTTCCCTCCGTCTCGTTCACTCGGATGTGCGTTATTGCTTACGTTGCACGAGTGTTGACTTCTGGCGTAAACTGCAATGGGCTGAACTGGAGCGTCCTAAGCCCTTGATCACTTGGAATCAGCTTTGGAGTTGATTTATTATTTACAATTTTTTTCCCTTTAAGAATTTGTTTAATGCAGCATCCAAATATATATCGGTGTGTTTGGGTTGTTTTATATAAAAAAATCTAATTAATATATCATAGAGTTGTTTGTGGTGGTGGTGATTAGACGAGATCAGCGGTGACGTCACAATCATGTTGAATTGTGGTATATGGAACTGCCTGAAGTGTACATATGAAGTAGACTCGCTCCCTCGGTCAAAATTCGAGGGAACGAGTGTCTGTCCATATAAACTTCCCTCGTCCACTTCACGAAGTGGAACGTACTTCAAAATGGCGACAGGGATTCCCCCGAGGGGAAGTGCTTAGGGAAGTTCGCAAGTGCATGTCTAAAAGTGGACTGGAACGCAGCACCAGTCTGTTGTGATTGGTCTACTCTGCTCTTATTGGTCAGATGACCCAATCTGTTGTGATTGGTCTACTCTGCTCTGATTGGTCAGATCACCAATCTGTTGTGATTGGTCTACTCTGCTCTGATTGGTCAGATGACCATGTCTGTTGTGATTGGTCTACTCTACTCTGATTGGTCAGATGACCCAGTCTGTTGTGATTTGGTCTACTCTGCTCTGATTGGTCAGATGACCCAGTCTGTTGTGATTGGTCTACTCTGCTCTGATCGGTCAGATGACCCGGTCTGTTGTGATTGGTCTACTCTGCTCTTATTTGTATGATGGCCCAGTCTGTTGTGATTGGTCTACTATGCTCTGATTGGTCACATGACCCAGTCTGTTGTGATTGATCTACTCTGCTCTGATTGGTCACATGACCCAGTCTGTTGTGATTGGTCTACTCTGATTGGTCAGATGACCCAGTCTGTTGTGATTGGTCTACTCTGCTCTGATTGTTTAGATGACCCAGTCTGTTGTGTTTGGTCTAATCTGCTCTGATTGGTCAGATGACCCTGTCTGTTGTGATTGGTTTACTCTGCTCTGATTGGTCAGATGACCAGTCTGTTGTAATTTGTCTTCTCTGCTCTGATTGGTCACATGACCCAGTCTGTTGTGATTGGTTTACTCTGCTCTGATTGGTCAGATGACCCAGTCTGTTGTGATTGGTCTACTCTGCTCTGATCGTTTAGATGACCCAGTCTGTTGTGATTGGTCTACTCTGCTCTGATTGGTCAGATGACCCTGTCTGTTGTGATTGGTTTACTCTGCTCTGATTGGTCAGATGATCCACTCTGTTGTAATTGGTCTTCTCTGCTCTGATTGGTCACATGACCCAGTCTGTTGTGATTGGTCTACTCTGCTCTGATTGGTCACATGGCCCAGTCTGTTGTGATTGGTCTACTCTGCTCTGATTGGTCAGATGACCCAGTCTGTTGTGATTGGTCTACTCTGCTCTGATTGGTCAGATGACCCAGTCTGTTGTGATTGGTCTACTCTGCTCTGATTGGTCAGATGACCCAGTCTGTTGTGATTGGTCTACTCTGCTCTGATTGGTCAGATGACCCAGTCTGTTGTGATTGGTCTACTCTGCTCTGATCGGTCACATGGCCCAGTCTGTTGTGATTGGTCTACTCTGCTCTGATTGATCTGATGGCCCAGTTTTGTGTTTAGTTGACCGCTTACAGTGCATGTCAGAAACAAAACGGCCATTACTGTATCAACATTTTTCTTCCTCAGCACTTGACACACAGTGATACGAACAATAACGATGGCGTCAGTTTCACCGTATCAATCCTAGCCCATGTCCTCATTGTTTGTAAGCGCATGCAAAGTGGATGCAGATGTCCAGATGTCGCCAAACAAACCAAACTCTTCCAGGCCTCACCTACAACTCAAAGAGTCAAATTAGACGTTGCTCACGGGCAGCCAGCGAAGACTTCAGGCTGGTGGTATTATGCAAATTTGTTACAAACCTACATAGATTTGTGCAGGAAGTAAGACTGGAATTACTGATGCCTTGTTTCAGACAGTTCAGAATCGTTGCTTTTGCAATTTTTTAATTAGTCCATTTATCATTCACTTTAATCGTTGAAACTGTGCAGACATTTTAAATTCACAAACAGCTATATTACACAATACATGAAACGTAATATAAGAAAAAGCATAATAGGGGCACTTTATTCTTTTGAGAGAAAAGGTTCAAAACCATTTTATTTGATGTCAGAGTCCTGTAAAAGACAGTGGTGGCAGTATGAAGGAGTGGATACTGCGCTATGCTGAACAATCTGAAGATCAGAGCAGCGAAGAAGATGAAAACACGGACACAAGCGTTTATAACCCAGTGTTGGAGGAGAAGTTTGATCCTGTGAGTTTTACTGAGTATAGTTTCCATAATATGCCGGTATTACGCCTGCAGCTCCCCATAAAATCCCATGCTCTTCCTGCAGAATGACAGATACCTGCTGCTAAGTGCTCAACTGTATGATGCCAAGGACATGGCCACAGGATCGAAAGCCAAGAAGGACAAAGTAGGACAGAGGACAGCACAAGATCGCATCAGAGTCATCCAGCAAGGTCGCTGTGCCTGCAGTGTTCGCCGCTTTAGAGTTTGTTAATTGTAGAGGGTGTGAGGAAGGGTTACTATGAATTTCTCTTTTTAATAGTGTTTGTTTACATTACAGAAATGAAGTCTTTGGAGTGTCATCCAGTGTTTAATTCAGCTATCAAGGTTAAAGACACTTCTAAAGAGGAAAAGAAGTCAGTTACACTCACTGATGGAAAGGAGGAACTCAACTTCAGCCTCTTTGAGCAAGCAGACGCTCAACCAGCAGAAAAAAGTTAGAGAATTTCTTTATTTATTGTGTTTAATGTACAGGTCCTTCTCAAAAAATTAGCATATTGTGATAAAGTTCATTATTTTACATAATGTAATGATAAAAATTAAACTTTCATATATTCTAGATTCATTGCACACCAACTGAAATATTTCAGGTCTTTTATTGTTTTAATACTGATGATTTTGGCATACAGCTCATGAAAACCCAAATTCCTATCTCAAAAAATTAGCATATTTCATCCGACCAATAAAATAAGTGTTTTTAATACAAAAAAAAGTCAACCTTCAAATAATTATGTTCAGTTATGCACTCAATACTTGGTCGGGAATCCTTTTGCAGAAATGACTGCTTCAATGCGGCGTGGCATGGAGGCAATCAGCCTGTGGCACTGCTGAGGTGTTATGGAGGCCCAGGATGCTTCGATAGCGGCCTTAAGCTCATCCAGAGTGTTGGGTCTTGCGTCTCTCAACTTTCTCTTCACAATATCCCACAGATTCTCTATGGGGTTCAGGTCAGGAGAGTTGGCAGGCCAATTGAGCACAGTAATACCATGGTCCGTAAACCATTTACCAGTGGTTTTGGCACTGTGAGCAGGTGCCAGGTCGTGCTGAAAAATGAAATCTTCATCTCCATAAAGCTTTTCAGCAGATGGAAGCATGAAGTGCTCCAAAATCTCCTAATAACTAGCTGCATTGACCCTGCCCTTGATAAAACACAGTGGACCAACACCAGCAGCTGACATGGCACCCCAGACCATCACTGACTGTGGGTACTTGACACTGGACTTCAGGCATTTTGGCATTTCCTTCTCCCCAGTCTTCCTCCAGACTCTGGCACCTTGATTTCCGAATGACATGCAAAATTTGCTTTCATCCGAAAAAAGTACTTTGGACCACTGAGCAACAGTCCAGTGCTGCTTCTCTGTAGCCCAGGTCAGGCGCTTCTGCCGCTGTTTCTGGTTCAAAAGTGGCTTGACCTGGGGAATGCGGCACCTGTAGCCCATTTCCTGCACACGCCTGTGCACGGTGGCTCTGGATGTTTCTACTCCAGACTCAGTCCACTGCTTCCGCAGGTCCCCCAAGGTCTGGAATCGGTCCTTCTCCACAATCTTCCTCAGGGTCCGGTCACCTCTTCTCGTTGTGCAGCGTTTTTTGCCACACTTTTCCCTTCCCACAGACTTCCCACTGAGGTGCCTTGATACAGCACTCTGGGAACAGCCTATTTGTTTAGAAATTTCTTTCTGTGTCTTACCCTCTTGCTTGAGGGTGTCAATGATGGCCTTCTGGACAGCAGTCAGGTCGGCAGTCTTACCCATGATTGCAGTTTTGAGTAATGAAACAGGCTGGGAGTTTTTAAAAGCCTCAGGAATCTTTTGCAGGTGTTTAGAGTTAATTAGTTGATTCAGATGATTAGGTTAATAGCTCGTTTAGAGACCCTTTTCATGATATGCTAATTTTGAGATAGGAATTTTGGGTTTTCATGAGCTGTATGCCAAAATCATCAGTATTAAAACAATAAAAGACCTGAAACATTTCAGTTGGTGTGCAATGAATCTAAAATATATGAAAGTTTATTTTTTATCATTACATTATGGAAAATAATGAACTTTATCACAATATGCTAATTTTTTGAGAAGGACCTGTATATTTTATTTAGTTCGTCAGTTTTATTTTTGTTTTGTGGTGGCTTTTTTTTGTACTTTATATTGTTGTTATTATATTGTATGTTATTGTATTCTATTTAGTCTTTATTGTTTTATTTTATGCTTAGTTGTTATTTCATGCTGTTCTATGTTTTTGTTATTTATATTTTAATTTATTTTATTTTGTTACTTTATATTGTTGCTATTTCTGTTTGTTATTGTATGCTCATTTGCTGTTTATTTTTTATGCTGTTTAATTGTTTTCTTGTTTAATTTTGTTGTTTTACATTATTTTGTCATTTTATGTTTATGCTATTTATAAATTTATCTTATTTAAAATTAATGCTGGTATTTTTTTATTTTTTTTTTGGTTTTATGCGATGTCAATGTTAATTTTAATTTTATTTTATAACATTTTTTTATTTTAACTTCATGCTGTTGTTTTATTATGTTGTTCTGTTTTATGCAATGATGTCCACTAATTTTTTTTTTTCAATTAATGCTTTTTTCATTGCCAGATATTATTGTCTTGTCATCTCTGATTTTTTGTTGTTGTCTGATTTTTCATTGTTGATGCCCTAGCGGAGAAAAAGCAGAAGGAGCCCAAAGACATCCGAAACTTTGACTACACCTCAAGGAGCTGGACTGGCAAGTCTCCTAAACAGTTTTTGATTGATTGGTGCAGGAAAAACCTCCCGAAGAGCCCTCCACCATCTTTCGACAAAGTTGCAGTCGGGAGATATTGGAAATGCAAGTATGTTGTGTTAAAATTGCGTCTTTGATTTTGACTGTGTACTGAATGCAGATTTGACTCTCTGGTTATTTGTCCTTGATGTTAGAGTGCGCATTCATAGGCCAAATGACGTTTTGGAGGTGTGTCCCACTATCCTGACTGAAGACGGCATGCAAGCCCATCACTTAGGAGCCACGCTTGCCCTTTATAAACTAGTCAAGGGACAGGTGAGTTTCAAAACAGTTCACATATTAGGCAGATAGATGCTTGCTGTATGTATTTCATTCATTTCATCTTTGATCTCCATTAGTCTGTGCACCAGCTGCTGCCGCCCACCTACCGCGACGTGTGGCTTGAGTGGCGAGATGACGAACAAAAAGAGGAGGAGCAAACCCTCTCCGCCATCAACAAACCACGTGACCAGTTCATCGCACGCCTGCTCACTCGCCTCAAACAGCAGCAGGCGCTCCAACTGCAGTCCGAGCCTCAGGAAAGTCTCCAGGACACTGAACCGGAAGACTCCTGGGAGAACCTGGACGTGCAGGAGGACCACGAGCCCCAGCACGGAGGAGGCCTGATGGTGGAGGAGGCGTCCCGCAGGCTGTTCCTCAAACTGCGGGGCTCTCCTGTGGCGCGCAGGCTGCTGGCTGAGAGGGAGCAGCTGCCTGTTTTCCAGCACCGTGAGAAGGTGCTCGAGGCTCTCCGGCGCCACCGCGTGCTGGTGATCGCTGGGGAAACAGGAAGCGGGAAGAGCACACAGATTCCTCAGTTCATCTTGGAGGAGCTCCTGGCCGCTGGGGAGGCCGCGCAGCCCTGCAATGTGGTGGTGACGCAACCCAGAAGGATTTCAGCCACGAGTCTGGCCAGCAGGGTGTCGCAGGAGCTGGGGAGTGAGGACGGACCGGGAGGCAAGGTTAGATCTCTGGAAGATGCTTTATAAAACTGTGTATGTGGCAAAACCTTGCTTTTAATGTTGTTCATCTCTAATAAGTTAGGTGGTATGTGATGGGAATCAAATATTTGGGCCAGTAACCTTAGAAGGTTTAGGTTCAAATACCACAAGAGACAGTCCTTGAGCCACTGCCTTTTAAGGCTCAATAAGTCGTTTTATTTATTGTCCCTCAGGTGAAAATAATATATGAAGTATATGTTTATATACCTCTTATATATAATAACTGTTATATAAATATTTAGATAAGTATAAATAATATAAATATTAACACAAATTAATAAGTTCATATTAAGTATACTTTTATTAAATGGGTCAATGGCAATGCTCATTTTTTAAAATTAATTCAGAAATATATTTAAAATTAATACACCTCTTTTATGATTTGCATGTTTTTCATTTCTGGATTAAAAATCATTTTGATATATTTTTTTAGGGTGTGGTGAGAATTAAATTCTTGAAAATAAAACTTTTAGTATTTTATTTTTTTATTATTTCTTCTTCTTATTTTTCGATAACATTTTTTAACAAAACTGCTTAAAATGTATAAAATGAATGTGTGAAAAACATTTGCCCACCAAATAAATGTCTTGTCAGAAAATGTCAAGTGAAGCCATTCCCCAAAAACATATTTTTAAATGAACAAACCAGTACATAAAAAAAAAAAACTTTATACAAATTTTAATGGTATAAAACATTTGTCTGCCAAATTGAGTCATGTGGTGCAACCAACAAAAAAAAACAACTACATAAAACCAGATATATCATAGGGAAGGACCCCTGCATGACTGTTTGTCAAGGTCAATTTGTCTCTAAAAATATCAGTTAATTTGACTTTTTTTTTAATGTTGTAAGTTGTGGTGCGCGCCCCAAAAACCATGGTAACAATATCGTGGAATATTTGCATTACAGAATTCACTGTGTGGATACCAGATCCGTATGGAGAACCGCTCTGGTGACACCACACGACTGCTGTACTGCACCACTGGAGTTCTGCTGCGCAAACTACAGCAGGACCGGCTCCTCAGCTCCCTCACTCACATCATCGTGGACGAGGTCTGGCTCGCATACATCTGGGGATATACCCACACTTAGGGCTGGACCATGTAACACAAAATGATGTTTCAATATTTTAGGTTCACGAGCGCAGCGTACAGTCAGATTTCCTCCTCACGATATTGAAAGATGTGGTTCATAAGCGTGCAGATCTGCGTTTGATCTTGATGAGCGCTACAGTCGACTGTCAGAAGTTTGCCAACTACTTCAACCGCTGTCCGGTGGTCACCATACCTGGCAGAACTTTCCCTGTGGAGGCAAGATTATATACATCTAAATAAATATCAACAAATACTGTATACAGTATTTGCATAATGATTTGTTTATTTTGAAAAAAATCCTAAAAAAACTGTGGTGGTAGGTGTTTCACCTGGAGGATATCGTGGAGGAGACGGGATATGTTCTGGAGCAGGACTCGGAGTACAGTCAGAAGTTTGTGGAGGAGGAAGACGAGGTCAGCATCAGTGTCGCACAGAAAGGAGGAAAGACTATTCAGCACCAGGTGAGACAGAAATGCACTTTTCTTTTTTCAACAGAAGAATTTCATTAGTCCAAGATTAATGCTGCGTGCCAATTCGCATATTATTTGTCCTAAATAGTATTCGAAATTAGAGTTCTTCTGTCTTGCTCCATAACAAGTAACTTAATTTATTACATACAATGGAATATATATTAATTAATTAAATGCAAATTTCTGTAGGTGGCATTTTAAAGATGATTAATATCATCAAATGTTTCTAGAAATAACATATATTGAAACATATAATAGGTAATTCATACAGATTTAAAAAAATAATTAATTAAAGGGTTAGTTCACCCAACAATGAAAATTATTTCATTAATTACTCAACCTAATGTCTTTCCAAACACAAGACTTTTGTTCTTCTTAGGAACACAAATGAAGATCCGTTTAATGAAATCTGAGATTTCTGTCCCTCCATTCGCAGTCTACGCAACTAACATTTTGACGCTTTAAAAAGTTCATAAAGAGATCAGTTTTAAGGTAATATGATGCCATAAAGAATTGCACGCTCAGGGTAAGATTTGTGAAAGTGTACATAAGATACAAGCGTAAATAAAATTTGCATGCGCAAGAGAAGATTTGTAAAGGTGTAAATCACCTTCCAAGTGTAAGACAAAAAATATTTGCAGCTTTTTACTGTTATTCTGTTATTACTGTTAATGTATTGCATGTATTGTGAAACTGCAGCTTCATGTCAACGCATAATAAATATGATCTGTATTCCTCTGACTTCCATTTTTCCGCAGTTACACTTTTGGCATGTTTTTTTTGCACAAATAAAGCCAAAAGCTCTGCAAGCCTGTGAACAGCAATTTGCAAGCAAAATCAACAGAGTTAGGAACTGAAAAACAGATTGATCTTTGTAAAATCAATCTTTGTGTAAAAAAATAACTGTTGCAAATGTCTAAATGACTTATGATAAAGTTCCCGAAATAACCCGATTTGTACAGTTGCGTCTTTCTTTAAGCTGCGCTTACAGTTTTACTGTTACTCTTATCTGATTGGTTCAATATAAACTTTATCTTCATTTGGCTCAGCATCGTTCTCGTTGCCGAAATGGTATTTTTAATGCACACATACATGTTAAATAAATACGATAAATAGCGAACCTGCTTGACGCACGAGAATGAACCTCATTGGTTTCTTGTGGAAGCTCAAACGTGCTGTGTAAAATGGGAATGAACCTCATTGGTTTGAACTGAATGGTGCATGATGACCCGGTCCATTATTTTCTTAGGTTAGTTAGCATGCGTAAGGTTATTCTGTGACGTGTCATTGCAGGCACATATATTATTTTGTAAATGTTTGTTCTTATATTCTCTTCAGGAGCTGATTGTGAGGGACTCTGGTTCAGGCTGGGATCTGGGCCCTGAGCTGGATCACTTCAGTAGCCGGACAAGACACGTCCTGCAGTACATGAATCCCAATAAGATAAATATGGATCTGATATTAGACCTGCTGGCGTACCTTGGTAAGATAACAACACAAACAGTATACTGTATACACAGTCAGTAGTTATAGTGACTGAACATGAACCTTATTAGAATGCATACTTTATAATTAGTAGTGTTTGCTAATGGAAGCAACACTAAGTTTCCTCAAAGACTGTATAAATAATACTTTTTAAAGTTTGTATGAATAAATGGAGTACCTCTGGTTCTTTTCCTAAGATAAATCACCTCAGTTTCGTGATGTGGATGGTGCGGTTCTGGTCTTCCTCCCAGGCCTGGCTCATATTCAACAGCTGCATGATCTACTGACCACCGACAAGAGGTTCAGTTCAAAGAACAGGTAAATCCAGCCTAACTTTGGGGCTTCATAGAGACAGGAACTAAACAGAGCATTACTGACAGACTGAGAAGAGAGGTGCTGCAACAATGTAAAATATGGGGGAAATTATGTTTTTTGAACATTCAAGCATGAAAACTTATTCTAGTAGAGCCCAAAATCTAAATCAAGACTTCACTAAGGGATATAAAATGGCCTCTTTAAATTTATGTTTTGTGTACCATTCAAAAGTTTGTACTAATTAGTTTTTTTATGTTTTTTATTTTAAGCCTTCTATTGTCAATAAAGCTGCATTTATTTGATCAAAGTACAGTAATAACAGTAATTTTGTGAAATATTATTACAATTTAAAAATGTAATTTAATTCCTGTGATCAAAGCTGAATTTTCAGCATCATTACTCCAGTTTTCAGTGTCACATGATCCTTCAGAAATCATTTTAATAAGCTAATAAAAAGACCTTGCATTACATTTTCTGGGAAATAAAGCATTCTTGCCATGCTCCATATCCAGTAACTTCGTTTATTTAATACAATGAAATATGGAACGATTAAATACAAATTTCTGTAGATAGCATTTATTATCAAATGTTATTTTATTTATTTTATAATTTGTTTATGTTGTGTTTGATAACATATAGATACAAGCTGGTCGCCCTCCACTCCTCACTGTCGTCTCAGGACCAGTCTTCTGCATTCACAGTGCCCCCTCCTGGAGTGAGAAAGGTACTGTTCAAAAGAGCATATTATATATATATATACGGTATATACATAGTTTTCACATGACATCACAGCCTTATAAAAACGCCCATCTGGGGGCAAAACAAGGCTTTCCTCCATTCCCTGACAATTATTTTTACCAGGTTTGTACTAAGTACTAAAGTAGTAAGACAGTGGTATTAAAACACCAAATTCAGTGTACACATGCATACTACGTGCAGGCAAGCAGATGAACCCAGAATATAAGCACAATGCGCAGTTTCTCATTAATTGTTTTTCAAAGAAACATTGAACCATTTAGCATTAGTGATTGAAATGATGCAGCAGGTGCAGTACATAGATCACAAGTGCCCAAAACGTTTTTCCACTTTTAAGCTGCAGTTCTTTGGACGTTTTGCCCTCCAGGTCTCATGAATGAAAACTATGGATTACTATTTCTGCAGTACATAGTATGTATACACCATCTTCATTTCTCTTTAAGATTGTTCTGTCCACAAACATCGCTGAGACTGGCGTCACCATTCCTGATGTGGTCTTTGTTATTGACACTGGAAAAACAAAAGAAAATCGGTGAGACAGGGCAGAAAATATCTGATATTAACTGTCTATGATGGAACGGTTTTGAATGTTAGCGGCTGTCTTCTGTTTCTGGTTTCAGGTATCATGAAAGCAGCCAGATGAGCTCTCTGGTGGAGACGTTTGTGAGTAAAGCCAGCGCCCTCCAGAGGCAGGGGAGGGCAGGACGTGTTCGAGAGGGCTACTGTTTCCGCCTTTATCCCAAATTCAGGTACAACCATAGTCTTTTCTTCCTGATTGTGACGTATATCCGAGTGAAAAAGGTCCTGGAACAAGAACAAATGTAGGGTGGGACTTGATTTTGTCTATAGGGAAATTGATTGGATGATTGTGGTTTGCTATTGGTGGATCTCATTTGAGTGACAGGTTATTGCCCCGCCCTCCTGCCAGTTAACACATCATTAGAGAAGAGAAGATATAAGCTGCAAGAGGGAGGGAAAGTTACTTTGATTAAAAATCACGAGAGCACATAAATTTAATGATGTGCACGGATAAATCCTTTATAATAAATACAGGAATTTTACATACAAAACATTTACATTTAGATTTACTTTAAAGATTGGCACTAACCTTCCATCTGAGAATCAGTGACCTGTTTTGGTTGGCAATATCATATATTGTATATGAAAATTTTTACATCGCGTGAGAAGTAAATTTACATGACGATTTAGTTATTGCTGAAAAAATGTATTGCAATTTGGTGGACAGAAACCTGAAAGAGTGCAAAAACAGCTTCACATTATTCAATACTTGAAACAGAAGACTCAAAACGGTAAAACTAATATTATAGAATGAATAGATCTAATTTTATACGTCAATATATACATTATATATATATATACACACACACACACACACATACATACACGTCATTCTCAGTTTCTTTGTTTTTCCGACAACAGATTTGAGAGCTTCATTGCTTACTCCATCCCTGAGATTCTCAGAGTGCCTTTGGAGGAGCTTTGCCTTCATATTATGTTAAGTACCATGTTTTTCTCTTTAATCTACTCTACCATTCAAAAGTTTGTTTTCAGTAAAATATTTTAATGTTTTTGAAAAAAACATATTTTATGCTTGCCAAGGCTGCTTTTATTTACTCAAGAATACAGTAAAGCTACATTGTTGTGAAATATTACCACTATCTAAAATGAATGTTTTCTATAATATATTTTGAAATGCAATTTATTCCTGTGATCAAAGCTGAATTTTCAGCATTATTACTCCAGTCTTCAGTGTCACATGATCCTTCAGAAGTCAGTCGAACTTGCTGATTTGATGCTCAAGACACATTTCGGTTACACTTTATTTTGATGCTCCCCTTTAGACATTCTTTTGACTATATAATGTTGCACCTTCATGTCTACTAACTCTCATTAGAGTATTAGTTGAGTATTAATGGGTTAGTAGAAGTTGAGATGTTGGTGCAAAGTAACAGTACTTATAGTCAATAGAATATCTAAAGCGGACCATCAAAATAAAGTGTTATCAGATATTAAGCAGACAGTCTATTAATATTCTATTGACTGGTAGTTGACCTGTAGTTGCAAAGTTACTAAAGTGGATCATGGAAATAAAGTTACCAACCCTTATTATTATTATCAGTGTTGACGACAGTTGTGCTCCTAAATATTTTTTGTGGAAACCGTGATACATTTTAGGCATCAATGTCTTTCAAAAAAGTCTTACTGACAACAACCTTTTAAAGCATAAAGCAGCCTTTTGCATGAATAACGCTGAATTCTGAAACCTATTTCTGTGCGTTAACAGAAGTGTGACTATGGCTCTCCAGAGGATTTCCTGTGCCGAGCTCTCGATGCCCCTCAGCCGCAGGCCGTGTGTAATGCTGTCAGCCTTCTGAGAAAGATTAACGCCTGTCAGCAAGATAGCCACACCCTAACACCTCTCGGCCATCACTTGGCTGCACTTCCTGTCAATGTCAAGATTGGCAAAATGCTCATCTTTGGTGCCATCTTTGGCTGCCTGGAACCCATTGTGAGCGTTTTTTCAGCACGTTATTCATTTCTGACAAACAAACCAAAAAAAAAATCCGTCTTATTCGCTCCAAACCTGTATGACTTTCATTATTTTGTGGAACTTTAGTGTGCTTTACCTTTTTTTATCCATACAATGAAAGTCAATGGGGTCCAAAACAACACTGAGAAATTCTTAATGTTACACACGTTTATTTTTCAGGCCACCATTGCAGCGGCCATGTCTGAGAAGTCCCCGTTTGCTACTCCTATGAGCAGGAAGGAGGAGGCCAACCTGGCTAAAGCTGCTCTAGCAGTCGTAAACTCAGATCACATGACCATCTACAATGCTTACCTTGGGTAATCACTCGTGTTCAACAAAACAGCACTTCATGGATAAAGGAAGTGAAATCGTTGTAATGAAGTGTTTTATTGACAGGTGGAAGAGTTCACGGGGCGAGGGGACGCGTGCTGAGATGATCTACTGCAGGAGACACTTCCTGAATCGCACCGCCCTCATGACTATTGAGGTGACGTCCTCTTACAGCTACTAACTCACTTGCTGGTTCATTTGCTGAGTCATGATAATCTAACAAATGTACCTCTGATCTGCTAGAACTTGCGATGGTTGATCTGCGTGTGTGCAAAATAGGATTTGAAATGTTTCTTTTAAGGTATAAAAAGTGTGTCCAAGATGAAGAGGAGGAGAAGTATTTAAAAATCTAGTTTAAAACAGAAGTGTTATACGTTTAAAAATGTATCCTTTGCACTCTTGTTGATTTCGTAAATGTATCATTTATATCGCCATTTATTCGATTTTAGATTAATGTTTCTGTGGTGTAACCATCCAGTGATATTTTAGTATTATTAATATATTATTAAAATTTGAATTAATATTTTGAACTAGCTTTTATTTTTTATTCAACTGCTTTTGTCATTTTTATTAGTTATTGTTTTATATTTCGGTAACACTTTACAAAAATATTAAATATACACTTTCCATTTGTTAATTTTATTTAACGCATTATTTAACATGAACTAACAATGAGCATTTATTAATCTTAGTTAAGGTTAATTTCAACATTTACTAATACATTATTAAAATCTAAATTTGTATCTGTAATTGTAATTTAATGAATGTGAGCTGACATGAACTACTAATGAATAGTTTTGCTTTTATGGGACCTTATTGTAACCTTAGTGTTACCATTATCTCCATGTGGCTTTAATTTGTTTTGATTTCAGTTTTAATAATTTAGTACTTGAACTTAAAGACATTTATTTACATTTCTAATATTTAATATTTTTATTTTATTTCAGGTGTATTTTAATGACCAAAAAAACAACTTTTGTTTCAGTTAACGTTTACAGAACAACGATGTACTAAAAACCAAAAAAGTTTTTCCTTACAGATAACAACGTTGTCAAAACAATCCCCATTCACACGGATCTGCAAAAACGACTAAAAACGCTGTTTTTTTCATGCCAGGCCAGTAGATGGCGATGTAACTTTCTAAAGAAACACTACGCGCTTATAGACTGAACACGTAATATGCATGTGCGTGCGTCACCGTTTTTACAAATTCACATTCTTGTTGTTTACTTCAAAGTGATAACAGTATTGTTTTCAAAAACTTGCACTTTGAAACCTTTTTTCAAAAGTTTGCGTTTTCAGGCCCTCAAGAGAGACAATGTCATTGGAATCACTTTCAGAATTGTTTTTTTTTCAGCTGATGAATGATAAAAACATTGACAGCCAATCAGAATCCATTTAAAGATGAGCATTTAAAGTGGCAGACAAAAAAATGCAATGTGTTTTGGTCGATCGGATCACAAGAAGACAATGCTAAATACAGGTGTAAACGGGGTCTAAAAAGTTTTGAGCTTGTCAACTTTTGACCACTTCAAGAGGTAGTCGAAAACACATTAGTCCGGATTGCTTTCGTCGTGTAAACGCTCATGAGGTCGAATGTGCTCGAACTGCCACAAAAGCTGATGCTCTCCGTATGTTTTTCCCACCATCTCCGGGGGCGTTCATATGTAAAGTCCGTGTGCTTATTTCTTTCATTAAATCGAAAGATCTGAAAAAAAAAACATACGTTTACCCGCCCATAGACCCTCGCCTCGAATAAATATGAAGTGGTTGAAAGTGGACAAAAGAGACGAATGAAAATACTAGGTGTAAACAGGTCTCCCTCGTCTACTAGTGATCAGATCGACCAAAACGCATCTTAATACCAGGTGTAAACAGCGCCTCTATCACAAAAATTTAAGTCACAAAAATATAAAAATGTATGGAATGATTTCCATTACACGAGAGTAGATGTTAAAACTTCATGCTGATTTGTACTCGGCTTTCGCCAAGATAAGCACCAACTAAGACATAGCTTTACAGTAACCTATGCTTCTCCATCCATTTACGCTTCTTTCCATATGGTGATGTAAATCTCCTTCTGTCTAGTGTTAACACGCGTCAGCACACACAACGGCTGCAACCACAGTGCGGTCCCCCCATGACAACCGTCTGGATTGAGCTGAGTAGGGGACATCTCTAGGGTCTTCAAGTGGGCACCTTCCGTCCTCAGTGTTTCGTCGACTAGCCCACAAGAGGGCTCGACAGTGACTCTGGCGTCCCAGAGTCACCCCCCTCCGTCCCCCATTCAACTCAGCCCAGCTTACTGACCTCTACATCCCTCTTGCTGCTGAGACCTAACCACAATCTCTCCGCAACCCAACCATACGCGCCAACCCGTTTGACTAAGGCTGTCGAGCCCCACTGGTGCATTAATATGTAGTTTCAGTGGCAACGGTTCCGTATGGCATACCACCTACCGCAAAACACAATATCTGCCCAACATCCCGTCATTCACGCAATATACACAGGAACGTAATGACTGTAAATACTATACAACCTATACAAATAAACCAACAGACTCTTCAAGTTTTCAAGAATTCTACGAAACCGTAGCATGGCGGCCTGTACTCAGCCAGCTAGAATCTTTCCGTCTCAACCACAGCCAGTTGCTGCTCCTTTCTGCTGCTTCAGATAAGTTCTTTACTGTGCGAAGCAACTCTTGGCCACTGAATTCGACGTCTCTGAGGAACCGGGTTGTAGAGTGTGCCACAAAACCTCGACAACCCACTTCCACTGGATAAACCTGGACTCTCCATCCTCACTGTTCTGCTTCAGTGGCCAGATGAGCATACCGCAGTTTCTTCCTCTCATATGCCTCATCTACCGCATCCTCCCATGGCACTGTTGACTCTATCAGTTGAACAATGCGTGCTGATCCAGACCACAAAACATTATCTGGTCGTAGGTTAGTGGTGGCAATATCAGGTGGAAAAATAAGCCTTTGATCAAGATCAGCCAGCATCTTCCAGTCCCTAGCAGCTTCCAGTTGTCCTGGGCGAGAATTGGTGTTAGCACCTTTTCTTGGTGGTTGCTCTCCTGGGCGGAGGAATATTGTCTTCTGCGTGTAATGTTTTGCTAGAACAGGCAGCACCTTTTGGTCATACTACGCTTGCCTTCCCATGCTAAAGCCAAACATCGCAATACTTGGTCATGGCGCCAAGTAAACCGACCCTGGCTAAGAGCCACCTTACATCCTGTCAAAATGTGCCTTAATGTGGCAGGTGATGAACACAAAGGACAAGAGGGATCCTCTCCTACCCAGAGGTTTAGGTTCTGCGGTGATGGGAGAACATCATATGTTGACCTAATAAGGAAACTGATCCTACTCTCTTCCAATGACCAAAGGTCTTGCCAGCCCATTTTGCGTTGTTCCACACTCTCCCATCTCATCCACTCTCCCTGCTTGGCCTGGGAAATGGCGTTTATACATCTCATCCTCTCCTCCTCCTTTCGCACCTCGTTGTCTACCAGCTTCCTCCTTTGAGCTGGGCCTGCCTTGTGCAATTTAGGAGGAGCTAAACTGAGCCCAAAACCCTCTCTTCCATGCTGTACCTGTCCCACGATATCCCCAGTTTGAAGGTCAGCCTTTGCCTCTACTAAAGATTTCTTTGCTGACCACTTTCTACCCGTTTTTACCACAGGGGCTGCCTCCCTTACACATTTGTCGCGTGACTCTGCTAAAGTCATTTCCAGTCTGACCTTGGCACACTTAAACTCCTCGGTTAAAGCAGAGACTGGCAGCTGCAATACTCCTTTACTATAAAGTCCCACTCTGCTGAGGCAGCGTGGAACTCCCAACCATTTCCTGATGTATGAACTTATTAATGCTTCCAGCTTATCCACTGTTGTCAAAGAAACCTCGTACAAATTCAGTGGCCACAGCAACCTTGGCAGTAGACCAAACTGAAAGCACCAGAGTTTTAGTTTGCCTGATAGAGCACAGCTGTTTATGCTCTTCAACCCTTCCACTGCTTGTCGTCTAACTTCTCCCACTCGAACTGTGTCCTTTAGATCCCCATCGTACCATCTCCCAAGACTCTTCACTGGCTTCTCAGAAACTGTTGGTATTGCCTCACCATTAATGAAGAATGTTTTATCTACTACCTTCCTTTTAACTATCGAGATGCTCCTTGATTTAAAGGGCTTAAATTGCATTCGTGCCCATTCAATATTATCTGTTAACTTCCCCAATAACCGATTAGTGCAGGCTACTGTTGTAGTCATGGTTGTCATGTCATCCATGTATGCTCTGATTGGTGGTAGTCGCATCCCAGAAGCCAAGCGCTCTCCTCCTACTACCCATCTTGATGCCCTAATGATTACTTCCATTGCCATGGTAAAAGCCAGTGGAGAAATGGTGCATCCTGCCATTATTCCAACCTCTAAGCATTGCCAGGCGGTGCTGAATTTTGGAGTTGAGAAACTAAATTGCAAATCTCCAAAATAGGCTTTCACTAAATTTGTTATTGACATTGGTACTCTAAAAAAATCAAATGCTGCCCAAAGAAGCTCATGTGGCACTGAGCCATATGCATTAGCCAAATCCAGGAATGTCACATGGAGCTCCTTCCTCTCCTTTTTAGCTGATTGAATTCGTTGCCAGATAACATTGATATGTTCAAGGCATCCTGAGAACCCTGGAATACCCGCTTTTTGAACTGAAGTGTCAATGAAGCCATTCTTTAATAGGTAGGTTGACAATCTCTGCGCAATAATGCTGAAGAAAATCTTACCTGCAACGTTTAATAGTGAAATAGGACGAAACTGACTGATGCTTGTAGCATCTTTTTCTTTAGGTATAAAGACTCCACCTGCTCGGCGCATGCTCTAGGTACAACCTGCTTTTCCCATGCCACTTTTATCAATTTCCACAGAATTCGTAGAACTCCTGAAGCACTCTTGTACACTCTGTACGGAACTCCATTAGGCCCTGGAGATGATGAAGCCCTTGCCTTTCTCACAACCTGCTCTATCTCTTTCCACTTAGGTGCACAGACCTCCATTTGGTATTATGGTGGATTGATAGGTAGGATGTCTGACGGAATTGATATAGGCTCATGCTTTTTTGCATCTGTATGCGTTTCCTCCAAATATCTCTCTAGCTCAACCCTAGATGCTTTTAAAGTGCCATTCTTCTCACTGGTGAATAACTTCTTTACGAATTTGAATGGGTCTTTATAGAAATTAGCCGTCGCACGCTCCTTCTTTTTGTAGCGTTTCCGTAGGCACTCAGCTCTGCGTAATGTTCCAAGCTTATCTTTTATGGCCCTTTGTAAGAGATTGAGTCCCTCCTTCTGACTTTGTTCTTTAATTTAATTTAAAGACTTTGTAAAATTAATTTATAAATTCAGAAATTGAGGTGTATTCGACTAAATGTATGAATTTTGAGTGCGTTTTTGAATAACTAGAGGCAATACATTAAACTGACTTGTAACTATTTAGTGTTGAACTTCCTCCTCAGGATGTGAAGAAGGAGCTCATTAGGATGGTGGAGCAGGCCGGTTTCACAGCCTCCAAACCCAGCCGGACTCCTCGCTCTCGACCCAGCGCCGAACCCAAAGCCCTCGGCTCGCTCTCCAAGCAGGACGTCTCTGTTCTCAATGCCGTGCTGACGGCGGGTCTGTATGACAGCGTGGGCCGCATCCTCTACACCCCCTCAGTGGACGTTCAGGATCGGGTGGTGTGTGTGGTCGAGACGGCTCAGGGGAAGGCCCATGTTCACCCCTCCTCCGTCAACCGCTTCCTACAGACCCACGGTTGGCTGCTCTTCCAGGAAAAGGTGTGTTGGGCTAGCTTTAATATATGACTGTGGCATTTTGTGTGTGTTTTTTAATCCATCTCATGTCAGTCACATTCTAATATATGGCTTACTCTGTGGAAGCGTTTCATTATTTGGCAATCGAATTTATGGGTGAAGCAAGCATTACTATTAGTATTGCTTTTTTAACTAATGTGAACAAACCACTAACCCACAATACTACACTTCTGATTCGTTCCGCACAATTTGTGTTACAGACATGGGTAAGATGGGTCGATCATGTGCTCTATTTTGGTCTATCTATTAATTTCTATGAAAATACATTAAAAATTCTACTCATACACTACTGTTTAAAGGTTTGGGGTCAGTTTTTGAAAGAAGTCTCTTATGCTCACCAAAGCTGCATTTATTTAATGAAAAATACAGTAAAATTTGTATTATTGCTGAATATTATTGCAATTTAAAAGAAGTTTTCTATTGTAATATATTTTAAATTTGTAATTTATTCCTGTGATGAAAAGTTTAATTTCCAACGTCATCATTCCAGTCTTCACTGTCACATGATTCTACAGAAATCATTCAAATATGATGATTTGAAACCTTTATTATTATTATTATTATCAATGTTGAAAACAGCTGTGGTGCTTCATATTTTTGTGGAAACCGAGATAATTTATTTTCAGGATTCTTTGATGAATAGAAAGTTCAAAAGAAAAGCATTTATTTGAAAAATATATATATTTTGTGACATTATAAATGAATAAAAAAATCAATTTGACCCCCCAATAAATCTTAGACCCCAAACTTATGTACAATAGTCACAAGTAGACATGAATTCACCTCTTCTATGATGGACATATTTTTCATTTCTGTATTAAAATTCATTTTAATCATTCTGACATTTGTTTTGGGGGCATAAGGTAAAAAAAAAAAAAACGACGGAAGAAAGGAAATGTTTGAAAAGAAAACCTTATGTTTTTGGGCATTATATTCTATTATTTCTTATAAAAATATTTTATTAGATTGTTATATTATATTTTAATACAATTGCTTATTAATATTTGCAAAAACGTCCTCAAAATCATGTGGTGTGACCAACATGCTGGAAAAATACATACTTATTTTATAACAAGATGGTGCGGCGACTCAAAAACAATTATATTTATGGATTTAATAAAGATGTAATAAATACTTTTACCTTTAAATTTTTATTTTAAAACATTTTAGAAATAAAAATTAAGGTGCTTTCTGAAACATTTCTTTAAAAAAAATTTTTTAAACCATATGAAACCAACATAAATGCAAATAGTACATTTCAAAGAACTTTTCACCTGCTTTTCCTTTCTTTTTAAATGACTTTTCCTTTTCAATATGGACACTCTTATATGTCATTGACCCTTATTATTTGTACATTTGTGTATTTAAACCACTATTTCCTCATTTTGCCTACAGGTGAAATACTCTAAGGTATTTCTAAGAGACACTACGTTGATCTGTCCTTTATCATTGCTGCTGTTTGGAGGTGATATTGATGTGCAACACAGGGAGAGGCTCATCTCTCTGGATGGATGGATCTACTTCCAGGTCAGGGAAAGGTTTTGCATGCATGTCCTGTTTCATTGGTTATCCATGCTTGGCTGGTTACCTGCTTTGCATTGATCACCTCATTGGTAGGAGCACTGAGGCATCACAAAATGTTTTGTCAAACTGTGAGATAACTGTTATCTGTTACAATTCCCATCAGGCTCCAGTTAGAATTGGCGTGATCTTCAAACACCTTCGCAAGCTGATGGACTCCCTCCTGGAGAGGAAATTGGCCAACCCCAAAATGAATTTAGAAGGTAACTTTAACCGTAAAAGTAACTAAATATAATGATTCATTCATTTAATAACCACAGTCAGTCAGTCAGTATATTTGTATGCATACCTTTTCGAACGGTCTTTGTTTTGTGAACGCACACATGATGCCATCTTTCATTTTTATCCTCTTCAGATGAGAAGACCATACAGATCATCACAGAACTGATCAAGTCAGAAAACATGCCCTGAGGGAGTGCCTGTTTTTATTCAACCATGAATTGACTATGAATTGAATGTTGACAAACCTCACCAAGGGGTGAGACTGTAAATTATATTGCCACACTATAAAAATATTTTAAGACAAAGTGTTTGTGGTATTCTTCAAATCCATTACCATAATAGACTGACTATGTTTTTACTATAAGCCTGTAGGAATGCAGACAAACAATTTTGTGGTGATAATGTTATTGTTTTGTTATTGATAGACGTGAATGCAATATCAAGTTATGTGGTTAAGATTCATGTCTGACCATAGTTATCATAAATAATAGACATTAAAGGTTAACTTGGGTAATGTAACTGACACAGTGGACTTTGAAGATGGATCTTTCAAAAATCAAATAATATTATTCAGAAGAAAAAAGGGTGGTGCCCCTTAAGGGACATGGTGGTGGGGAAAAAAATAGGAGATGGGAGGAAAAATAAAGTCAATGCTTTTGCATTCTCTCGCAAAACATTTTGCGTTCCCCTAAAAAACTTTGCATTCGCTCACAAAACATTTTGTCTTCCCCTGAGAAACTTTGCTTTCGCTAGCAAAACCTTTATTTTCCCCTGAGAAACTTTGCGTTCGCTAGCAAAACCTTTATTTTCCCCTGAGAAACTTTGCGTTTGCTAGCAAAACCTATATTTTCCCCTGAGAAACTTTGCGTTCGCTAGCAAAACCTTTATTTTCCCCTGAGAAACTTTGCGTTCGCTAGCAAAACCTTTACGTTCCCCTGAGAACTTTGCATTCGCTAGCAAAACCTTTACGTTCCCCTGAGAAACTTTGCATTCGCTAGCAAAACCTTTATTTGCCCCTGAGAAACCTTGCGTTCGCTAGCAAAACCTTTAAATTCCCCTGAGAAACTTTGCTTTTGCTAGCAAAACCTTTATTTTCCCCTGAGAAACTTTGCGTTCGCTAGCAAAACCTTTATTTTCCCCTGAGAAACCTTGAGTTCGCTAGCAAAACCTTTACGTTCCCCTGAGAAACTTTGCTTTCGCTAGCAAAACCTTTAAGTTCCCCTGAGAAACTTCCCGTTCGCTAGCAAAACCTTTACGTTCCCCTGAGAAACTTTTGTTCGCTAGCAAAACCTTTACGTTCCCCTGAGAAACTTTCGTTCGCTAGCAAAACCGTTACGTTCCCCTAAGAAACTTTCGTTCGCTAGCAAAACCTTTCTGTTCCCTTGAGAAACTTTGCGTTCGCTAGCAAAACCTTTACGTTCCCATGAGAAACTTCACGTTCACTAGCAAAACCTTTACGTTCCCCTGAGAACTTTGCATTCGCTAGCAAAACCTTTACGTTCCCCTGAGAAACTTTGCATTCGCTAGCAAAACCTTTATTTGCCCCTGAGAAACCTTGCGTTCGCTAGCAAAACCTTTAAATTCCCCTGAGAAACTTTGCTTTTGCTAGCAAAACCTTTATTTTCCCCTGAGAAACTTTCGTTCGCTAGCAAAACCTTTACGTTCCCCTGAGAAACTTTGCTTTCGCTAGCAGAACCTTTACGTTCCCCTGAGAAACTTCACGTTCGCAAACAAAACCTTTATGGTCCCCTGAGAAACTTAGCTTTCGCTAGCAAAACCTTTATTTTCTCCGGAGAAACTTTGCGTTCGCTAGCAAAACCTTATAATAATTACATTAGTGTACTTCCTGACAAACCCATCAAAGCAAGGCAAGATTATTTATATAGCACATATCATACACTATGCTAATTCAAAGTGCTTTACACAGAAAGGAATTAAAATAATCACAAAATAAAAGCAAGGAAAATTAAAACAATTTATTAACAGGAATTAAAAGAGATATAAAGATGATAGATGGATAGAAAAACTTCTCATCTGGCAAACCACCGGTTTATCATATTGTTCACAGCTGCTTGTTTTACTGTGAGAATTTCCCATGTTGATTGTACGGTGTCTGTGGTGTTCTTTCAGCGCTCCAATAGATCAGATTTTTCACCTAAAATTGAACAGGAAGAGTTCTAGGAAAGGAATCGATCCAATCTGCACCCCAAAGTTTTGTTTGGAGGCTAGGACTGACTCCAGTCCGCACACCACAGAACAGATTTTCTGTGATAGATACAGTGTAATCAGTTGGACATGCAGTAGGCTACTCATTGAGTAAATGTTAAACAGATGTGTTTTGAGTCTGGATTTGAATGTGACTACTGAAGAAGCACATCTGATCTCTTCTGTAATGTGGTTCCGACATGATAGCTAAAAGCGGACTATGGACCATGCTTAGAGTAAACCCTTTGTATTTCTGGCTGATGTTATCTTAATGATCTGAGTGACCTGTTAGCAAGCTTTATAATAAACAACATTATTTCCAGCAGGGAAGATAGATCTTGCACTACGTGTTACTCCGTGCTCAGTGTTTCCCACTAGAATATAATGGAATAAAATGAAGCCCCTCTGTGTTTGTTATTTTTTAACTAAAACTACTAAAAATCATTTTTGGTAATTGAAATAAAGCTTAAAATAAAACAATATATTAGATGAAAAACTTCTAGCTGATAGTAGGCCTAGGTGACCTAAGGTGATATAAAACTATTCTTATCACCATGTCCTGGTTACATTATCTATAGAATAGACCACATGACTGGAAAGGACAGGTGGAAACTGTAGCAATGTAAAATGTTAGGCTATATGAACATTTAGAGAAAGAAATATGCACCCTAAAACTTTATTCTCTTCTAAAATTGTACTAAGAACGCGTAGTTTTTTAAACAAAAATAGCTATGGACCACTTATGAAGTATTAATATTGATGTGAAGGAGTCAAACGCATAGATATCATATGATGTCTATGGTCAAACGTACACAAGAGCAGCGTACGAGGCGGAGGAGCTTCGGTTGCCGCTTAAATGAAGGGCGCTCTGAAGCGCGCGGACTCGAGGCACGCGACGCGTCACTACAAACAGCGCACCTGACGACAACGGTCGCGCTGTGATGTCATTCCAGGTCTGAAAGAAACACTGCGCACATGCTCACTCGCATCACTCCACCATGCAGACCTGCTTCAACTCTCAGCTGTCTTACTTTATGGTAGGATTATTACAGTACGACGAATGAAAAGGGCATAAAAATTTGCATGAGAGTCATTTTATGAAATTTCATCAGCAGGATAATGGAGCAAGTCCAGACATCCAGTCATCTAATGAAGATCTGTTGTTGGACTTTGCCACAGGTGAGATTAGCCTACTATAGACCTGAGAAAATGACAAGGCACTTAGAAACAATTAAGAAGTTAGATACAGATACGAATTTACACCTGAAAACTGAAAATATGTTAGTGTGTTTTTATTATTGTTATAGGCCTATTATTAGGCTACAAATATTATAGTAGCTGGTATTGTTTTATATTTTTGTAAAAATATAAAAACACTCAATACATTGTTATTTTTTAAAATCTTTCTCTTCTCCACAGGCGAGTGTCAGTCACCTGCCACACATGAAGTGTCAGAACACACAGATCTCTCTCTAGAGCTCAATAGACAGGTGGGTGTGAGACAGTGCAGCTTTAACAATAACATCTCATACTATAACTACTTTAAACTTTTTATTGTGTTTCTTTAATTATTACTTGCCTTATTTTCTTATTTCTTGCCTTAATTAAATTAGCCAAAATTGCTGTGTTTTGGGCTTGTCCCCCACCCAAACTTTATAATTTACTCTGTATCATAAATATAAAGTTTTAAAAAAGTTCATAGTGTTAAAATCAGGGAGATTCACTTTTTTGCACCAATTTGCACTTTTTCATATTTTCCATTCATGTCAAGCATTTAGAGAACAATTGTTTTTTTGTTTGTTTTTTGGCTTATGTTTTTATGGAGATTCTTTTAATTAGGTTTTTTGTATTTTGTATTTCTTTTTGAAACTGACTGATCGTATGTGTGTGTGTGTGTGTGTGTGTGTGTGTGTCTGTGTGTGTGTGTGTGTGTGTGTGTGTGTGTGTGTGTGTGTGTGTGTGTGTGTGTGTGTGTGTGAGAGAGAGTGTTCAGTAGCACGGGTGTGCATGTATCCACGCATGCACTGGTCCGAGGCTTTTATATTTGCAAGTACAAATGTAAACATGAACATGATAAACAGGCTCCTGAACAATAAATGTTTCTCTTATTTTCTGAACTGGATGTTCAGTTTTGACCAATATAAGCTTGGATCAATGAGGCTTACAATCAGTCAATTTAAAAAATAAATACAAAACCTGTCCTAACTGAAAGAAAACAAGTTGACAAAAAGATTGAATCCAATATTTGGTGATGATATAGCGTAATGAGAGATTATAAGCTATTTTTTTTAGGCCGGTCATTTTTAAGTGTAACAAGAAGGGGAAAAATTATCCAGAAGTAGTTATACCTTGTGTCAGCAAAGTCAGTAAATTTTAGGCCGTGATAACATTAAAGAAAATCCTCTCCGGGTAAAAAATGACCCGAACACAACATAACTGGGATTACCAAACCATATTAAAGGTCCCATATTGTCAAAACTGAAATTTCCTGGCTTGTTTCATGATAACAGAGGTCAAGGGGCTATGAAACTACCATGTAAGTTTCAAAACAGTCAATCCACAGACAAATGCCCTGCATAAAGTAGCTGTGACTTTTCACAAGCTGTTATGACTTCCGTATAAATGTGATGTCAGAACTACTCAGTCACCGCCTTCATTTACCACCCCCAATGGTGGGTCACTCAGAAAACAACAGGCCAATCAGAAGAGAGGCTCATGAATATTAAGAAGACAGGCCAAAATCGACCTGTTCTTGGCAGAGCTCCTGAGAAAGGAGCTGTAAAAATATATTGATATGGTTTTTGGTACTTATACCGCAAATATATATTCTTAAGGACATCAAAACCTAAAATAAAACTTCAGAAAGTTGTACAATATGGGACCTTTAAGTTTAATTCAGAAGCAATTCATTAATATTTCTATTTTCACAAATTCAAAGTAAATCGACTGCTAGCTGACTTTTTGTGCCAAGTTTCCAAGGTTTATCCAACCTTTTCATAAAAAAAAGAAAAATTAAATGAAAAAATTAGTCCTCTCTAATGTTGTTCAAGGCCATGATCAGATCTTTATTCCAAGATATGTGATAAATGTAAATGAAAATAAATTTAGGATGTTTCTCTTTAAGTAATCAAAAATGCTCCTAACTGAAGAATTGGCCAAAATATCACGCTTCATCTGTCATTTATTCCCAAATCATTGCCAGCATACTGTACATGTTTTACTCTTCGGATCGACCAATGAAACAATTGAAACTGCATGTCTATTCTAAACAAGCTTTTTTGGTTTATTGTTTGTCACAGTTGCAAAAGTATGCTCAATTTCTCAAACCCAACAATTTTCCAAAGTTGCAAACACTAAAGTAACAGTTTTTTTTTACCACAACCAGGCAATTGTCTGGAAAACAGAAATGATAAACCAAGAATATAAGTATATAAGTATATGGGGTTGTGATGGCGCAATGGATAAGACATGCCTTTGGTGTGAGAGACCCGGTTTCAAATCCACTGTGAGACACCAATGTGTCCCTGAGCAAGACACTTAACCCTAGTTGCTCCAGAGGTGTGCGACCTCTGACATATCTAGCAATTGTAAGTCGCTTTGGATAAAAGCGTCAGCTAAATGTATATCTCTTTGCAGTTTTACTTTGTCTCACTTAATGTAAAAAAAACATGTATTTTTCTGAGGAGCAAACTGGAATTATAGCTTTATGTTGTGTAAAAAGCACTTTTTTGATCCGTCAGACACATATGTAACCCGTGGGATCAAATCGTTTTAGAGAACCAGCGAACAGCAGAGTCATGAGAAAATATTCACACGCTGCAGTTGCTGATTTCCCACAAGAAAAAATGTCGTATGTGAGATAACTTAAGATCACTTCCCTATTTTGTGTTTTATTGCATAAATGATAAAATCGTTCAGGCCACACTTTGTCCGTATATTACTTATATTTGTAATCCAAATAACTTGGTAATCTATTCAGATTCTGTGGCATGTCGTCCAGTTCATAGTTTTTCCTATATGAAAATTCTTGCCTGTGACAATGATTCTTCACTTCTTTAGGTATGCGAACTGAATGACTCTGAATGAGCTCATTCTGTGCGTGATGTTTTGACAGCACATGTTTGACCAGATGAATCACATCATCTCTGATGTCTCCATACCAGCGCTCACATACTTCACTAATTGTATTACTGAGTAATAATGTGCGTCTCTCTCCACAGCTTCATGCCACTCTCAGGAGAAAGCAAGAGGAAATATCCACCCTGAAGGAGACGAATGCCCAGCTGCGAAGTCTGGCTAAACAGACTGAGCATTACACTACATTACTAGATGTAAAGCATCTTTTATATATATATATATATATAAATAAGAGTACAAATCAGAGTTCCTTATGAATGTGATTACACAATAAGAAATGCTCTTCCATCCATGAAGGGGAAATGACAATCACAATTTTGAAGTCGACATATTTACCTTTTTACTGCACAACCCTGGTTTTATTGTGTGAACATTTCATCTGTTTATGTTATTCCAAAAAAAAAAAAAACACTGTCTATCCACCACCAACACCATCCAATCAATTCCTGATTGATAAAATCAGGTCCCGTCCAACCATTTTTCTAATTTAAGATCCTGTTTCACCCAGAAATACATCAGATTTGGAAGTAAAATGCTCTGTGAACATTTGATCCTGCAACAACATTCCTGTCCTAACCATATCCCTACCCCAACCCATAATTTATCCTTAAAATCAGAGGAAAACGATAGTTGAATAAGAATTATGTAGAAGCCCTTAACCCTTGTTGTAAGCCTAAACTTGATTAACTAAAAAACTATCCCTCAGATCTGTCTGATGGACTGGAAAGTTGTTCCAGGATCAGCAAGGATGTTGATGCAGGAACATGTTCTACTTGGTGAAATCACATTAACCACAAATGACCGTTTGTCAATTCCACTTCCTATCTTAGATCTTGACAACTTCATTCCAGAGAGACTCTGTGGCACACTGTACGCCTGGGAGCTCAACAGAGGATAATTCTTCTGAACACTCCTGGATCTCTCTGCTCACACTGGAAGAGCCATCGGATCCATCTTCCACAGCTCTAACTAACTCCACCACTACTGACACACAAAGCCCAACATCAGGGATCAAGCGGCAGCTGTGGTCCAGCTGGAATGAGCTTCTCTGTGAAGGACTTCTCTGTGAGGACACCAGCTTGAACTGTCCATCAGGATCCAAGCAGCTCAGGCTTGATAATGAACTTGTACAGGTAGACATGGAGCATCTGAAGGCCCAGCTGGACCAGGATGAACGGGCTCCTCAACAACTAATAGAATATTCAGTGCAGACTACGAATCAAAGCTTTGAGATGTGCTCTGAAGGGCTGGCCGCCCAGAGGAAGAACATATTTGGGGCTTTCCATGGACTTAGGGTGGTTATGGAAACCCCATCCATAAAATCTGATCTGAACATGAACAGTGATGATTGGAAATTTGTGTGCTTCAAGACCTCAATCAGACACCACAGTACAGTAAAGACGAAGGTTTTCCCACATGGAAAGGCATTCACCTCTCACACACCAATTGGATCTTGTCGGTTCCTTTGGGTTCCTAATGAGCATTGAACAGATACAGTATATTTTCTTGTTTACACCTGGTATTAAGATGCGTTTTGAACGATCAGATGATCCTGTCTAATGTGTTTTCGACTACCTCTGGAAGTGGTCAAAGTGGAAAAGCTCAAAACGTTTTAGACCCCGTTTACACCTGCATTTAGCATCGTCTACTTGTGATCCGATCGACCAAAACACATCTTAATACTAAGTCTAAACAGGACCTAAGATTCAAAGAGTTATTCCATCGCCAGCAGCCAAATCACCCTGTAGCCCAAGACTGGTTGCCCACTGAAGTTAAGTAGGGCTGAGCCTGGTCAGTACCTGGACGGGAGACCTTCTGGGAAAACCAGGTTGCTGCTAGAAGAGGTGTTAGTGAGGCCAGCACGGGGCGCTCACCCTGTGGTCTGTGTGGGTCCTAACGGCCCAGTTAAGTAATGGGGACACTATACTGTCAAAGAGCACTGTCCTTCGGATTAGACGTTAAACCGAGGTCCTGACTCTCTGTGGTCATAAAAATCCCAGGATGTCCTTTGAAAAAAAAAGAGTAGGGGTGTAACCCCGTCATCCTGGCCAAATTTGCCCATTGGCCCCTGACCATCATCCCCATATATATACTGATTGGCTTCATCACTCTGTCTCATCTCCACCAGTAAGCCGTGTGTGGTGGGGGTTCTGGCGCAGTATGGCTGCCGTCGCATCATCAAGGTGGATGCTGAACATTGGTGGTGGTTGAGGAGATGCCCCCCTTCTATGTAAAGAGCTTTGAGTACCTAGAAAAGCGCTATATACATGTAACAAATTATTATGTTTAAACCAGCCAGTCCTTATTTGATTAAGGGGTGATATCAAGAGTGATAACTATAACAATGACTGTATTAGCGTCCACACCAACAGACAGAACCATTCTGTTTATTTCAAGTGTGTGCTGCAGTTTTGTTGTCCATCACTTAAATGTTCGAGCTCTTTAAAGCAGGATGGATTTAGGTTTTGTCAGTCTGACATGGTCTTTTAGCGGACAGAGAAATTAACCTCTTCCTTTCTCTCCACATGTGCCAACATTCTCGACATTGTCTCTCCTTTAAAAGCCTTGCGCAATAGACCTATACCTGAGCCTTGGTTTAATGACAGGACCCGTGCAGCAAGGAGAGAGTGTAGGAAAGCAGAGCGCCGGTGGAAGACAGACAAGCTTCATGTCTCATGAAATTCTAAAGGGAAACTGGAGAATGTACCAAAAAATAGTTAAAGCTGAAAAAACTAGATATTTAAAAGAAATTTTTTTTCAAAACTTAAACAAACCACGTGTCCTCTTTAAAAGTATTGATTCAATTTTAAATCCACCCAAATCCTCCTGCTTGAAAGATTCCTTTGAAGTCTGTGAGAATTTTCTACACCACTTCTTAGACAAGATCGCCTCTATTAGAGCCCCTATCTCTCCACCTGTATCTGATCCTTTTGAAATGTTGCCCAGTTTAACTATCTTTGATCAGTTTGAGCCTATATCACTCTCTTGTCTCGAAAAAATAATTTCACCGCTAAACCTCTCAGCCTGTCCCGCGGACATTGTTCCCCCTCGTTTGTTTAAGGAAGTCTGGACCACTATAGGGCCAAGTGTCCAAAAAATTATTAACAGTAGTCTAACCTCAGGAACTGCCCCATCTTATTGCAAAGACGCAACTGTGGTACCTTTAATTAAAAAGCAAAATTTGGACAGTACGATTCTATCAAATTACAGACCCATATCAAAGCTACCTTTTATTGCAAACATTTTAGAAAAAACTGTTTTTGCACAAGTAAAATCTTATTTAGATATAAATGGTATTTTAGAAAATTTTCAATCTGGTTTTAAAGCTTTTCATAGTACTGAAATGCACTTTTAAGAGTTTTCAATGATCTTTTATTAAGTACAGACTGTGGGGATTCTGCAATTCTTGTGCTTCTAGACTTCTTGTGCTTCTCATCTCTCGCCTAGAGCACTGTGTAGTCATCCGAGACACAGCCCTACAGTGGTTCAGATCGTATCTATCAGAACTATTTTTTTTCTGTAAAACTTGGTGCCTCCTCATCGTCTACCGCCCCCCTTTCATGTGGAGTTCCTCAAGGATCAGTTCTAGGGCCACTATTGTTCTCGTTGTACCTTCTCCCTCTCGGAAACATTTTTTAAAAACATGGTATTTCATACCATTTTTATGCGGATGACTCGCAGATATATTTACTCCTTGAGACGAAACTCAAATAGTTCCTTGAGCCCCCTGAATGTCTAAAGAATATTAAAGCCTGGATGTCTGTTAATTTTTTTAAATTAAACGAAGAAAAAACTGAGGTCATTGTGTTTCAGCAATATATAAAACCAGTAGTCACCAATTTAGGCATCAAAATTGACAGTGATTTTAAACTTGATAAGCAGATAAACACGGTGGTTAAAACCAGTTTTTATCATATAAGGCTTTTATCTAAAATTAAACCTGTAGTATATTTTGATCTTTTTGAGAGTGTAATTCATGCTTTTATTTCCACCAGATTGGACTATTGTACTGCACTTTACATCAGCTTGAACCAAACCTCCCTTTCACGCCTACAGTTGGTCCAAAAGGCAGCTGCTCGTCTCGTAACAGGGACCCGGAAACACAAACATATTACCCCCATCTTGGCTTCACTTCACAAGATCCCTGTACATTTTAGAATACAATTTAAGATTTTGATGTTTGTTTTTAAGTCAGTTAATGGGATGGCACCTCAGTACATCTCTGAGCTCTTGCATACCCATACCCCGTCAAGGTCGCTGAGGTCTGCTGATCAGCTGCGGCTGAACGTGCCCAGGACCAGGCTAAAGACCAGAGGCGACCGCTCTTTCTCAGCAGTTGCCCCCAAATTGTGGAATGATTTACCTCCACATATTAAAGTGGCACCCACCCTCCACACTTTTAAATTTGTTTGAAAACATTTTTATTCTCTGGCTTTTGTTTTACCATGAGAGCGGCTGTGGTCTTTGTTGTTGTTTTCATTGTTGATGTTATTTGTTTGTGTTGTTATTGTGTTGTTATTTTACTCTTATCTCTGTAAAGCTCTTTGGTAACCTTGCTGTTTGTCTAAATTGTGCTATACAAATAAAATGGTATGGTATGGTATTTATCAGCTGGAAAAAAATATTCTGAAAGGGATTCTAACAATATTGTTCCTCTGTGCTGTTTTTGTTTTCGTTTCAGTTGTAGTGTGGATTCAGCTATTCTGTTACATTTAGAATGATTTTTTAGAACTAATTCTTTATAGTTATCGTCCTTGGTGTGAGAAGCCTTAACTCTTAAAAATAAAGAATAATCTATAGTTCAATGAAGAACATTTAACATCCATGGAATCTTTCCATAGCATAAAAAGCTATTTATAAATATATATATATATATATATATATATATATATATAGTGGAAAAAAGTTTTTTCAGATTATTAAAATATTCTATCTAATATTCTATTCTATATTTTATCCTCAGATAAAAAAAGAGGTTATTTTAAGAACCGTTTACTGTCTGAAAGTTTTTTTTGGGGAACCAAAAAATTGTTCCATTGCATCGCTATGCACTTTTGGATCCTTTATTTTTGAAGTGACCATGAAATCAAAATTGAAAGGAATGTTGCAGTATTTATTATAAATGATTCATCTATAATGACCCTTTTTGGTCCCACTTTATATTAAGTGGCTTTAAGTACTATGTACTTGCATCGAAAAATGTGTACAATGTACTTATTGTTTTCATGTTGTATTGTAAAACACTTTAGCTGCTATTGAGGTGTGATACGAGTAAGGTTAGGGACAGGTGTGGTGGTATGAGTAGTTTTAAGGGTGGGTTAAAGTAAACAGTGTAATTACATACATTAATTACAGCTGTAATTACATGCAGGTATTTTCAAAAGATAAGTACAATTTAAAAACATGTACGAGTCCATTGTATCAAATTATTAATTTCAATGTAAGTACATAGTAGTTAAAGCCACCAAATATAAAGTGGGACCATTTTTTTTAATTCATGTGTCCTCATAATCTTTAATCAAAGTAACTTCCGCTCATCTTTTCACTTTTCTGATAATGTGTTTACTGACGTGAGGGTGGGGGAACCTGTCACTTACATGAGATCGTCCAATAGCAAACCACAATCTTCCAATCAATTCCTCATGGACAAAATGAAGTCCCATCCTACATTTTTTTTTTTGTTCAAGAAGCTGTTTTACTAGATACAGATATACGTCCAATAGGGAAGAAAAGACTATCGCATTCGCAACTTCGGTTTCATGCAGACTTTAAGAGTGTATGCTGGTTATGTGTAGTACGTATACCTTTACGGGCACAGTATATCCGTAATCTTAGAATTTTACTTGGATGTTCTTTGACCTGCGATGTATTAGCAAAAACAATTTAACCACAAGGACTTTCTTAGTATCTATAGGTACAGCACTCGCTGTTCAACTTTCACTCTTCAGCTCCCATGGCCTTGTGGGATGTCGACTGGTTGCCCACTCAAGTGTGTTCACTCGGCGGCCATCTTGGAAATGTTTTCTTTTCATGACTTAAATGTAAGCCCCTCAACAGAGGAATAAAGCTGACATACCACTCTGTTCATCAATGGACAATGGGATCAAATAATATATACATTTATTGAAGAAATGTATCCAGTGGTGCAGGACTATGTATTGACAGTGTCTAGAATTTTACATTAGAAATAAATTATACTTTTCGTGGTCTTTTAAAAGCTGCTTTAAAGGTGAAGTGTGTACCACTAGCTGAACCAAACAGAAACGTAAAAATAATGACAAAAAAAAATAGTCCCCTCCTGTCTTCCATTGGCTAGCCAAACTGGTAGACCCGCCCCCAAACTCACACCATTGGTTGAGCCTAAACAGGCTGCTCAAACAAACTGCAATTCCATTTGGAACCATTAGAGGTGCAGTGTTGTGCACTCCACGTTTAAATTACTTAATCTATATTAGTCAACCTTTTTTACAGTGATTAAAATGTTGTTTTGATGATCAATTGTTATCAATGTAGTGAGAACTTCAAGATTAGACCTTTTACCACTACGCAAACGCAATAGTGTCAAAACTCACTTTGTTTGCAAGGGTGGATTTTAGGTTAGCAAGTTTAGATGCTTTTTACACAGAGATAAGATCACCCCTTCATGCCAGGACACAATATATATTCTCACCACACAGTGTGAGGATGCCACCAACAGCATTAGAAGATGACCAATGTGCTTTTCAGCCCTTGATGATAAAAGTCGCAAATGCCTTCACTGTATTCCTATTGAGCAGTAAGTGTTTGCGAAGACTGGAAAAGAACATAACAATAACTGAAACACCATTTCCTCAAGGAAACATTCAAGGGATTCATAAACAACATTACTAACTGTATAATACTTGCTCTAGCATTAATATTACTGTTTGTAAACTGTATGTCAAGGTTACATTCCTTCAAGAATTCTTACCGAATTACACTCTTATTAGTATCGTATTAGGCTGTACCCTGGTTCCGCTACAGTCGAGTATAAAGGATCATCTGAAGGATGAAAGATACAACAAGAATTTGGAATTGTACAAACATACAGAAGAGAATGTATGTATAAACATCGCTATATACAGAATATTTTCATACTTCCTGCAGTTGGCGGTGGAGGAGCTGCTGCTCTCCTGAAATATAACAGCAAGACATAAGATAATATAAAAGCAAGAATTTACGTAAGAAATAGTCGAACTGCTAACTAATCGTTGAATGTCAGTTTGCAAGATCCATCTGTAGGGAGTGAGGGGTCACCTGACAGCTGTTGGAAGTGAGCGAACTCCAGCCGATCTTTGATTATTGTAGAAGTTCTCATATGGAACAGGAGCTGAGGAAAGATCAATTTAACAAACATTACAGGGATAGTTTAACAAAACATAAAATGTCATCAAGCTCATATTTTAGTGGAATGCTGCTCTTTACTTTATTGCAGACCATCAAGCTCTGATAAGGACAAAAAAGCACAATAAAAGTAGACCAAACTTTTCAGAAGATACATGATACCTTGATGTGAGGAAATTTAAATCCCCACCACCTCAAATCTCATTTGCACATGAGCATATTCAAACCAGGTTTTGTCTTGTAATCAAACAGTGCATCAAATTGGAAAATGTAATATCGTAAACTTTTGTGTTCAAAGTCATATAGATTAATTTTATGGTGGGTTTATGATGCTTTTTAAATTTAAATTAGAGCTAAAAGTTTACATAGCAAAATACAAAGTAAAATTACAGTTACATTGGTGAAATGTCTGCTCAATTTTGCGCCATAAAGATCCATTGTCCTTTCAATAGTGTTTGTAATCAGGGCTTGACATTAAAACCCGGATGGATTTCAGCAGTGGTATTGGCAGGTTGAATTTTATATATAATATATACACTTTTCAATTGTAGTCTTTTAAAAAGACATCTGAAATAATAAAGTGCAATGTAGTGTTGTCAAAAATATAAATTTTTCGATACATATTGATACTGAAATAATACAAATTCTTCCAATACTCTTTTTCTGCAGAATAGATATACAATACCAGTTGCACTTTCTCGCCCTCTCAGCTCTCCGACAGTGAGTTGACACACAAACCCGCCTCCCCTCACTCACTCGTTTCATTTGCTCCAGATTAATATTGTTGGCGTTACAGGGTTTTGAATATCGGCACGGGATTGCGCGTATTGTGCAAAATTTGACTCATTCCCGCAGATTTTGTAGTCATACTCAAAGTGAGCGCACATAAAGCTGCCTCTGAGTACTAAATTTAGCTCTTTTTCGCTGCAAATTGCGCTTAAAGTCAAACATACACAAAATAATGTCAAAATGCCGGTCTTGACGAGTTTTCATGTAAACAAATTAAGTTTTGTTTTCAGTGAATGTAAACAATTGAGAAAGAAAAAGCATGTGTAACAGTATAATGGATCTGTGCGTCAGGTCTTAAAGTGAGAGCAGCTTAATATTCCTGCTGCCAAATTATAAGATAATATTTAAAATATCTATAATGCAGTTTTCAGTGTCAATATTGTGGCCAGTGAAAATGCTGACTGGCCAGTAACTTTGGAAAACCACTAGCCACAGTTAAAAAAAGTTAATATCAAGCCTGGTTTTAATGTATGAAGTTCAGTTCACAAGAAAGTCACTTTCAAACCAAGCAGCTTTCTGTTGGTCAATGTGGTCAATTCACTTGAACCCGATGTGAAATCTGTGTGGGAATATCTTTGTCTCTCATTCATTTATTTTCTGTGGATTGTGACAGTTTAAAAAAAAAAACTGATTACCTGGCGGTTTGTCTCCGGTTCTTCTGAGGTTGACAAAATGCTCAATGTCTTCTTGAACGTTACATTGCTCCAGTGACCTCCTCACTTCCTCATAGATCTGCATAAAACAGAAGTGGACATGGTAAGTCAAGTTACATATGTGGGTCTTACCTGATGGTGCACGACTCAGGTTACCTCGTCGCTGGTGACGCACTGCTGGGAGAGATGGTTGAGGTGGGTCCACACTACGTTCCTGAGCATGTTGATCCTTTCCACTTCCTGTTTCTCAAAAAACTGCAGCAACATGCATATGAGATGTCAAAGAAGAAAGATCATAACATTATAAAACAACCCCATAAAAATGTCTTTCCTTATTCACTCTAGAACACCAGCCAGTAAGTCACTAACCACCTAATAACTTGTTAAAGCATGTGAGAATTCAGACAGTTTGTGTCATTCAATAGTTTTGAATTTTCGTTTGACGTTTAATGGGTTTGCTGTGAAACATGCAATACCATCTACAACCCATTTTCAAGATCAGGATTCGCATGACCTGACATGATCAGGTTTGTTTTGTCATAGATCAGCTGTGAAAAGCAGTCACCAGTGTTGGGGTGTGTGATGGAGGCCGGGGCGTAGTGCTCACCTCACATGCTTTGACATGCTCGTTCAGCCACTCCTCTCTCATCTTCCCCAGCACCAACACATTCTGACTGTATATCCTGTCTAATACGCAGTCAAACAAAGGGCATAATTAGAAATGAAATAGAACAGTTGTGTTGTGTGTAGGGCTGGGCAATACAACTAAATAAAGACAATATTTGTAGGCCTTTTGATGATAACTGAATCATATCTTAATATTGATATATCAGATTCATTTTGACAAAACAGACAAGTAAGATAACAAACAAAACTCATTTTGTGTATCTTTAACTACACATACTGACATATGAACAACTACTCAGTTACTAACTAGAGAAGCCTTAAGAACAACAAAGTAGGTTTTAAATATTAAGATGTATCTGTTTGATTCCAAAAAAGAACCGACTCATAAGACTTAATCATTCGGGAATCAGACTACACTCATTCATGCTGTACATTTCACGCTGTATATTAAGTAGCAGTGCTCAAAATGACCAATTATCAGCCAACCAATTATCAGCCAATTGTTCACCCATAGGTTTCTGAAGAGCATTTTTGAAGCCCAAAGTGGGCGGAGCCAGCTGTAACCATCTTAGCAGCGTGTCACTCCCGGATAAACGGGATTTTAATATGGGGGGTCTATGGGATTGACTCTCTTTTGCAGCCTGTTTCTAGTGGCCAGTCGATGAATTGCAGTTTAAGTCACTTCCGTGTTGGTTTCAAGAGAGAGACAGGAAGGTTGCCGCTTGGTCTAAAGACACTAATTTTTATTTATTTATATTATTACTAATGATTTGATCCCTAAAAACTCATCTCTGAACACCAAAATGACACATTAAAAGTCACTTCATGTCTTTAACCCTCTACTGCACGCATTATTATGCAATCATGGAAAAAAATTTCACAGTGTTTTTTTATATATAAAATAGACTCAAATTAACATTTCTTTTTCTTTTTTTTTTTTTTTTTTGGGGGGGGGTACTTTTGGGTGCGTTGCCATATGGCAACATTGTGCGACAATGGAACAGCCTGATGCGTTTTCTCCCAAAATGACATGAAATTCATAGATGATTACAGACCTGTCTTTTAGAAATGAAATTGTTTTTATTATTTAAAATGTTTTCAAGAGCTTTGTGTACAAAATATGAAACTAATTTTCAAAGTATTATTTCAACAACATTTACAAAACATCTGACGCAAACTCATAAGAACTGTTCAAGTGAAACTACTCAATGTGAAACGATTATTTCAACAACATTTACAAAACATCTGACGCAAACTCATAAGAACTGTTCAAGTGAAACTACTCGATGTGAAACGCCTTAAAGCAGTTGTTCTCTCTGTTAATGGTGGGGTATGTGATTTTCTTTTTTGACCATTTTTTCAAAATCACTTGAAATCCTATTCCTAACCCACTTACAGCCACTGAGTTAGAAGCACTGACATGGAAATAAAAAAATGTAATCATCTGTGGAACGGGCAGGACTCGAAAAAACTCGAAAAACAGCCAATCATTTCCAAGACCACCTAGAATCATTGGACAGTAAGTGCGTCAATCAAACGGTCGTACCATACCCCCCTCCCCCATGCCCCTCTTCGAGTGGGTGGAGTCAGGGCCAGCGTTGGAGGAAAGAAGGTAGGACCTTTTGAGTTGTGTATTTTCAAAATCTGCCGGCCGTTTTGCAAATCACATACCCCACCTTTTAAGCAGAGGTGCACCTTGCACTTAGAGCAAACCCCTCTGACGATGGCCTTGCAGCCAGGATTCTTGCACCTTCCTTTTGGTGCACCCATCTCTGGCCATGATCAAAGCGGTCAAGACGGATATATATTTTACTTTTATACTTTACTTTTACTTTACTTTATAAATATATAAAAATATATATAAATATATGAGTAGAATACAACCATCCAACTATATCAGTGCATCCATACATTGTCATTCATACAAAGCTACTCTGCATTAGAATGGGCAAAATATTGTTCCATTACCGCACAATGTTGCCATATGGCAACACACCTATTTTATTAAATAAAAAGGTAATATAAGTATCAAAACAATGTGACAATGATTGAAATAAGATTAGAACTTACCCCAGATGCTTGATGTATTTTTTTATTCCGAAGAAATATGAAAAAAATGAGGAAAATCTTCACATATACACAAGCACTTTTTCAGCAGCTGGAGTCATCAAAAGTGTGTGAAAAGAATGACGTTGCAAGGGTGTGTGTAATGTCGTGATGTCATCAAAGCATATCATTGGTTACCACCAGGTTCTACCATGAATTTAAGATTAATCAGAGCTCATATTTATTTTCAAATTTCAAGAAATGTCCAAAGAAAGGGTATGTTGCCATATGGCAACACCGTGCAGTAGAGTGTTAAATAGCTTGAATGGAACTCTACAACACCCTTGTTTCATTTAGTATAAGCGGATCTATAAATATGCTAATTAGCCCCGCCTCCACTCACTCACAACAGCTCACAGATTCACTCGGTCAACTCTACTCTAGTAAATGCCGCACAAGGGTATCACTCTTTACAACGTCGAACACATAACGGGAATTTTGCTTGACTATGTTATCAAACAGCTAATAATGTGTTGCTAATGTTACACAAACTATGTTCAAGTTACCCATCTCAGTCTGCTTTTCTAAAAATCAGTATCCTTAGAAAAGTTTTGAACAACTAGGATCGTCAGTGGAGAAAGGCATAATACATCATATACATAATTTACCCGCTATATTGCTAAAAGTACCCCGATTTTTTATATCAACAGAAAAATATACCGGGATAACCTGGTTTCTCTAGAGACTCCACTGCTTAAGAGAATAGTGGATGATATGCTAAAGCCCGCCAGAACACTGACGTGATTGGTTACAAGGTAGTTTGTGATGTCAGAAACACCAGCGATTTCAAACGCGTTTTTGAGACTGTCTTTGGTTCAATGCAGTTTTAAGGAGAAAATACTCAGCAATGGTGTTGAATTTGCACATGGTTCGTCATAAAGCATATTAAAAACACCACATAGACATTCAAACAAAATTAAAAGCTTGATTTTCACCACAGAGGGTCTTTAACCAATATTGAAATGCTCTTTTTTTATCCGGCTATTAAAGGTTGTATCAGTGATTTCAGGCCCAAAAATAAATGTCTAATCTTTCCTAACGATCCGCTAGCTGCCCGCCCCATAAGCATGCCGTCCAAAAACAGCGTCTCTGTAGGCAGCGTAGGCTCTGAGATCTGCACACAAAAACAAATGGGTACAACCACCACTCAAAACCAAAATAAAGTGTTCCAACCAATCACTGACAGGGGCGGGTGTTGTGAGGTTTTGCGCTCGTGCACGGCTGGACGCGAAATCGGAGCAACACCCGCCCCTGTCAGTGATTGGTTGGGACACTTTATTTTGGTTTTGAGTGGTGGTTGTACACATTTGTTTTTGTGTGCAGATCTCAGAGCCTAGGCTGCCTACAGAGACGCGGTTTTTGGACGGCATGCTTATGGGGCGGGCAGCTAGCGGATCGTTAGGAAAGATTAGACATTTATTTTTGGGCCAGAAATCACTGATACAACCTTTAAGCTTCTTTAGTTTTATGTTGCCAAAAGAATCATTAAAAACTGAATATATTGCCCAGCCATTTTTAAAGAATATTATTATTAGCAAGTATATTATTAGTGCATCTTCTTACCAGCTTCCTCTGCTGTCTGCTTGGCTTGCTGTGTTTTGGCGTACAGCTTGAGAGAGTATGAGAGAGTGACATCATTTATACAACAGAATTTCTTTGTACGGTCATTCACATCTTACCAGCACATATTACAGACAGCTCAACAGCGCTCCTCTCTTTTTTAGCTGTGCTCTAAAAACAGTAGTTTCCTATAGTGTCTATTTACTCTCCGAACGGATGAAAACAAAAGGTTGACTCGCTACACATGTTTTATAGCCATTCAAGAGTCTTGTCCTCAGGGTATCACAAACACTTCCAACATTACTGCCATGTTTTACGATGAGTAACAGTACTGTACATGCTCTGGCAGTCATCTGTTCCCATGCATGACCTTGCAGGTTGGTTTTTGCATTGCTGTCCTTAATCATTTGCTTTCTCTGGAGATAAGCTACATTTAGGCCTGACTTTATGTTTGCTTTTCTCTCCATTTAGAAAAGAAAGTGTTCCAGGCATAATATGCTAATAACATCTTACACACCAAACAGAATTAGATTTTAATTTTCAGAAAGACATACATATGAGTGCTTGCAGGGCCGCACAATAGTGTTACAGTTTTGAGAATGCATTATGCTTGTTTTCTGTCGACCGCCCACAAGTATCTTAACTTAATGCAATGCATCTGTGAAGTGTGAAAGCAGCTTTAAAATGATAAAACAGATGCAAGAAAGGAAAATGAATGAGAAGTCATATGCAAATGTCACAACAAATGCAAGATAACATGCCAGCGGTTTTGTCTGTGCGCTTTGAGACGCAAGTCATTTATGATGTAGGATAAAAGAGTCATAGTGATTGCAACAACTTCCATTTTTATTCAATTTTTTGTGCCAATTTCCCAGGAAGTGTCGAGTTTGTTCTCTTAAATATGGAGATATTCAATATTCCAATTCCAATATTCCAAGTTAAATTCACACCTTTGGATGGAAACATAACTAGTGCCAGCTACGTTTGGATTGTACCAGGTCGCTCTAGAATCATCTCAAATTGGCTGGAATATGTTAAAATCCTTTAATCCAGAGGAAGTTCCAGTCAGGTGTAATAACTGCACTAAATGTACTAAACTAAACAAGTCCTCTTTTATCTACAGAAAGTACTTTCTATTTCCATTTCTTTTTCCTGTTCTCTCTTTCGCCCCCACACACTCACACACACAGCTTTTGTTAGTGCTGTCCTGTGAGTTTATCAGTTTCTCTACTAAAAATAAATGACAAGAAGTGATGTGGTTGTTTTCTTTTATAAACATGCAGTTTCTCTATTAGAAATGGTGTCAAACACTTCTGAGCACAGACTCACACACACATAACAACCGCTCAAGTTTTCTGAAATGACAAGCAGACTTAATTCATTCAAAATATAAATTATGTTTGGGCTTTTTATAAATAAGATGCATAAGAAAGTAGTTCTACATATAAGAGGTATACAAACCTGTAAAATGTCTTGGTGTAACAGTGTAAGAGTGGAACGGTCTGGTTCAGGAAGTAAAACCATATACTTTTTTTTTTAAACAAAGTAAAACGCCATTCATTCTCTCCATTGAGAAAATGATTTTATAACGATAACTTATAAACCTTTGAAGACAAACTTACTGTGAGCTACAAGGTTGTTAATCTATGGTATTAGCTTCTGTTAAAGATGTCAGCTCGCATTATTTCAACGTAGTTTTAAAATAATCATGTTTTACAGTGGAATTCATGGTGAAAAACTACATTACCCATGATGCTGTACAGAAAATTACACCAATCAGAGTCGAAACAACCAAAATGTGCCAAGAGCTCTTTTGCTCCGCCCACAACAGTGAATCACTGCGAATGACGTAATCAAGTCTCGCTACAATACTTAAATGTTTGAACACATATGCATATTTTGCAATAAACTTAGAAAACATTGTTTTTATGTATACACATAATCAACATTTGTACATGAGTAGTATTATATTTCGCCATTGTTTTTAATTCGGTTATGCTGTTCGCTATGCATCATGGGATTGTAGTTCTTTCCCTAACTAAAGCAGTTAAGTCTTGTACCTTTGTATTTTTGTCCGTTTTTCAAATACGTTTTTGCTTCAAATCAAAGTTATAATGTTGTGATTCACCTCGTAGCACCTCATCATGGCTTATAACACTTTAACAAAGACTTTTTTGAAATCCCTATGGGAGAATGAACAGAAAAAATACATCCGGAACCAACGCCACTGAAAAAGTGCACTGTTGCACTCTGTAACCGTTCTAGTCTATGGCTAGTATACAAGTTTTTAAATGCATTTCGTGGAGGCAGCCGCTTTGTCAGGTAGTTCTATCCATGGACTGACATTCCATTGCAAAATGAAGTCTGTTTTTAAACCGGTTCAGATTACTCATAGAAGTTTAATAGTTTACAGTTAAGGGTTTGGTTTAATCTTTAACCAGAGGAATATCAATAAAGCGATGACTTCCTAACACTGTAAAAAGTGCAAGTAAAAGCAGAATGCATGAAGCCAGGAAAAGAAATGAGGCTTCTAAATATGCACAACAGCAAAGAAAATGTAAATGAAAGCAAGATTCCTGCAACGGTCATACAGGATAGGTAAAAACAGATGTACTCTCACTTTTCTACTTGCATACCTTTTCTTGCTGCTTGGAGCTGCTAGTGGTGGCGTTTCTGTTCATGTTCTGCTCTGCTTCCTCTTTATCTCGACACTTTTGATCATAGGTCTTCTTTGCCTTAAAAATACCCATTGACATTTAACCAATGCATCTTATGTCTAACTATAAATCTAAATTCTATATGCTATACTATTCCACTCAAAATTGTGTTACACTTTATTTTTAGGTGACGTAGTTACATTGTACTTACTCTAGATACATAATGAGCAATATTAATTTACTACATGTACTTACTATAGAGTTACGGTTAGGTTTAGGGTAAGTTACTTGCAATTATGCATAATTATTATAGTTATTATTATAGTAAGTACATGGAGTAACGTGTAACTACGTTACCTTAAAATTAGGGATGCACCGATACCGATACCAGTATCGGTATAGGGCCCGATACCAAGCTTATGTACTTGTACTCGTACTCGCAAAAATACCCTGATACCAAAGACCGATACCTCACGTATATCCTTAGCTTATATTTCTTAATTCTTATGAACACTCTTCCTGCAGTTATAGTGTTGCTAGATTTAATAGTACACTCTAATATTTCACTTTACACTTTCGGCTGTGATTACATTGTTACTCAGTGTTATGTTAAACATTTGTTCTGTGATTTCTTTGGCACTTTATGACAAATTTGATTGTCTTGTTGTCTGTGATTTCTTTAGCACCTTGACAACTTTGTGACAGGCAGGTAAAAATTACATTCATTATGTCCTTGGTTTTGCCCTTTGGAGGTTATTGGACACTGTGAAATTTGGGCTTTGAAAATTTGTGATAAGCACAATAAGAATGATTTATTTTTTTAAGTTTATTTAAGTTGTTGAAAATAAAGATGCTGATATGTTCATTAGTCTCATTGCGTTGTTCTTAGAAAATTGCCACATAAAACGAGAACCCCCCCCAGTACAACAGGCATCAGTATCGGTATCGGCGAGTACCAGGAAAAAAATATCGGTACTCGTACTCGACCCTTAAAAAGAAGTATCGGTGCATCCCTACTTAAAATATAGTGTTACCCAAAACGGTCTATGCATCTTTATAATACTGTATACAGAAACACAATACTACACTACCAACTAAAAGTGGACAACTTTTTCTGAACACATGTTTCTCATGATCTCAAAAATATTGTGATAGAGAGATTAAGGCATAAAAATATAGAATACACAAACGTAGATAATGACTTATGCCTATGTATTAATCACCTTCTAATATTTGAATCATATTTAGCCTATTTAAATGGATGAGTTGGAGCAGATAGTGAAGAAAAAGCACATCTTTTACTTCAATTTGTTTAATTTCACTATTTTGACAACTTTACTGTTATTCTAAGGTTGTGAAATTGTAATAAAAAGTAATTTTTAAAAAGCACAATTATAGATACATAATGTGTTTATTTCCACAAAAGGGTCATGCGTTTTCTCAGAAATATGGATGCTTTATGGAAAACCTGGATGCTAATAAAAGAAAAGGAAACCAACCTGAATACATCAAGTTCAAAACTGTTTTAAGTTTGAATAAGCTGTCATTTTAATGAACAATGCCATTCAGCAAGGATCACTTCCCATTTTGTATGACTAAAATCAGGTGCACTTATTCACTTCCCTTCTGCCACTGCTTCAGAAAATATATTCTCATAAAGGGCATAAGGTACCATATAAAAGTGGGGCTGAACCACCTATTATAGCAAAGCCCAGATGGACGGCAGTATACAGACAGTACATAGTTCCTGAGTACTCTTTGCTCTCTGATGTATGCTTACCTCAGCTGTTTTCTTATACTGAGCACCCTTCTGCTTATGAAGAGCGTCCATCAGCTGTTCTACCTGAAAAAAAAAACACATCTTTTTAATTAAATTTCTTCCAATTTAACATGAGCATCATTATGTACTGTAGAAAATAAAGTCATTTTTTCCCTTGTTAAAATAATTTGGAAACGCTTCATCTTACAGTACAGTACTTACAGTGTACTTACCTAGAAAGTACTGGATAAAATAAGGTAAGTACATGGGTTAAGGTTAGGTTTAGGGGTAGGTTCAGGGTTAGTACCTAGTTATTACCCAGTAATTGTAATTACTATAATAAGTACATAGTATGTACATGGGAAACAGGACTGTAAAATGAAGCATTACCAATAATTTCTCCTATACTATAAGTAAGTAATTTGTAGGTTCATTCACCTGAAAAGTTTAAACATTCTCTAACTGCATCAAAACACTGTGCTGTTTGTTTGACCAATGGCTGAGGGGATTTTTTTTTTCACACCATGAAGATTTATGAATAAACTGCTCGTTTTAAAATCTTCCCAGTTTACTGACATTTTGTTATTGCATCCGCTTCAAACATTACAATATTCATGATAACTTTCGTTAACTCTACAGCAAGTAAACCCACTTCCCCAGTTAAAGGGGTTCTATAATGCCCTTATCACAAGATGTAAAATAGGTCTCTGAAGTCCCCAGTGTGTAGGCTATGTGTTTTAGCTCAAAATATCCCACAGATATTTTTTATAGCATGTTAAATTTTCATTTTTTGAGGTTGAGCAAAAAACGTGTCTTTTTGTGTGACCCTTTAAATGCAAATGAGCTCCCGGTACTGAGGGTGGAGCTTCCAGAGCTTGTGTTAGCATAGAAATATACACTAGAAGGCGCCTTGGGGATCTAAGCATGCGCTCAAAACCGCCACCATCTTGGAACAGGGGTCTTGTCATAGGAAGTAGCTAGGTAACACTGAATTCATGGATGATGCCGGACTTTTGTGCTGCGTATGGATGTAAACACAAACGAAATCTAAAAACCAGACAACAAGGGATTACATTTCACAAGATTGTGAAATTTTGTAAAAAAAAAAAAAAAATTCTCTGGACTCAATGATAAATACAAGTCTGACCGTTGAACGAACCAAAACAACTAGAAATTCGAAATCATGACGATTTGTGGTGATTTTATTTCTGTTACACCTTTTCCTACATTGACGCTGATGCATTAAAGAGGAGGGGCTCCCCTGTTCCATGATGGAGGCTCTATTGACGCATTCGTTCCAATGAACTGCCGTAGCCAAGGCAACATCTAGTGTATATAGCTATGGTGTGTTAGCAGCTTCAATTACCTCACACAAACACGCACAGAACATTTTTAAAACGTTTAGCCTTTTATGTTCAAACTGGAGTCGGACAAAGATGGAGAGACTCAAGAAGAAGTGGCAACATATAGAATGCAACAACAGGACATTTCTAGATGATTGGTTGATGAATTTATGGAGCTGATGTGGAGATCTTCTTGTAATTGTTTAGCTTTTTTTGCTGTAGCTCTGTATATACATTATTATTATACATATTTATATTATTAACGTAATTACTAATAATAAATCATTTTAATTAATAATTATATGCAATTAATAATCTAATACTAATAATCTATAAATCAAGTTCCTGGGGGTGGGGTTTATGTTAATTTTTGGGTTAGTGAAGAAGCTCATTGGTTTGTTGTAATCCTTAAAAAGCGATTTCTGTAAAAGAAAATATCTTCCTTTGCTTTGAACTTTGAGTGTCATAACTTTGCAGATGTTTATGTTCAAACAGCAACATTACACATAACTAAAGTTAAAAAAGTGAAATCATAATCAAACACCACTTTAATTATTCTTCGACAGTGATGCCATCGAAATATATATGTATAATAATATGTTACTAATATTAGTATTAGATTATTAATTGCATATAATTATTAATTAAAATGATTTATTATTAGTAATTACGTTAATAATATAAATATGTATAATAATAATGTTTATACAGAGCTACAGCAAAAATGGAAGTTGTAAGGCAAGATTCTTAAGATGGCTGCACGCGTGTTTCTGCAGGGATGCAGTATAGGCCAATGAAGTCAATGGGTTTTTGGTTAACTGCCTGAAATAAGGTCTGTGGTGAACACAAGCTCAATATATATTTTCATGTTTTAGTCTATGACATAAAATACACCAGCAGTAATACCCTCTTGTAATCTTTTTAAAGCTTTTACTTGTCTTGAAAAAGGCGGTTGCTGACAAGTGACTAATGTTACTACAGAGGTTCTCGGGACATTAAATGTCATCAGGCTGAACAGGTACAGTCATCTACTCACTAGTCCGCTTTCACAGCCTCATTGCATTTATAATCTCGCTTTTAAAAAACTACAGCCCCTTTCACACAGAGATTCCGGAAAATACACTGATAATGTGCCTAAGGATTTGACCCAGAATCGTTTGATTTGGGTTCATTCACACTGCCAGTGATTTTCTGGAATCTATTCATGCAACACACCCCTTACAGAATTGATCCTTACGAGTTCAGGGACTGATCCCAGCAATGGTAATAGGTCCTCCTACCAGGATCAATCCCGAGACGTGTTTGCATTCACAAAGGCGGCACTCTAGCAATTATATGGCAATTTTCTTGAAATTAATAAAACGTGTGAGAATCATAAGCTTTTGTTGGTCAGAGAGCTTATTTTAATGCAATATTCCAAAAGCCAATGAAAAAGCCTTATTGGGCTTTTGTCGAGGGAGCTAGGGTGATCCTAACTGCCGGTTTAGCCTACAAAAATACCTCATCACTCTCAGCGCACTATTGCTAATATTTCATTTTAGTATAATAGCAGACTGTTGGAGGCTAGGCTACATATATTCTTCCCTGTATGCAACATTTGTTGTCACGGCTCAGGATAGTCGAAATAGTGTTCATGAAGAAGTGTGTGTTTGTGTTGCATCATCAGACAGTTAGTATTGTCATTTCCTTGCAACACCAGAGCAAATGGTCGCTTTTACACCTGGGTAAAAAACAACAACAACAGTGCCAAGAACTGGACACCCATATTTCCAAGAGGTCCTGCACCAACTGAGCAACAACCATCAAGACGAATAGGAATGCTAACGAATAACTTTCTCCAAGTATGAAAAGTATTTCCATTTAGTGACACTGGTAATGCAGATATGGCACACTTCACTTTTAATAAGTAAATTACAAAGTATGAAATGCTGCTTGTATATCTTACCCTCTTCCGGGCCTCTTTCTGTTTCTCTCTGAAGTCTTCTAATTTTTTTGCTTCCTCCCTCATGGTTTGGGCCAAATGCAGATGAGACAAACTCATATTTTCTGTTTCTAAACATTCAATTTAAACATAAGGGAGGGTAACAGAACAATAAACTGCAATCATTACATTTTCAGACAGTATTTACTTACGTAATTTGAAAACGTCAAGTGATCGTTTCAGAGTGCTAAAAACAGACAAAACATTGACATCCATGAGTAACCGACATCCATTTTGTGCAATAAAACTATTGTAAAATTGCTGACATCCCTTTTCACTTGTAAAGAACAGTTACACTTTTTTTTAATCACCCCTAGTAAGAGGAAAGGCACAAACCACAAACCAACTACAAACATGTGACAAACACTGAGACTGTTAAGGTTTGAAATGATCTAATACAGAACATCAACATGGCACCGTTCAAATGTTATCTTTTTAAAGGGCATCAGTTGTATCTAACCAGAACAACACAATAACATTTCAAATCACTCTCGTAAAGTAAATTTAAGAAAGTTCTGGCTAAACAAACAAATAATAATAAATAAAAATGTAACCACTAAAACAAGACAGTGAAACAAGTGGTGCTTGCACAAGTTGTTGTGGGCAGTTGCTAGAACCTTGCTACGGTCCTTTAATGTGGTTGCTAGATTACTGTTTACTGTCTCTAAAATGGCTCTGGTTCCTAATTTTATAGTCTGATTGCATATAATATTAATAGTACAGTTCTTAACAAGAGACCTCATGATTCGATGTCAGTAACACAAATGCTCCATTTAATACTTAAAGAGTTACCGGTTTACCTTTACAATCCTTTCAAGCAATTGCAATTTGTAAAAACATAACCAAAATATTACCTGTAATTACTAGTCATTACTACTTACTTCATTTCGCTGTGTCCACACACTTTCTTGGACAAACCAAGCAGATCCTTGGCGTATTTCTCTTCTATTGCAGCTCTGAAAATTATGTTTTTATATTTTAGATAAATGTTTTGTATGTAAGCCAAGAAGAAATACTAATATTACTAATGAGTTTTAATCAGTATGTTTGTTTGCCTAAAATCTATTTGTTAATATAATCAAATGTTCTACTAATTGTATGAAACATGAATATTGAGCATGTTACAGCAATAAGAAGGATTTTATGTTTAATATTTTCTATACTGAGGAAACATTTCCACACAGCTTTGATATATTCTCCATCCTGGTTTAACATGCGAAAAACTAGAAGTAAATCATTCATAGCTTATGAGATTTACATAATTCTGTAGCACTATCAAAACATGAATCAGTCTAACTAGGCAAATAAGATTGAAATTGGATTAAAAATAAACTGCATTTCTTTACAAATGCATTCACATTTGTTTTAGGGATATCATTTTAAAATCAACATTTTAAAAACATTATTTTGGTTCATTTTGATTTCATGTTGACTTTAAACCCAGTATTTGTTGCTGTAACTCTGAAGGGTTAGTTCACCCAAATATGAAAGTTTTGTAATCATTTACTCACCCTCATGTTGTTCCAAACCTGTATGAGTTTCTGCTGAACACAAAAGAAGATATTTTAAAAAATGTTGGTAACCAAACAGTTGACATTAGCCATTGACTATGGAAGTCAATGGGTCACTGTTTGGTTACAGACATTCTTCAAAATATCTCCTTTTGTGTTCAGCAGAAGAAAAACGCATACATTTACAAGTAAATGATGACATAATTTAAATTTTTGGGTGAACTATCACATTAGCAGAGCATGGGAACATTTTTGAACTGTCAATCATTTTCACATGAACAACAGGAAAGAGGAAATCTTGCAACAATGCTCGTCATGAGGCAGTAACGTTCGTGTGAACGACCTAAGAAGGTAAATTTAAACGTGTGAGACCTTCAAGAGCTTCAGGTGAAAGTGCCAGACTAAAAGTGTTGACTGACTTCTCACCTGGCTTTCATGAAGTCCTCGATTTCTTTGCATGTCCTTTTGCCGTCATTCAAGTGCTGGATGATGCTGTCATATCCAGCTGTGCTGGTGATATCAGTGTTCTGCACACACAATTGAAGAATAAACAAAAAAATACACAAAGGACATTCAAGTAACTTCACAAATGTCACTCAGTTTTTGAACAAGCAAGCCATGAATCCACACATGAGCCACATAGTATATCACCAATTCCTCACTGTAGTCTTCAGAAACATGGTGATTTGGACTGTTGACTATCATTAACCATGAGAGCCCATCAGTCTATGTAATTTATAAGTCTGAAGTGGCAGACATAGCATCATACCCAAAGCCACAGTCAACATGAAATATCTCCCAAAATACAAGCTAAGAAAACAAAACTAAATTGCACTTTAGTGCCTGCTTTGCCAAATTCGGTCTTAAAGATCCCCAACTGGAATCATGGCCAATAGTTGAAGAACATGCAGGGATATTTTTATTTTCAATGTATTATTTTAGAAGATAATTTCTATTTGGGTTGTTTTTTGGACTACTTGGTTTCTCAGGATGTGCTGACCATACTTCCCTTAAGGGAATTGACGTTGTTTCGATATGTGACAGATGAGCTTAATATAAAGCGTTTGCTAAATAACGTATACCACATCAGATAAATTGATTATCATTTAGTATTATGCAAATAAACAGTATCTTCACTATGTTTCACTAAACATCGACTCCATATCCCTCCCAAAAATACAAAACCCTTACCCAAAAACTATCCTTGAAATGTAGTTCTCTCATCACGTCGGCTGCTGTTTGCTCAGACAGAAAGTGACTCTGAAGTTCCGTATCAGGCTGTAATACCGCAGTGACTGATTTCACACAGCAGAGATGGTCTGGTGCACATGGAGAGTATAAAACACTCGCCTCAGGGTCCTAAACGCGCATCTTCCACGTCTGTCCGGGGAGCGAAAGTTGCGTTGGAGCAGAAAACGGACTTTTCTTGGACTTTTTTACCACCTAGTGGCCGAACAGTGGAGCTGCAATTCTATCGCTTTCGGTGACTTTCCGATTTAACACAAATTTCCTTCCACCGAATACAGCATTTGCTTTAAAAAAAATAACCTCTATTTTATGGGTGGATGTGTTAAATACTTAAAGATATTGACTTGCGATGATATAATTTTCTTGTATATTTGTAAGTGCAGATAATATTTGTTGAAGCAATGATGTATGTATGGTGAACCTGCGAGTCTGTTGAGCCTTATTAGATTTACTGACTTACTATAATACTAACATACCGGTAATTATAATTATTACATAATAGCATACTCATATGAGATGCGTTAACTTAAGTAATTAACACTTAATTGGGGGGTGTTATGGTATTATACCTAATTGAGCGAAATGACCAGTAGATGGCTGCAGTGGCACACATCCTGCTCAAAACGCCTATTTAAAGTTTTACTAAATTAATCTAATCTAATATTCTAGTCATATGAAAATAATCTAACAGACATACATGTCCCAAACAATACCACAACCAATACGTATAATAGTAAACATTCATATATTTTTTCTTAAAGGGATAGTTCACCCAAAAATGACAATTCTGTCATCACATTTAGGCTACTCACCCTCAGGTTGTACCAAACGTGTATGAATTTGAAAATTATGATATTTTGACGAATATTTGTTACCAAGCAGTTGATGGGCCCCATTAACTTCCAAAGTATTTCCCCCATACTATGGAGTGGTCAATGGGGCCCGTCAACTATTTGGTTACAAACATTCTTCAAAAAGATCTTCTTTTGTGTTCAGCAGAAGAAAGAAACTCATACAGGTTTGGAACAACATGAGGTTAAGATTTTTATTTTGGTTTGACTAAGTTGCAATCATGCGTTTAAAAAATGTGTCTCCTAACCCTTATAAATTGTTTTTATTGGTGTAACTAAATGTGTCATACTAAGCTAACAAGCCAAAGTTGTTTATTGCATTTATTTTAAAACACAATTTACATTCCAATCCAATATAACATTTTAACAGCACACATAATTCAACTCGCACTACAGGTCAAAACGTTAAGCCCAGTAAGATTTTTTTATGTAGCTGAAAGAAATCCCACCAAATGATAACCAAGACTGCATTTATTTGGTCAAAAGTGAAAACTGTCGTCTTATTACAAATAAAAACAGCCGTTTTCTAATGTAATATATTTTAAAATGTAATTTATTCCTGTGATCAAAGCTGAATTTTCAGCATCATTACTCCAGTCTTCAGTGTCACATGATCCTTCACAAATCTTTCTAACATGATGATTTGATGTTCAAGAAACATTTATCATCACTGTTGAAAATATTTTTTAATTGTTTGATTAATAGGAAGTTCAAAAGAATATAATTTATTTGGAATAGAAATCTTTTGTAACATTGTTTTTACTTTAGTTCTATTTAATCCATCCTTGCAGAATAGCCGTATTGATTTTTTCAATGTTAGTCTATCATTTTTCATTACTTTATCAGTTTCTTCCTGTACCTTTATAGTTTTGTGAAAAATAAAACAAAATCATTTGGTGTGTGAATTTTCCTCATCTTTATTGTAAATGAAGGGCAAAAATTCTCACCCTATCTCTCTAGCAAAACCCTTTGAAAACCCCAACCAAGATGCTCAAAAAAAAAAGAAGAAAAAAAGAAAGAAAAATACAATAAACAACTACTTCAAAAACACCTAATCTAAAATATACATAGAAAGTGTCTTGGACCCCACACTTGCCTTGTGAAACATGTCACTCTACACAGGGCAAAAACATCACTTAATTACACATTAAGTGTTACTTCAAATTCATGACTAAAATCAGGTCTCTCGACTATGACCTGTCCCTTGACGGATTCAGGAAGGTTTAGATACTGTGTTTGGGCTTTGGAGGGCAGCAGATACAGAACTGTAGAGTGAAAATCGGTTTAAAAAAGCATCCATGTTGACAGTGAACTGCAGGCAGGTCTTATATTTTCTTCACGGCGTCGTCAATCTCACTTATCTGCTCTTTCAGTTGGTTCCACTGCTCTGGGTTCAGGGAAATACCTGTAATAAACACATCAAACAGAACTCTGGGAAATAAACAACTCGGATCACTTGTACACAAAATGCATCTGAATACAAATTTTGTTTTTTGAGCACATGAATAAAAAAAATGTGTGCACGGATAAATTCTGTAAAAATCTGTGTTACAAAAAAAACACATCGCTGAATATCTACTGTCACATTTGAATCCATTAATAATAGACTCCTACCTTTCCTGCCTGGTTTCATTTCACCTTCCTGGTCCATCCAGTATTCCCGGATATCAATCAGCACTTTTCCCTTGAAATCCCGAACACTCACATACCTCATCTTTCCTATCTTAAAAATAAAAACAATATAACATACAATATATGCAGTGTGGTAATGCTGTATCAAGTACAGCCAAACATTTATGTCATCATATCTCTGTTAGATCATTACCTGGAACATGTTATCTTTTTCACTGCTGCTGCTTTTGGAGGCAGATGACACTTTTGAAGTTTCTCCACTTTTTTGTTTCTTTGATGGCTTCTCTGGTGTTGCCTGCTTCTTTCTCTTGGCCTGAAATACAGAATTTTACATTGTATTGAAAGCCATTAACATGCAAGAACTTAGGATTTTCAGGGCAGGAATTTCAGAATGGCGCTTCGGTTTTAACAGTCAAAAATGAAGTTGTAAGTAGCTAAATATTTCATAAATGCATAATAGAAATTATCCAGAAACGCAAACAGCTTAACCGGATCCGTTTTCAGCATATTAGGCATATAATTGAGAATGAATGAGTGAATATTGAGAATTAATTTAATGAACTCAGTTAAACTTTCCTGATAGCCTCAGTAATTCACTTAATTCTTAAATTCTAAAATAATAGAAGTGGTCTAAATAATATTTAAAAAATGTAGATATCTTCTGTGGAAGTCTCAGGACCAAAAAATACTCATCCTGTCAACCAAATGCTATTTTTCATTATTTTTCAACTGAGAAAAACAGAACCTACATGGTATTAAAGCTATTGTTATCCAATCTTTGCGATCCATAATTAAAATGCACATATGTAGAATAGATCAAGGGAATCAAAATGATCCCAGGGGCCCAGAACAAGCAGCTTCTGGCCTCGTTAATTCTGTAAGGCCGTCTAACTCGATCCAATGGCGGTATTCGAATTAGCGGTGAAGGTCTTTGCGTGTTAATGTCTTTTCTCGCGGCAAAGTATTTTTGGTTAAATGCAATACATTTTCTCACATGTATTTTCTCGTTATTTCTTCTGACCCCATAAATGAAAAGGCTTTAATTATATCTGTGCATCATTAAATGTGAGCGAATGTTTTACTATTCTTTTAAACTCTTGAATGAAAATAATGTCAAAGTCAATTGGAATAATCAAATGTCACAATTTAATGTGTCAGGTAAATGTATCATTATAATTTCATAAACAATTCAAGGATATTTAATGCAAAACATCAAATGCTCTAGAACAAAGAGGAAAAAGTTTACCCGACAAGAAATGCGTGAGGCTGAGAGTCTCGCAACTCTCAGCCTCACGGGCCGATCTCAAATATAGAAAAATCCCCGAGCTCTCGCTGCGTTTCATTATATACCCAGACCTCATTTCAAATCTAAACATCATCCACAGTGGTAAGTCACCATTTGCTAGCAGTGGAAAATTAGCATTCATTCAAATGGTCAGAAGGTGTTAACTCAAAGACACCCTCCATTGTGGAAGATGTTTCTAAACTTCCTAAGAACTTTATTACCTTTTGGTTTACTTCTTTGGGAATGAGACATTTGTACCAGTCGCACAGAGACATTTCAAATAATACCAAACATGTCTAAAACTCGATGATAATCATTCACATTAAACCATTTAGATTCTTGTGTGAGTTTGGGAGATCTCTGCCAGGATGAAGAATCGGGGAGAGAAATGTAGATTAGGATGAGGGAGGTGAGACCTTCGTCTCAATAGTGCATGAGGGGTTGTTCAAATGTTAATTTCCTTTGATTTCTCAGAGAATGGCCCTCTCTTAAAGTCCTTCCAGTTTTTCCAGTCTTACAATTCTATAACCCTTAGTACGGTCATGCCTAATGCATAATGTTCTGGCAACATGAAACTGGTCGTTATTCTCAAGAAATATCCAATTTTGCAGATGCAAATACTTTTGGATGCAATATACATTTCTTTCAGTTAGTTAAAAAAGTGTAATGTGGGGATATCCGTGCCCATACCTTTGTGTCAACTTCACTGTCAGAGTCGCTGTCTGAGGAAGAAGACAACACTTCCTTTGACTTAGGCATTCTGAAAAGGATAACAACACAATTTAAATGAAAAAGCAAACCACATTTGTAAAAAGCATATATTGCACTACTACATTCAGGTCTACATTGCTTGAAACTAGTTTTGGAATTTAAATGAAATGTAGGTGCAGGCAAATAACAATTTCATCATGGTTGCATCCTCGTGCTTTGCAATGATGTTTTCTAAGTCTGCATCCTCGTGCTTTGCAATGATGTTTTCTAAGTCTATAAAAAATACATTTATTTCCCGAAGAAGAAATGCTTGCATTTCGCATGTTGTGTTTTGCAGATATTAAATGAGTGGAAGAGGGCGTCAGTCGTTTACAACTACTATAAGAACAAACAAGGCCGAACATATGAACGCGCAGCAAAATGGCCATTTTCCAATAGTTTCCATTCAATGAAAGAATCTGTTATTGCAACATATCGGCTGATATTATAGTCGTACCCGAAAATGATACAAAGCTTCACGTATCAAAATACTTACGTGTTTTTGCAAGGTAAATGTAGGGTAAACTGAGTAAAAAAAAACACAGTGTCAATTCGATGCGCGCGATCGTTATGCGAAGCCTGTGCTGCTGATCGCGCGCTTCAAAGCTGTACCAGGAAGCGCCATTGAAAAACTGAATTGTGGGAAGTGTAGTTTTGATTATCCATTACCAGCGCTATACTGCCGTCCAAAGTTAAAGTGCTGTAACTACACATTTGGTCAAAATTGAAATCTTCTTCTTCTGCTTTTAATTTTCATTTGCAGTTGGCAAACCAACTTAAAGGTGCATTACCGCCACCTACTAGACTGGAGTATGAATAGCAGTTTGACAGGAAGGAAAAAATAAAAATATTCATATTAAATTCTTTCAATTATCCCTATTTTTGTTTATAATTCATTAGGAGACATTTTTTTGCTGGGAAAGTTTTTTTCACAGCAGATTTTCTAGTGTCATATTTTCTTTTCCACCTTGTATTTCTAACGACATTCTTTCTTCCTCATATCTTTTGCAATCTAATAAAATGTGTTTTACTGTCTATTGTGTGTTAGAGTGGGTGCAAAGTCCAGTGGGGTGTTTTCCTATTCTGTGTAATGTGAAATTTAAACCACCATGACCTATTCTAAGTCGGGTAATTATCTTTTCTTCTTTTGGATTTCTAATCCCCCTAAAGCTTATGTTGTTTTTGAACATTATACAAATGTTGCCCATTCTTGCCATATTTTGTTTGTTTGTCCCTTTATAATGGTTTTAATTTCTGCTCTACATAACGGTACTTGTATATCAACTTTTTCTTGTTTTATTGATCTCCTTCAGCCAAAATCTACAATCTCATTTCCTTCCACCCCTACATGAACCCAAAGGTAGGACACATCTTGTCCTCTCTCATACGGTATTAAAAGCAAGTGGAATATTTTATATATTATATCTTGTCTGCATAATGCTTTCCCAGATTGTATACATATATGCTGTCTGAAGCTATAGTTACATTTTGGTTCCGATTATTTTCTTCCAACCACTATATTGCCAATAAAATTCCTAAAAACTCTGCCATGTATACCAATAAAAGATCTATTGTTCTTTTTGGACTGCTATTTCATAATGAGAAATCAGTACGGCCTGTCTCTGGCTGCTTTGATCCATCTGTAAATATTAATAGTTTATCTTGATAAAGGTCCATATAGTTTTGAACTATTATCCTCTGTGGCATAATTGTAGATTTTTCTTTTAACATTTGTTAAAGACTTATATCTACATATGACTTTATGAATTTCCAACAGTGGATAATGCAACCGTGGGGCTTACTTGAAGCTGGCTGAGGCTTGCATTTGGTGCTTTTTGCATTTCCTATCCATCCAAAACTGTAATAATTAGTTCTATATGTTCTCAGCAATTTGTATAAGGTGACCTTGGGATGTATCCCGCTATGTCCTTGTAAATGTATCCAATACGCCAGCATAATCTTAACCCTCCTTGTTAGATGTAAAGGCATCTTTCCTGCCTCAAACTGTAATGCAGTCACTGGTGATGATTTAAAGGGCACCTATTATGCAAAATTCACTTTTACATGGTGTTTGAACATAAATGTGTAATGGCAGTATGTGAGCAAAACCACAGTAGAATGATAAAAATCCACCCAGTGTTTTTTTTTTACAATCTCAATAAATCATAAGCACTGTCTCAGAACGAGCTGTTCTAAGATTTGGCTCAATGTGACGTAGAATTGAGCAAGCCCCACCGACGTGGTTTGATTGACACTGTGGTTTTGGCATAGACCTCGCCCTATGTGATCTGCACACCATCCTCCATTGTTTCAATGACAGCCGGTGTTCTGACGATTTGTGCTGCCTTGTCGAAAATGTCTCCTAAGGAACATAAGTGTTCTGTAGTGGGATCAGATGTAATAATGTACATAGTAGTTTTCACTTACTTCTGACATCAGAGCCACTGAAAACGCAGTGGATGGATTTTATTTACGAAGGAAAGGCGCTAACGTTACTGTAACTTCCAAAATACGTTTATGTTTGCGCGAATCATTTTCTGACAGACTGTTTTGTGAACGAGGGTCAATTCAAAGCAGGTCTTGCTTCAAAGTTAATCCTCAAGTGTGGATCGTTGCCTACTGTTCGCGATCCAATGTCAATGTCAGTAGAAGTAAGTGTATTTTATGATTTTTGAGCAAATAGTCATTTCAGTCGATGTCAGCCAATTCAGACTGATCTCATGAAATGGCGTATGTATGACACGCCAATTCGTATTTCCATTTTTGGCGTGCTATCAACACGCATAATCACTTTTCAGCGTGTTTATCAACGCCGTTGACTTAACGTTACATCACTGTATATATAAATATATGACCTACCCCAACCCCGTCCCTAAACCTACCCGTCACTGGGGTTAATACCATTTATGAGTCTTCCCCTACCATCATAGGAAAAAAAATATCGCTCCCCAGATGTAGATATACATTTTGCTTCGTTTCGCTCGGACATTTAACGGCGTACACATACACGCGGAATCACTCGGACATTTAATAGCGTAGACATACACGCGGAAGATGACGGTTCGTTTCGGCGTGGACATACACGCGGATAGCTAAAAATGCGTATAGATAACACGCCACTTGACTTGAAAGTGGCGTGTATGTTTACGCAAAGTCATGATGTCATGTTGGCCAATTCAACAACAAATGCGTCTAAAGTTGTTGTCGTCGTCGTAGGATTTCTGTGTATATAATTTTTTATTATATACGCGATTACAACTCTATAAGTACATACATGTATCAAATAACCATTCTGAGACGTCCTGGGGCCTCATTTATAAAACTTTGCGTAGGTTTTGCGTCAGAAGTGGCGTACGGATGAAACATAGGACGTGCGTACGCACAGAAATATTCGGATTTATAAAACCGTGCGCACGCACATCCTACGCATTTTTTCCTTAATAAATCCCAATCAATTCTAAATGTAGTGCAGCTTTTGCGGCTTCATGTCACGCCCATAGTTGCCCATAAATAGTCCGTGAAACGCCCACAAGTTAATATTCATAGATTGTGAAATTATGGCAAACATAGAGAGGAAATCAAAAAAACGTAACTTCACTCAATGTGAAGCAGAAGTTATCGTTGGCGAGGTGGAAAAGAGGAGAAAAATGTTGTTTGGAGGGCACAGTGTGGGCATTACTAATGCCAAAAAGGCACTTGAGTGGCAAAAGGTTGCAGACGCTGTAAATGCTGTAGCCTCACAACCTCGGACTGTGGCCGAAATAAAAAAGAAATGGTCAGACATCAAAGTCGAGGCAAAAAAGCGTCTAGCGCTCCATCGCCAGAGTGTGTCTGCCACGGGTGGGGGAAAGGGGACACCGGAGCTGACCCCTCTTGATGAGAGACTGTCGGCAATTATTGGGGAATCCCTATTAAGTGGAGTGGTGACTGAGGCGGAGGGGGACACTGACGCGCCAGATGCACCGGATGACACAGGTAAGTGAAATAAGTCAAATGAATGCAGTCAAGTCACATGTACTGTATGTAGGCTACACGATTACAATTTATTCATATAGAACAATCTTTATTTCAGTCGCTGGGTGTTCTAGCTGGGCCAGTGCCAGTGGTTCAGAGGCTGCAGCTGAGCAGCCGTCTGTGCCCAGCGTCTCCACGGCACGCGGCTCTCAACCCTCCAGCAGCGGGCGTGTCCTCACCGATGCAGTCGTTGAAATGCAGAGGGAAGTCATTAACTCAGTCAGAGAGGTGGCAAAGGAGTTGGGTGAAATCAAGACTGTCCTAACTGAAATAAACAGCACAATGAGGGAATTCTTGAATAAATAATATATTTTTTCCACACCTTTTGTTGTTCTTTACAAGCGACGCATCACTTCCAAACGCTGGCGCACAGCAGCAGCATTTGACTCAAATGCCTGGGGATGGGGGTCAGGGTCGGGGCCAACACAGCAATCGGCGTCAGGGGGTAGAATCACGTTTTTAAGCTGTGCCACATTGTGTAGCACAGCACATGCCAGCACGATTTTGGACACCTTTTCAGGAGTGTACAATAACCTCCCTCCAGTGCAGTCGAGGCAGCGCCATCTGCCCTTAAACAGGCCGATGGTGCGCTCCACTATAGCGCGAGCTCGGCTGTGGCACATGTTGTAGTGCCTTTCCTCTGCATTATGTGGATTGAGGAAAGGTGTAAGCAGCCACTGTTTGAGGGGATATCCACTGTCCCCTGCAAGGATAGTGAAAGGGTTAAGACTTTGAAGTACAGTAAAATGTCTAGTAATCAAACGTAGCCTACCTAGAAGCCAGCCATCACGCACAGCACCAGCCTCGAGTCTGCGCCCAACACTGCTGTGTCTTAAAATGAATGAGTCATGGGTTGACCCAGGCCACAGAGCTACTACGTTAGTGAGCAACATGTCTGCATCACAAATAATTTGGACATTGATCGAATGGAAATGCTTTCGATTAATGAAAGCATTTTCATTCACATTCGGTGCCCTTATGGCAACATGAGTGCAGTCAATAGCACCGATAACGTTTGGGAAACCGTACATAGCTGCAAATTGAGCTTTCTTGTTTGCCTGTTCACCCGCCGTGTATGGAAACTTTATGCACTCATGGGACAAAGCTATTATGCCTTTTAAAACGTCTGGCATTATCCGGCTAAGGGTCGGCTGAGATATGCCTGACCTGTCAGCCAATTCCCTCTGAAAAGTGCCAGTCGCCAGGAATCCTAGAGTTGTTAGGACTTGAAGTGGGACTGGCACGGCATGGTTCCTCCGAGTGCTCCTCTGTAATGCGGGGGCCAAAAGACCGCAGAGGTCCAACAGGACAGCTCGAGGAAGTCGGAACCGGCTCATGAGCCACTCGTCCTCATTTTCCAGCAAATCTTCTTGCTGTCTGAAGATGCGTTCACTCCGAATCCTTCCATTTGCCACATCTTCTAAGAGTGCAAGATCAGCCATTGTGCGTCATTACGCATTGTGATGGGGCATTTTATTTCCATCCATTTAATTGCATCTGACAAGCTACAGATGTTGGTTATAATCTACTTGGAAATGGGAATTAGTTCGGCGCAAATGTAATTTCTTGCAGCTTTCTGAATGGTTGAGACATAGGCTACGTCATACGTTATTTTATCAAAAATAAAACAAACTAAAGGCATATGCATGAATACCACGATTCCGTAGCTGATGAAGACATTTTTAGTATGAAAACAACTTTCCCCAGAGGACAAATAATACAACTATTTATCTATCTGTCTATAAATCTATCTAGGCTATATATCTCCCTAATTATATATCTATCTGACTGACTATCTAATTGCATCTATATCTGCTCCGCCAGACGGACACATTGGCGAGAATATCAGTTTTGTACATTATTTCGTTCTGTTTACCATCTTATTTATGAGGATGAATTGTATAACATGCCAATATTATTGCAGAACATATTTGACTTTTCTTTTTGGAAATATTAATTTGCATTTCTGTTTCAGATCGATCAAACGGGTGTTCGTGTAGGCTGTTGATTGTAAGACTTGCTTTGTGAAGTCTTCGTGTTATTTATGAGAGGCAGTATTGCCATTTATTTTACACAACGGTCTACAGTTTCACACACTTTCACGTGTTTCTTCCATCTGCCGACGGTGTCGCCATTTCTCATTTCACCCGTTTTTGTGCGTACGCCTGGGTCAGAGCTTGCGTGAAGGACCGCACATTTTCCCGTCAAGTTTGCTTTTTATAAATACCAATTATTGCGTAGAGAGCGGCGTACGCCTTCTTTTGTGCGTGCGCAACGTTTATAAATGAGGCCCCTGGTCCATTCTCATTTGTGTTTCTTCTGCCGGAGTCTCTTCATCTGGGTCTGATTCCGGTTCAAACATGTACGACTGAATGCAATACAAAACGTATCTGTGGGTCTGTCATTCTCAGCCATTCTGCTTCTACCGACTGTTTATTGGCATAGGTATGCAAGTTACGCCCTATTCCAAAGGCAGGGCGGGGATATGCAGCCAATTTACATTTAAGGTGGTACACACCAAAACAGCTCTTTTTAAAACAGGCCCCAAAAATGACATTTTCAAATGGTTATAATAAATTAACTGTGGTGTATTTTGTGCTGAAACTTCACAAATACATTCTGGGGACACCCGAGACCAATATTACATCTTGTAAAAAGGGGCATAATAGGTGCCCTTTAAATTCTCAAGTACAAATCCGAAGTGCCTGTGCCTGTTCCACATCAGGTTTTGTAAGGTCTGATTCTGATGCTGACATATGCTAGGCAAACATAATCTAATGCTGTTCTTAAAAGAGCCTGATATGTTTATGAGCGATGTTCTCTTGCCCTGACAGACACCTCAAAACATTATTAATCTTTTTACATGTATTCCTCTCTCTGATTGGCCTGACGCACGACCAGGCCAACCACAGGTAACTATATCATGTATGCTGTAGCCTGCTATGGTTAAACACTAATCAGACCCTGAATCGACCACCCACCACCTCCTCAAACACGCTTACAGGATGTTTCAGAATGGTAATTAATATTGTTTTTTTGTAAAAGTATTATAAATACATCAATGCTGCACGCAGATTTAACGTTAAGGCTAATTTAAACTATTTGCAAACAAATTAAGAATTGTTTTTGACCAAATTCGATGTAAATGTCCAAATCATGTACATTAATAGCTACCTATCAGTGATGCACAGGTCAATGTATAAACAACCCCCACCCGACCGACGTTTTCAACTAACCCGCCCGCAACTCGGACCGCCATAAAAGAAAGAAAATATTGTAGGCTACCCGACCCGCTTCCTGACCCGCATTTTTTTAAAGTAGTAAATGCTTATCGTTGCGTCATTGAGCCATAGACGTAGGTACTAGGGGTGCGCTGCGGTGCGCGATGTTTATGTTTCGACCCTGCTTGGAGAAATCATCAGCAGGTCAACTGAGAGAAAAGTGTGAAAGCCCTTATAGAGCGCAAACTGTTCTTTTTCTGAATGTTGTATGGTATAGCATTCATGTTATGTAATAAAGGCTTGATTTATTCATTTATTTCGTTTCATTTTCTTAACAATTAAGATGCTGCATGTGTTTATCCAGTCTAATCGAAGTGTGCGTCTCTCCCCGACTTTCCCAACAAAAATTCAGCCCCCTCTCAGAAAATACATAAAACTGACATTACTGAGAGCTATATGCGTTTAAAAGTAGGCTAGCCTATTAAAATGGTACAATGGCATTGCTCAGTTCAACGTGTTGGGAAATGGGGCATTTTGTCCCGCGTTTAAAGGTTTAATTAACCGCGGGTGACCACAGGCACCCGCTCATTTTGGATCAGCCTGCGCATCACTGCTAGCTATAGGCCTACACTGAGCCTAGGAATTGTATAATGTTCACTGAGTCCTGAGTTTAATAGATGGACTTTACCAACTAAAATTTGGGTTTACTCAGGGAAATGTTTCGGTGTCTGGGGCTGCTGGGTTGTTCTTGAAGGGTGGGGCTGTTTTGTTTTTGTTTTTTTATTGGGGGGGTTTGTGTGTCTATGTGCTATGTGTGTATCTGTATTGCTCCAATTTGTGAATTATGGAATCTTTACAACCCTATTTTGCATCAGTAGTCAATCACTTTCATGTATGTATGATAAGTGACAGAAGGCCTAGTTATTTTTGCACTTTCAATGGATGATGCTAAAGGATTAAAAATCATTCACTTAAATATTAGGAGTCTTTTTCCAAAAATTGACTTACTTCGTGCATGGGTTGTTCTCCATAAACCTAACATTATTACACTGTCTGAATCATGGCTAAATAGGAACATCTCAGATAATTAAATAAACCTTACAAATTATGTCTAATATAGATCTGACAGGTGCTCCAGGGGTGGTGGTGTGGCGATTTATGTTTCCACTGATTACGTTTCTGTTAATTATACCCACAATTGAGCTTCTACATTTTGTGTCTTTGTTAAGGTAATCTTTCACACAAATAAATGTTTATTAATTGGTAGTATCTAAAGGCCACCTTTATTTGAGTCCTTTATTTGCCTGACTGCTACTATTAACTCCATTTCCTGTAGAAATGAATTTATAATACTGGCTGATTTTAATATAAATTGGTTAGATAAGTCCTCTAACAAAGAAAAACATATACTTAACAGTTTAAATTTTACTCAATTAATTAATGAGCCTACTCCAATCACCCCTAGAACCCAATATTTGCTTGACAGTTACACACCCGAACAGAATCATAAGGTCTGGTGTTATGTGTGACTGCTTTAGTGATCGCTCAATTGTCTACTGCATACGGAAAATCAAACTTCCTAAATTGCCACCAAGACTTATCAAAGTTGGACAACATACGAAATTAAATTTAGATGTTTTAATTAATGATTTGATTGCTATTAATTGGGACAGACACCAATTAATACCAGATAAGATGCTTGGGACATTTTGCATTCTGAGTTTATTGATGTAGTGGACAAACATGCTCCCTGGAGAATTACAAAGTTCAAGGGTAAACAGCATCTTTCTTGGATCAGCCCTGAACCAATTAGTATGTTTAGGCAGAGGGAAAAAGCGTTGTTGATTTCAAGAATCCTAAGCAATTTTGGAAGAAAATCGAAACCATTATTAATACATCAGATAAACATTGTATTAATAGAATAAGAGTGGCTGATACAATACTTCATGACTCTTCATCTATTGCCCAAGCATTCAATCAGGATTTCTCCTCGGTCTGTTCCATCTTATTACCTAACTCTCATTTTACTACAAGTTCCTTTGGTTACATCACCCTGCTGCAGTTCTTTTTGTTTTAGAAATATTTTACCAATTGAAGTTCAGAATGCCATTAATGATCTAATGTTAACAGTGGTACTGGACTTGATGGAATAGAAAACAGGTTTATTAAACTAGCTTCCCATATTCTTATGTATCCACTTGCTGATTTATTTAACATGTCTTTGTCTACATGTGAGTTATCAGCTATCTGGAAATGTGTACGCATCACACCACTCCATAAAACTGGAGATGTACTTGACCCAAACATTATAGACCTATATCCATTATATGTTCTATTGCTAAAGTCTTTGAAAAATTAATTTATAATCAACTTTCGATACCATTAATATACTATCACAATTTCAATCCGGCTTCAGGTCTAATCACTCCACAACTACTGCCCTACTTAAATTCACCATTTATGTGTTTTGTGCTGCAGATAATGGTGATCTCACCAGGCGCCATCTTTATTGATTTACTAAAGCTTTTGATTTTGTTGTTCGTTATCTTCTTTTAGATAAGTTTCATGATATCGGCCTCTCTGATAATGCAGTTTTGTGGTTTAATTCATACTTACATAATAGAAAACAATGTGTAGCCCTTCAGGGAAGTAAATCTGATTTTCTGACCTAAGACAGAGGAGTGCCTTAGGGCTCAACATTGGGACCACTTCTTTTTTCTATTTATATAAATGATTTACCATCGATTTTTAATAACTGTTCTGTTCAACTTTATGCTAAAGACACTGCCATATATATATATATATATATATCAACATAATCTACCACAACTTCAAGTTTCACTTCAGTCTGACTTCATTATTCTTCAAGATTGGCTTTTACATAATAAAGTACTACTTGACAAAACAAAATCCTATTATATTATCTTTGGCACTAGACAAAAACTCAAATCAAAATCTGGTTCCTGTGTAATAAACTGTAATGATGGCTCTTTTCTGCAAAAAGTTGTTCAGATACTGATACTGATACTGAACTCTCATTCAAATTACACATTGAGCAAGTGTTATGTAAAGTGAACTTTGGTATCAACATTTTATATCGTGCTCGGAATTGCTTTACGCGCAGTGTTCGTATAAAACTCGCCTCTCAACTTATATTTTCTATTGACTATTGTGATGTTGTATATAAAAATGCATTTAACTCAGACCTTGTTCTACTTAACACAGTATATAATAGACTTTGCAGATTTGTTCTAGGATGTCCTTATCTCACGCATCACTGTATAATGTATTGGCCTTACATTACTTAATTGGCCATCTCTAAGTAGTAGAAGACACATTCACTGGCTTCAACTTATATTTAAATGTATTTATTTCAATTATCCTTCTTATTTAAAACAGTATCTTGTACCCTATACATCAGACTATGAAGTTCCCCACTCTACTCAACTTTATTTCTCCGTCCCGCAAGTTAAAAAAACAATTGGCAAAAGAGCTTTTAAGTTTAAGGCTCCAACAGATTGGAATAATATATCTGTTGAAATAAGATCAATTCCTTTACTTTGTTTGTTTAAACATGCCCTGTCTGCTCACTTTAAGATAAACTGCCTCTGCATGCAATCTTTAGATCTATTGTCCATACTTAATGTTTATATTTGACTTTAGTTAGAAATTCACTTTTCTGCTCAATTATTTTCTTATTATTGCCATTTTGGCTTTTGGTGGCTGTAATTTATTGATGAACATATGCAGGGGTTGTTGTTTGTTTTTTGTTGTTGTTGCTTTTGTTGCTGTTTGTTTTGTTTTGAAAAACAAAGCCCGGCTGGACGCTCTTGTTTAAGAGACAGATGGTTTCTTATGGAGGGGTCGGCCACCCCATTCTCGAGGCTGCCCAGCCCATGTGTTGTATGAGCAAAATGAAGTTGTGTGTTCTCACCCCATCTTCAGGGGGTCTGTTGTGAGGAAAAATGCAAAAACACTGTCACCACACCGCACATCCTGTGTTCCTCTCACTCAGTTAATAAAGGCTTCGGCCCCAGTGTTCCCCAACACAAAAACATACAAAACACAAAAACACATTAAACAATCGAATCAAATGAATTCGTTACAGAGAGAGGACTTCTCTCTGCAGGGAGATTTCTCTTTGAACCCCTGCATGTCGCCCCTAGTTCGTCCACTAGAAGGCGCCCTTGCATCACAAATAAGCCAGCTGGGTATACATAGCTCCGCTTTGGCTCGCGTGGAAACACTCGAGTCACAAATTGGCTTGGCAAACTGTTTCAGCTCCCGAATGGGTGACGCGTATGATAATGAAGGGCTACAGACTGCAGTTTGCTATGAAACCCCTGCATTTCAACAGCGTTCTCTCTTCACACACGGATTCTGAAAGAGGAAATATCTTCCCTTCGAAACAAGGGAGCGATTCAGGTGGTGCCCCCCAATCTGATAAACCTAGGGATTTTATTCCCTTTATTTCCTGGTCCCAAAGAAGGACGGCTCTCTCCGCCCTATCTTGGACCTCCGTATGTTGAACAAACATTTGAGGAAATACAATTTTAGAATGTTAACTCATGGCTCGCTCGCCCGCGCCATAAAACGGCATAGAACCGACTGGTTCACATCGGTCGATCTTAAAGATGCTTTCTTCCACATAAGCATTTATCCACCACACAGGAAGTTTCTTCGTTCCGCCTATCAAAGCACATGTTACGAATTCATAGTTCTCCCATTTGGGCTCTCGTTAAGCCCAAGGAGTTTCTGTCTGTGTGCGGTGGCGGGCTTAGCACCAAGAGTCTGGAGGCTACTTGCTTGTCTTTGCGTTCCTTTGGGATTCCTTTTGTCAGCGTAAAAGGGTGTTCTCTTATGGGAGTATATCTCGTACTGCGTAATATCTTACGCTATGGGGAAAACCTCTTTTCCACGAGATTTTGAAGCTAAAAATGATCCTTAATTTTGAATCAATGTAAAACGCGTTGCTCCAGCATGCAGACATAGGCAAGATGGCTCGCATGTCTATTGGCTGACCTGCGTAACAGTAGCAGCCTATCGAGAGAGGCCCTGCGTGACGCCATATCCAATGGGGGCGCTTCGCGCCCATTACGTCACATCCCGCCAGGATAGGCGTGGCCTTGGCCTATAAATATATCTCGTTAGGCTGATACAAACTGATTTTCATCTCTTCAGCGAAGCTCACGCATCGAGAAGCCGCGCCGTTGAGACAAGCCTTCTGCAGTACGAGCCTTGAACCTGAAGCCGCTGGCCTTCACCTCGCCGCCTTCAGTCGCCATACCTGCTACGCTTTCCGGCGTATATATCCTTTTACCTCTGCTGAGAGTGTTTGTTCGCCGTTGCAACTCACACTTCTCTACCACATAAAACAGCAAGCGGCTTTTTAAGGGCAGAACCCCATCCAGGCTCGCAGTATATGTGGCGGCCATAGCGGCGTTTACAAAACCGACGTCTGGCCAGTCACTGGGGAAAAACGAGCTGGTCATGCGATTCCTCAGGGGAGCTCGGAGGCTGAACCCTCCCAAACCCCCTTCAGTCCCTGTGTGGGATCTTTCTATGGTTTTGGAAGCCATGAAAGGTGCCCCATTCGAGCCAATCCATTTGTCAGACATGAAACATCTGTCTTTCAAAACGGTGTTTCTTATGGCTCTCGCTTCAGTGAAGCGCATAGGGGACTTACAAGCGCTTTCGGTAAGCGCATCGTGTATGGAGTTTGGGCCTAAAGACTCAAAAGTCATACTAAAACCAAGGCACGGGTACGTGCCTAAATCCCTCAATACACCGTTCAGGGCCCAGGTTATTTCCCTGTCCGCCCTTCCGGTTCACAATGAAGAGAAGTACGGGTGTCTCCTTTGCCCCGTCAGGGCACTAAGATCTTATGTGTCCTGCTCGTCTGTTTTCAGAGAGACTGAGCAGCTCTTCGTTTTGTTTGGCGGGCGTTCTAATGGACTGGCCGCATCAAAACAGGGCCTATCCAGATGGATAGTCGATGCCATAGCGCTGGCTTCCACTTCTAAGGGCCTGCAGTGTCCTTTGGGTGTCAGAGCACACTCCACGAGAGGCGTGGCCTATTGGGATTACCTTGCAAGATATCTGTAAGGCGGCAGGCTGGGCCTCCCCGTCTAAATTTATAAGGTTTTATAACCTAGAGGTTCCCACCTTACAGGCCAAGCTTCTGTCGGTCTAGAATTCAGTACTATCTGCCCTGCTGCGCCGGCTCAGAATGCTGAGTTTTGCTTGTGCATCGCTCACTGATCGATAGAACAGCTCCATGGGTATTAGAATCCCATACTGCCACCCAGTTCAGGCTGAAAGCTTTCACCCTGGCTGCGTGGTGCACTATTAATATGGTTAACTCCCGTGGGATGCTATATATAGGGAATGATGCTTCTAGCCTCTCTTCCTTGACTCTCTGTGAGTCTATGGTGATTATGCACTATATGAGCGCCGGGCTTCTGCCCTTGGGACTTTGGTGTTGGATCCCAGTACGCATGGCGTGTTACACTGTGTTCCCCATAGCTTAAGATATTACACAGTACGAGAGATACTCTCGTAAGAGAACCTACTCGGTTACTAACGTAACCTCAATTCTCTCTAGAGAGGGAACGAGTACTGCTTATCTTGCCGTGCTTGCAACACACTCTGGTTCGCTTCGGCGATGAAAACCAGTTTGTATCAGCCTATCGAGCTATATTTATAGGCTAAGGCCACAGCCTATCCTGGTGGGACATGACGTAATGGGCGCGAAGCGCCCCCATTGGATATGGCGTTGCCGCAGGTCAGCCAATAAGCACGCGAGCCATCTTGCCTATGTCTGCATGCTGCCACAACGCGTTTTACATTGATTCAAAATTAAGGATCATTTTTGGCTTCAGTATCTCATGGAAAAGAGGTTTTCCCCATAGCGTAAGATAGTACGCAGTACTCGTTCCCCCTCTAGTACTCGTTCCCCCTCTAGAGAACCGAGGTTACGTTAGTAACCGAGTACGTTTCCCGAGTTCGTTGATTGGCTGGCGGTCTCCTCGTGCCTGGATAGATGTTTGTGCGGACAATCACGTGGTGTGTTGGCGGATGGATGGAAAGTCTTTGAAGCTGGAAAGCGGGCTTTGCAGTCGAATCGTTTAAACGAAACTTTGCAGCAAAACTTAACTTAGAATCGAGACTCTCAACGGAAAATATAATAAAGCTAAGAAACAGAAAGAAAAGTGAGACGAGAGTAGTTAGATGGCTTGAATGAAGCTATTTAACCCATGTTCTTCTGATCTTGGTTTGGGTTCTTTTGTCTGCTGGTCTACATGGTTACTCGTCTGTCCGGTTACTAGTCATGGCTTCTCCATGACTACTGTAAATCTGCTCTAGTGAACAAATTCAACTCAACCAAACCTCCATTCAATTCAACTAAAAAAAACCTACTGGCTTTTTCGGGTCCTAAGATTTTAAACTAAGCTGTTGTCCCGCCTCGTGGATGAGTTCTGACCAATTAGGCACTGTCTTTATTTTAGATCATGCGTTATCTGTGATCTCTTTACTCTCCGGCTTTAGCAGAGTACAAAAGTATACAGTTTAGACATGAATCCTATTATAAGAACACAAAACATTTTACACAGATCAATCAAGCCATCTTTTGAATTAAGAACATATGACCGTACTGATAGGAAACAAGACACACTTTCATTCAAACATCTAATAGTTATAACAATTACATGACTTGTATGTGATCTAAGCATACTAGACACATACAGAGGTTGTAGATACAATATAGGATTTTGTAGTTGAACAATGTTTGATTATAAGTCCGTCAAGAATTGTTTTGGGATGATTTTATGTAATTTTATATGTAAAGTCTCTGTGGTTTTAAGAGATTTCCCCCCTGAGGTCATCAAAAGGTCCTTAAAGAGGAGGAGGTCTGTTTTAAATCATTTGTCATGGGTTCAAACAACCTCTGTCATTATCTTGGTGGGTTCTGAGCCGTGCCATCTCTGAACCAATCAGTCTTTTCCAAACTATCTAACGTTGACGACGTTCTCCTTTAGTTGGGCACATCTCTTTGAAGCTTTAGAACTGGCAGGAGCCCACTCCATTTATGGCCCTAGATTAGACTGTTGTTTTGGGGGTCTGGAATGTTGAGTTTTATGTGGAATTATGTTTGAAGGAATCACCTGGAAGATTCATTTGTGTTTGGTTCGCCCTCAAATCCTTCAACATTCATAGACGATTGGCTCATTATAGCCGAATCGAAGTAGAAAGTGTTGCAGGACACCTGCCATGTGCTCACACACATCACATCTCTCGGGTTCAGGGTGAATGTGAACAAGAGGAATTTTACACCCAGTCAGACTGTGATTTTACTGGGCTTGGAGTTGAACTCAGTCTGGATGCAAGCTCGTCTCTCTCAAGAGCGCGTTCTCTCACTATTGAACTGTCTTTCTCAGTTCAGAGAGGGGACGAAAGTACAATATCGTACATGCCTCAGGCTGCAGGGTCTTATGGCTTCATCTATCCAGGTTTTGCTGCTGAGACTCCTGAGAATGAGAGCATTCATGAAATGGGTGGCGGAGTAAATCCCCCTGTTATACACCTAGCCTTGGTGCCTCCCCCTCCGCACAGACCTATTGTCCCAAGTGGACTAGGAGATTTATCACCCACACCCGGAAAGTGTGGCTCTCTGGGCCTGGCCCGTGAGAGGATGAACCTAAATGCACTAGGGCTTCCGAAGCGTGTGGTTGCTACTATACAGAACCCCAGGGTCGGTTCTACGCGGTCCTTATACGGCTGTAAGTGGCAAGTGTTCGAAGGTTGGTGTGATGGGCGTGGTCTCACATCTTATAAGTGTGCAGTTCCTGACATTTTGTGTTTCCTTCAAGACCTCATAGATAAGGGTAGGTCCTTTTCCACGAGTAAGGTCTACCTAGGCTGCGATTTCTGCTTGTCATATGGGTTTTGAGGGCTCAACGGTTGGACAGCAACCTCTAATCCGCAGATTTATGAAGTGTGCCCGTCGCTCTATGCCAGTCAAAAAGAAGAACGGTCCCTGAATGGGACCTCTCCATGGCGCTGGAGGCTCTGTCTCATTTCCCTTTTGAGCCCCTGGGAAATATTTCCCTAAAGCTGCTGTCTCTCAAGACAGCTTTGCTCTTAGCCTTGGCGTCAGCTAAACGTGCCAGTGAGCTACATGCACTCTCAGTCCATTCCTCGTGCACTAAATTCTCTCTTGGTGGAGATAAGGTTTTCCTTATGCCTAATCCGCCCTTCATGCCGAAATGCTTCCCTGCGTTCACATTGGAGTGCTTTTCGGAAGAGTGACCAGCTCTTCATGTCATGGGCACCCCCTCGCAATTGGAATCGAAGGAAGTACAGCCCGCAGGGGACATCAGAGCTCCTTCCACGAGGGGCTTAGCCCCCTCTTGGGCTCTGTTTAGGGGAGTATTGCTGCAGGATATTTGCTCTGCAGCCAGCTGGGCTTCTCCCCATACGTTTGTATGTTACTATCGGCTGGATGTCACCAGTAGCTCGGTAGCACATTCTGTTTTGGGGGTAGGGTCATCTTAACCCTTCCTTCTCTTGTGTGTGCCACACATGTTTCATGTCCTGCCTGTACACAGCAGTTCTACCAGAAAGACTCGGGAGATATAATGATATAACAAAGCATTTATTTATTGACAGCCCAGCAAGCAAGTTCTGTTGGCGTAGGCCCCGTCCGTAGTTCATAATCCAAGGGTAGCGGATCTGCATTTCCTGCCTGAAGATGAAGGCAGGGGAGCAGCCGACCCCCCTGGGAGGTATGGACAGGACCATCCTGGTGAGGCTGGGGAGGATGGAAGTAGTTGGCCGACAGCATCTGCGAACTCAAATGTGTGTAAGTACCAATCTTTTATACAGCGAGTATAAGGACTTGATCGGATAGATGTGAAGGTAATAAGTGATGTAATAATTAAGTCTTCCAGGCAGAACTTTATGCTAAAGCTTTCATTTATGTGTGCGTAAGGGTTCATGATTATGGGACATGTCAGGCACCGCCCCTTTGGGTGACCGTCTTCCTCTGGCTTACAGAACCTCACTGTGAGTGTATTGGGCAATCGGGGAGCTGTCCATGTCTCTCCCATAGGTGGATCTCGAACACGAGATGATGAAAGAGAACAATAGGTTACTGTCGTAACCCCGGTTCTGTGAAACATCGAGTGGAGAGATCCACCAGCTTTGCCCCGCTTGCCGCACGAGAAGCGGATATGCTTACTGGAGAACAGCAGCACTTGCAGCCGTTATATGCCCTCAGGTAAGGGGGTGGGCATTACCTGGCATTGGCTGCGCGCTTCTGTCTGTCTAGCCAGACTTGGTGCAATTGGATGCTTCTGCAGATGTCAGGTACGGATGCCCTTCCCACAGGTGGATCTCTCCACTCAATGTTTCAGAGAAACGGGGTTACAATAGTAACCTATTGTTTCCTGACATCCATTGACTGAACAGCGTTTTCTCGACATGTTACCGTGTTGTTGTTGCTCAGCAACGGCATGGACGCAATGTTGTCTGGGGTATTTATAACATTTCATCTGTAGAGAGGTAAAGGGAAGGAGACCTTCACAGCGTAGAGACTACACTTTGGGGCTGCCTGCATTGTTGTCATGTCTAGGCGGAGGTCCTTCATTAGGTCTGGATATGGTCTAGATCCAGCAGATTGTGGTAAACCTTTGGGATAAACAGAGAGACTGATATTAGTGTAGACACCATTCTTCTTATGATGTAACGAGTACATCAGGTGTTATGGGAAATGTTCCCGGTTCCGGCATTGCTCCATGATCCAGGACAACCATTGGTCCACCATCCATGCCCACCATTGCTAGACCATCCAGGCCAAGGCCCGCCTTCCCTTCCCCATGATCTCCTCCATTCCACCACCATTCTGGACCTTTTGTTTTATGTTTGGTTTTGGGTGGTGGGTCTTATGTTAGGGCGTCTGGATATGTTACGTATGTGTTTTGGTTTTGTGCTTCCCCTGTTTGTGTCACTTTAGGTTAGGGTTAGGGTTAGAATCAGCTTTTATTTCCAAGTACAACATGTGCAAGGAATTTGTCCTAGTGCACAGGTGCATAAAATAATATTAAAAAAACAAGGAATACAAATATTAATAACATGGTGAGGAAGGAGGTGAGTATGGACTCGATGATGGAAGTGTGGAAGTGCACCATCGATGTCTTCGGTAGGTTAAACTTCCTCAACTTCCGGAAGAAGTACATCCGCTGATTTGCTTTTTTAATCAAAGAGTTGATGTTCAGCACCCAATTGAGGTCCTGGGTGATAATAGCTCCCAGGAAGTGGAAAGAGTACACAATATTGACTGGGGAGTCATGCATTATGGTGGAGGTGTATGGAGGTGGGTTCTTCCTGAAGTCTACCACCATTTCCACTGTTGAGGAGCGTTGAGGTCCAGATTGTGCTGACTGCAGTAGGACATCAGATGTTCAATATCCCACCTGTAGGCAAGCTCATCCCCTTCAGAGATGAGCCAGATGAGGGTGATATCATTGGTGACTGGAGGTGTACCTGTTGGCATACAGGGAGAAGAGTAGATGAGACAGAACACAGTAAAGACTAAAGAGCAATGACAGCATTTTCCAAATAGAAATGTTTTATTTCAAATTACAAATTAGGCCTAGCCTATGTAAAAAGGAAAATACACAAAAAGTCCTGTAAATTAAACGAATCAATGGCCTAATTATATAAATAAAAATATACAGGCTATAACATAAGTTTTAAAAGTAAATTAACTATTAGGCTACATTTTCTGATAACTGAACTTTGCCAGAGCATATGACACGCAGCGTGCACGCAGCGTGCAAGTGGATTAAAATTTAAATTGGCTTATATCCTTTGTCAAACTTTTAAATTAAATTAAATAAATAATTGCTTTCCTTATATACAGTTCTTTTGCGTTCACCTCCAGGAACACAAGTTTGGCCAATGTCTGAGGCTTTAGACTCATGCGGTGGTGTCTTGACAGCATGCCAGCAGCAGAGAAGAACCCTCTCTGCGCTCGCAGACCCGCTTGGGATGCTAAACACCATGCAAGCTACTTTAGCCAGGCGAGGAAAAGACGTGGAATTTTCCTTCCAAAATCGAATAACATCTGCGTCTGGGTTCTGTCTCGGGGATGAGAGGTAATTTTCGAATTCACCTTTGACTTCTCCTGTTATGCGTTTGCTAACTGAAGTATGACAGAACAGGCAAACTCTTTTTGGTTCAGGCTTGGGATTCAGATCAGCGGCGGGTGGGGTGTTGGTCTCGGGTGTCCCGCTGGGAGCGTTAATTTCCTCAACTTATTTTATGAGGAGGTTGTGGATCTCCCTGAATTTGTTGCATACAGACTCATCTCGGATTATCCATTCTGTCTTGAAATGGGGATATGAAAGCTTTAGCATAAATTTATGCCAGGAAGACTTAATTACTATGTCACTTATTACCTTCACATCTATCCAATCACGTCCTTATACTCGCTGTATAAAAGATTGGTATTTACGTTTGAATTCACAGATGCTGACTCTACAACTATCGCTCTCGTTCAGTCGCCAACCAACATGCTTCAGGGCATGCATATTGTTTCCGATTATCAAGTTACAACGATGAATCCCGCCGTCTCTCCTGCTGCACGCTGAAGTTCCCACATTCAGTGCTGCATCTCCCCATGGGCACAGTGGTCTTCGGAGACCTTGATCAACCATGGCTTCTCAAGAGAAGTCCTGTTCCTTTTAGGCCCAAAACACCGGGTAACCCATGAGTTTCCATTTCCATGCCATCGAAAGTCTGAACATCGTCAGCTCAGCCAAATAATCCGACAGGAAGAGAATTGCAAAATCACCCTCAACTTGTCCAGCAAAATAGAACCTCGCTGTCTGCATGGGTGCCATTTGTTCTGCTGATCACCGATCCACCAACATGAATCAACAACTCTGCAATTCACGAGAGGCGATCTTCTCACACTGGTTTTCAAGTTCAAGCTCCGCTTTCAGGTCGGGTTTTCAAGTTTGGTAGGCGCTTCCACCAGCAACTGTTAATTTGTCCACTCTACCATGATTAAACTTCATTCGGGTAAGTATTTAATTTGGCTACTATGCTGCTTCCTACAACAGCGGCAGAGTTCAACTGGTAACTACGGTGACGTGGCGTGTTCCTAATAACTCCTGATATGCAGACTGCAACGCAATATACTGCAACGGTCCAAACAACAGGGCCGGATAGCTAGCCTTAACGTTTGATACAAGTTTAAGCAAAGATTCGCTTTACCGATATTCCACAGTGCAGTGGTAATCTAATAATACACGCGTTACCGATCCCACGCTCACATGGGCAGTTGCAAAATACTAACAACTGCACAACTGAATAGAAAAAAAAGCTGAGCTAAAAGAGAGCAACTCTGTCATTGCCTGTTATGAATATGCTGTAATAGATCACCCTACAATGGCAGTAAATGACATATTCCACAAGTGATATGTGTAACAAGTACACAGAGAAATGTTAAATTAGATGATCTGCTCAATCCAGCTAGACCGTACTTCACGAAGGCACGGTTCCCTCCATCTTAAAAGCTAATACTTCTGCTTTGTTCAGTTTATAACGTTTGCTTTTCTTCCAGATTCCTATAATTCCCATCTTGATAATGGCCGGTGGTTCCTTCCTCGGATCCTGACGAAGGCCGTCGCGGACCTCGAGCTAGAGTGGACCACGCCCGAGGAACCGCCGCGTAGTCGGCTGGATGGATGGTTCCTGTCGGGGCGACAGCAGGCCCCTCGTCACAAACCAGCGCCATTTTTCCCTGAGGTCCACGAGGAGCTCACCAAGGCCTGGCGCGCTCCATACTTGGCACGTGTGGGATCTGCAGTTTCCGCGACGCTCTCCTCCGTGGATGGCGCAGCGGAAAAGGGTTATGAGTCTTTGCCGCCCCTCGAAGAGGCCGTGGCTGCTCATCTTTGCCCGAGCACTGTGGCTAGCTGGCGAGCTAGAGCCTCTCATTCCAACAAACCCAGCCGAAACACCTCAGCCCTCGCTGGACGCGCGTATTACGCCTCCGGTCAGGCTGCATCGGCCCTGCACACGATGGCCGTGTTGCAGGTCTACCAGGCCAAACTCCTCCAGTCCATGGACGAGGCTGGCCCGGACCCGGAGGCCTTTAAACACTATACCTCGCAGACCCCCGAAAATTCCAGGCGGTTATCGAGACGTCGGTGAGAAGCAGCGTGGGTCATGTGCTTTGCACCGAAGTTCAGAATTTATTAGCAAAAGGACCGATAGAGTCAGTCCCTCCCGCGCTAATGTATTCGGGGTTTTACAGCCGCTATTTTCTAATTCCAAAGAAAGACGGCGGACTCAGACCCATACTAGATCTGAGACATTTGAACAAGGCTCTCACGAGATGGCCTTTCAAAATGTTAACACTCAAACAAATTCTCGCGCAAGTTCGCCCGGGCGATTGGTTTGTTACATTGGATCTAAAAGATGCATATTTTCATATTCAGATTGACCCTCGTCACAGGCCATTCTTGAGATTCGCCTTCGAGGGGAGGGCATATCAATACACCATTCTGCCGTTCGGTCTGTCCCTGGCACCCCGCACATTCACGAAATGTATGGATGCAGCGCTCTCCCCACTGAAAAGTCAGGGAGTGCGCGTGCTGAATTATCTCGACGACTGGCTGGTGCAGTCGAGAGACGAACTGATAGTTCACAGGGATTTGATTCTCAGCCATCTAAAATACCTGGGGCTCACAATCAATGTGACCAAGAGCAAACTGACCCCCAGCCAGACTGTAGTCTTTCTGGGCACGGTTTTAGACTCTGTGACAATGAAAGCGTGGCTCACTCAAGAGCGCGCGCTCTCTATACAGACATTGGCAGCCGCGTTCAGGGCGCGTTTGCTCTAATGCCAGCTGCATCGTCAGTACTCCACTTGGGATTACTGCGCATGCGCCCGCTGCAGCACTGGCTGAAACGCCGTGTGCCAACCCATGCATGGCAGTCAAATAGCCTGGGCATTATGGTGAATCACAGGTGTTTAAGAACACTGATTCCCTGGCGGGCTCAGGACTGGTACCACATTGGGGGGACCATGGGGGTAGTTTCCAGGAGGAAGGTGGTTTTTACAGACACGTCCAACTAGGGCTGCTCGATTATGGAAAAAATCATAATCACGATTATTTTGGTCAGTATTGAAATCACGATTATTTAACACGATTATTTCACATGACTTTGGGAACCTGTTGCATGTAAAAAAGACACCTTTCAACAATTCTTAAAAAATTTAAATTTGAACATTTATTGTACTTTTTGAACATTTAAACAGCCCTGCAAACTCACAAGTGGTGAAAAAGGTGACATGTTAACAAAGTAATTTGTTGTAGGGGGTCACAAAAATTAATTTACACTGCATAATTACATCTGCAAAAATTTTATGATATTAATGTTTAAACAAATAATAAAATAAAAATAAAATCAATGATACCTTTAAACAATAAATCAATAGGTGGAGACAAGTGACCATCTTAATAAATGTAAGTTACTACCTATAAACTAGACTACTTGTTTATTAAACTATAAATTCAATTTTCAAATTCAACATTTTCAATTATGATATTATAGAACAGCCCTTAGTCGTTTTATGTTACTTAACTATATCATATATTATAAATAAAAAAACTCAACATTTTTACCTCAGTATGTTTCTTCTGGGAGTTTTTGTGTGAGCTGTTAGGCTCATTTGTTTTGATTTCTCCACTATATGTCTCTCTCACAAATAGACAGGCATCGCAGCCTCCAGAAACTAACCATTACCTATCTCTCTTTACACTGACTGATCGGTCGGGCAAGTAAAACTCTTTCACTTGAAACTTAAAAATCCCCTTTTCCCGGACAAGCAGACAAGTGTTAATGTTGCTACCTGTGTTCATTCTCGATGTGTTTCGTGCTGTAAAGCGGAAAAGATGATCAGGTCATGTGTGCGGGCGCTGCCATTCGCTTGAACTGAGGCGCTACAGTGATCGAGCAGAAAGAGATTGCGACAGCTCGTGAGACGTCTATGGTCTCACTCCAGTCTATATTAAATTAGCCGATTGTTATTGTTACGTTTATTGTGCTTGCAATTAATGACTGTATCTGTCTGAGAGAGTTTATGGCTTCGGGAGGGGCGAATGTGCACGTGCGCGAGTCATCAGAACACAAGACAAAATAAGAGTGTTCTTGAACAACAGAACACGGCAAAATAATCGTTTTTACTCGATTGTACTATTTTGAAGATCGTTGGGAGCCAAAATCGAAATTGAAAGCGAAATAATTAATTGCACAGCCCTATGTCCAACCTAGGTTGGGGAGCGCTGCACAAGGGCAAGCCTGCCTCCGGCCTCTGGTCGAGCTCGGAGCAGAGCTTACATATCAATTGTCTGGAAATGAAAACAGTTGGTTTGGCCCTGAAAGCTTTTCTGTCAAACCTCAGGGGTCACCACGTCCTAGTCTGTACGGACAACATGTCAGTGGTGGCCTACATAAATCGCCACGGTGGCATCAGGTCAGGCAGGGCATGCTATGGCGAGGGAACTCCTCCTGTGGGCACAAGCCAGCCTGAGCTCTCTGAGAGCAGCGCACATCCAGGGCGTCCAAAATCTGGGCGCGGATATACTCTCACGGGGCAACGCTCACCTAAGCGAGTTGTCCCTAAACCCTCAGACGGTCAGTCTAATATGGGAGATGTTTGGCGAGGCCGAAGTCGACCTCTTTGCCTCGAGAGCCAACACCCACTGCAGGGTGTTCTTCTCGAAGAACAGGGACGCGCTGGCTCATCCCTGGTCCAGCCGCCCCCTTTATGCTTTTCCCCCCGTTTCGATGATCCCACAGGTCATCGAACGGATCAGGGAGAGCGGATGCCTAGTCCTTCTGGTGGCTCCTCTCTGGAAATCCAGACTGTGGTTTCCGGAGCTGGTTCAGTTGTCAGACACAAACCCCTTGCCTGTTCCAATGAGGAAGGATCTCCTCACACAGGCCAACGGAACAATATGGCATCCCCGACCCGATTTATGGGCCCTCCATGTGTGGCCCCTAAACGGGTATCCGGGGACCTTCCTGACAGAATCTTAAGCACTATCTCTGAAGCAAGGGCCCCGTCTACTCTGCGCCTATATGCTTTGAAGTGGTCGGGTTTTTCCAGCTGGTGCTCGAAAAATCAAGTTGACCCAGATTCATGTGAGGTATCTGTGGTACTCTCCTTTCTGCAGGAGCTACTGGACGCGGGCCGCACCCCATCCACGCTTAAAGTTTACGTGGCAGCCATCGCAGCGCATCATGCTTTGGTAGCTGGCCACTCACTTGGAAGAAATTACCTGGTGGTAAGGCTTCTGAAAGGCGCTAGGAGGATTAACCCCTCCAGGCCCCCTTCGGTGCCGCCTTGGGACCTCTCCACGCTCCTTAGGGCCCTGAGGGGACCGCCTTTCGAGCCGGTTGATCTAAAACCACTCTCGCTAAAGACTGCTATCAAACTGCTTGGCATCTATCAAGCGAGTGGGAGATCTGCAGGCTCTCTCTGTGAGTCCTGCATGTTTGGAGTTTTGGAAGGATGACTCCAGAGTCATTCTCAAACCCAGGCATGGGTACGTACCCAAGGTGCTCTCAACTCCGTTAATAGCACAAGTTATTACGCTATCAGCCCTTCCCCCTTCGGCCGAGGATGGGGAGGTTAATCTTCTCTGCCCTGTAAGGGCGCTGAGAATCTCTCTGGAGCGTTCTGCGTCTTTTAGACAGTCAGAACAGCTGTTTGTCTGCTTTGGTGGCCGATCTAAGGGTGATCCAGTCACGAAGCAAAGACTGTCTAGATGGATAGTGGATGCCATTTCTATGGCCTATACATCAGTGGGTCAGGTTTACCCTATAGGTGTCAAGGCCCACTCAACCAGAGGCATGGCCTCCTCATGGGCTTGGTCATCGAGTTTTCCCATTCAAGATATTTGTGAGGTGGCCGGCTGGTCCTCGCCTTCCACATTTATGAAGTTCTATAATATGGAGGTGCCTTCCCTGCAGGCGAAGGTACTTTCGTTATGATTAAGAACCGACGGTGTCTGGTCTTGTCTACAAAAATTACTTTGCATAATCACATACATATATATATAAAACCCGCTTAGGCCGGTTATAAAATTGTGCTAATAATCGCGACAGTGTCTGGTTTTGTTAGTATATTCTGTCAGTTGTACTGACTCATATGTATTATTCAGGCCCGACAGTGTCTGGTCTGTTATGTATATAAACATATATATTCTGGATTGTTCTGTTAGCTCAGGGGTCCTGAGTTGCAGGGCAACCAGTTACTTAGGGTGCGGCGTTTTGCATGGCGTCCCCACTACGTATAGCTACGCAATACGAAGTGACCGTTCGAAAGGGAACTACTCGTGGTTACTGCTCGTAACCTCAGTTCCCTAAGAGAGGGAACGAGTATTGCCTAGCCGGCCGCACTATAGTAACTGGTGAAGTTGTCGCTTCAGTCGTATAAACCTGCTATAATGGCTAATTCTGGGGTCTATATAGGCTAGGGCACGCCCCTCGGTGGGCTCTGACGTTGGGCTAGCTCATTGGTCGCACGTCAGAGTCGCCCCCGCCATTGGATGTGCAGTTGCTGCAGCACAGGTTACTATCGTAACCTCAGTTCCCTGAGAGAGGGAACGAGTATTGCCTAGCCGGCCGCACTATAGTAGCTATAGAGCGGACTGGCGCATGCGCACGCAGCGACTGGCAGTGAATGAGTGTTCGGCGTCCTCGTGTATGTTTGACAAAGGTTTTTTCCTTTGTTTTAATGTTTTAAAGTTTCGTTTTTGTTTTTTATTGAAGGAGTGCTCTTAAAGTTTTAAACTTAGTCAAAATGGATGCTTTTTATCTTTTCGCTTTATGGCTTGTGATGTACTGGATGGCCGCCGGTAAAATGTACGGGGCTTTATGCCAAGTTAGGACAACATATACAAGGGAGACATTGCTTCAGCTCAAGAACAAGAACAGTAACCCAGCTCTGGAAAATTTAATGCTGGATGTCCCCAATATTCTTATTCGAAGGGATTACCAGGAAGCGTGGGGCACAGTTAAGAAAAGGAAAAGGGGTAAACGAGGCGGCGTAAAAACTCGCCTGAAGAAACAGCGCTTCAACCGGGCTCCTCTGCCTTCGATGATTATGGGAAATGTACAATCACTTAGGAATAAAGTGGATGAGCTTCAAGGACATGTCCGCTACCAAAAAGATTTCATGAACTGCTGTATTATGGCATTTACAGAAACATGGTTCACAGAGCGTGACCGGGACGCTGATTTGTGTATGGATGGATTCGGAGCCCCCTTTCGTTTGGATCGACTATCAGAGGTGACGGGGAAAACCCAAGGAGGAGGGGTATGTTTGTACGTCAATAAGCGGTATTGCTCACGTGTTACTGTCAGAGAGCGTATTTGTACACCTGATGTAGAACTTTTATCGGTGTCCTTGAGACCGTTCTATCTACATCGAGAGTTCCCTCAGATTTTTATTACAATTGTCTACATTCAACCGAAGGCGAACCCCGCATCGGCTACTAGTACAGTATTTGATGTTGTACAGAGGTTACAGTCAATCTCACCGGAGGCACCAAATTTCATTCTTGGGGATTTTAATCATGTATCCTTAAAACAGACTCTTAAAACTTTCCATCAGTATGTCTCCTGTTCGACCAGACAGGGCAAGACTTTAGATCTGTGTTATGGATCGGTGAGAGGTGCATACAAATCTGTACCCTTGGCACCCTTGGGCTCGTCAGATCACAATTGTGTACATTTGCTGCCTACATATAAGACTGTTTTAAAAAGGGAGAAAACTGTGACCAAGGACATCAGAGTGTGGTCAGAAGATGCTGTGTCCTGTCTACAAGACTGTTATAGCTGCACAGACTGGAACATTTTTAAACAGGACTGTGGTGACGATTTGGACTCAATAGTTGATGTTACATGTTCATATATGGCTTTTTGCAGGGATATGATAATTCCGTGTAAAAAGATAAAAATCTATTCGAACAATAAGCCCTGGGTTACTAAATCAGTAAAGTCCTGTTTACAAAGGAAAAAAATTGCATTTAAACACGGAACAACTATGGACTTACATGTGGCTACTAAGGATTTGAAGATTGAAATTCTTAAAGCTAAACAAAGCTATAAGGAAAAATTAGAAAATAAGATGGCATCCAAAAATCCTGGCTCAGCATGGGCAAATATGAAAACCATAGTAGGCCTTCAAAACTTAAACTGCAGTAATCAGAATCAGATTATTTTAAATGGTTTTAGTTCTGATTTTGAACTAGCAAATGCACTAAACGATTTTTACTGTCGTTTTGACAATTTGAATTTTAGTAAAGAAATCCAGGAATTGAGCGTTAAGTTAATGGATGATCAGCATTTTAACATTGACCTTCAGGATGTTGAAAAAGCTTTCAGATGTGTTAAGGCAAATAAAAGCCCAGGTCCTGATAGCATCTGTGGCAGACTATTAAAGTCATGTGCAAAAGAATTGAGCCCTGTATTTCATGAAATTTATAATAAGTCTCTGAAAACACAACATGTACCAATCCTTTGGAAGGATGCGGTGGTCATTCCGGTCCCTAAATGTAGAGGCCCTAAGATGCTAAATGATTTTAGGCCGGTCGCTTTGACTTCCGTTTTAATGAAAATCCTTGAGAAATTAGTACGGTCTGAGATTTTGAGGTGGACAGAACATCAATTGGACCCTATGCAGTTTGCATATAGACCTCACAGAGGAGTACAGGATGCTACAGTCACAATGTTAAATTTGCTATTAGGACACTTGGATGGACAGAGGACATATGCTAGACTTTTATTCGTTGACTTTTCTTCGGCGTTCAATACAATCCAACCACACATTTTAATTAAGAGGCTTTTAGATCAGTTTGTGTTAAGCAATAATTTGATTGGTTGGATTTTGAATTTCCTAACTAATAGAACACAAAGAGTAAAAGTTAATGGTGTCTTATCTAAACAGATGAGTTCCTCTACAGGGTCTCCTCAAGGATGTGTGCTGTCCCCACTTTTATTTATTTTATATACTAACATGTGTCAAAGCATGTATGAGAACAGATGTATTATAAAATATGCGGATGACTCAGTAATTTTGAGTTTACTTAAGGAGAATGAGACCTCACATGGTCCAATTATTGAGCACTTTGTCAACTGGTGTGATGAATCTTATTTACAGTTAAATATATTAAAGACCAAAGATATGCTCATCGATTTTAGGAAAAGTACTCATTCAAGGGATCCTACTTTAATTAAAGGCCAAAAAATAGAGTGTGTACAATCATACAAATACCTTGGGACCATAATTGATGAGAAACTAAAATTTGAAGAGAATTGTGAGGCTCTGAACAAAAAGGGGCACCAGCGTTTGTATTGCCTAAGGAGATTATCTGCATTTAATCTTGATAAAACAATAATGAAGATGTTTTATCATGCTTTTATAGAATCTGTTCTGTCGTTTTCCATCTTAGTATGGTACGGTCATATATCCTTAAAGGCAAAAAATCAGCTAGACCAGATAGTTAAATGGTCTGGCCGTTTGATAGGTGAGTCAAAACCAGGAGTGGCATCACTATATGCCAAACAATTACAAAGGATGGCCCTTTCAATTTTAAATGATGACTCTCACCCTTTGCGAAATGAGTTTCAGTTATTACCGTCTGCGAGGACCTGCGAGGAACCTCCAGGACCTGTACTCTTCCAGAGTGAGGAAGAGAGCAGGTAAAATCATCACAGACTCCACTCACCCTGGACACCACCTGTTCGAACTGTTACCGTCAAGACGGAGACTCAGATCACTGGCCACAAGAACATCTCGGCACAGGAACAGTTTCTTCCCACAGGCCATTTCCCTCCTGAACAGTTAACACTCCTCCCAAGGCATATGCCTGTAAGTGCAATACTCCCACTGTTTAGTGCAATATCCTACAACTCAGGTGACACTTATATGTAGATTTATTTATTTATAATATTCAAAACACTGTAAATAGGTTCATAATCTGTAAATCTGAAAATGTCTATTCTGACTAAACCCAACAGTGATAGTTTTATTCTCATATATTTATATTTTTATTTTTTATTCTTATAATTTGTAGTATTATGTTTCATGTTGTATTTGTATTGTATATGTCCACTGGAAGCCTCAGTACCAAAACAAATTCCTTGTGTGTGCAAGCACACTTGGCAATAAAGCTCTTTCTGATTCTGATTCTGATTCTGATTCTGATTTCTGAGGAGGTATAAAGTCCCCAGGTGTAGAACGAAAAGATATAAAAGCAGCTTCGTAACAAATGCGATTGATATGCTTAACAAATTGTAGAGGTGTTTTTAGATATGTACTAGGGGTCTTATGATTTTATGATGTTAAAAGATCATATGAAATGCTCTTGAGAGCATTTTCTTTCTTTTTATGAGAGCACTTCACTAAGTTTATGAGTATTTATTTATCTGTCCTTATGTGTAGTGTAGTGTCCTGTGTTCTTGTGTTTTTTTGTATTGGATGCCATAGAATGTCATTGCACTGTAAAACAAATTTACCTACGGGTATAAATAAAGTAAACAACAACAACAACAAACAACAACAACAGTAGCTGGTGAAGTTGTCGCTTCAGTCGTATAAACCTGCTATAATGGCTAATTCGGGGGTCTATATAGGCTAGGGCACACCCCTCGGTGGGCTCTGACGTTGGGCTAGCTCATTGGTCGAGTGGCTCATTGGCTCATTGGCTAATTGGTCAGAGTCGCCCGCGCCTCAATGTGCTAGCTGTGCAGCTGCAAATGCGTTTTACATATAGGCTTCAGTAAATCGAGGAAAAGGAGTTTCCCCCACTGCGTATAGCTACGCAATACTCATTCCCTCTCTCCGGGAACTGAGGTTACGATAGTAACCGAGTAGATGTGATTAAGAATGAAAACAGAAGATCAAAACAGGCACGAACGTGACAACCACACGATGATTATGTCATCAATACATAGCTAAAATCTCAAGACTCATTTTCTCTCTGATTTTTTTGCCATAACCAATGTGTTTTATAAACACAAAGTTACAGCAGTCAGAGAAAAACTAATGTTAGAGAGTCAAGGGTCAAAAGCCCAACTAAAGAAAAAACACTGACCACCATCATTCAAATGAAACAATAAATCATCAACATCTAAACCCCTGTTAATTCTCAATAAGAACTGTAGACGTCTGACAGAAATAAAGTATATATATATAGAATTCCCTGCGTGACCACTGGCGTAGCCACGGGTGTGCCAGGGTGTACCGGTGCGACCCACAGTGGCAGCTGGCACACCTAAAATAGATGCAGAATTATTTTTTAGTTTTAATAATAACGTTTCCTAAACTTGGACTATTGTTGTTTACTTAAAATATTTGTACATTTAAAATGTATTTTAATTTTTAAATTATTATCGTTAAAAAAAATATCTGCTGACATTCGGACTGCCAACCAATCCGCAAACAGCCTCTGACTGGTAATACGGTTGTGCTGTTTAGGCTCGCGCAGCCTCATGAGGAGAAATGGAAACAAATGAGCGCAGATCACACAAAGAAACTTAATGAACATAGAGCGGTTAAAAAATTAATGTGGAGTTTTTATATTTATAACATATGTTATGATACAGTTAAGCAACATCACAGTGACCAAGAGTGCTGAATACCACCATCACGATTGAAAATATGACACTGATTTCATATGACAGTTCAATAAACAAGTAATTAATATCAAGTCACTTACATTTTAGACACAATATTGACTGTTTTTGTTCTAGTTGAGCAACGAAAATAGTTCCAAACAAACATCCCAAGAACACACAGCGCAGCTCACCGGAACACATAACTGCATTAATGAATGATTCAGCGCTTTGAATGATTCGATTGAGTCAAAGATTCAATGACCCATTAAACAACTGCCTCACTCCTTAAAGCTCCAGTAGGTAGCTTTTGTAAACAAATATTTGTTAAAACTGTCATCATGTCCTGAAGAATATGAGATATGAGACAGATAATCCATGAAAAAAATCAAGCTCCTCTGGCTCCTCCCAGTGGTCCTACTGCCATTTGCAGAAATACACCGCTCCCGGTCAGAAACAACCAATCAGAGTCAGGAGGAATGTCTTAGCAGTGTCAATCACGCTCGTGTACGCGCTGATCACCCCTCTCTTGCACAGCGCGAGCGCGTACCGTCGTTCGTGACTCTCCTGTTCGAACTCGTTCATCCAAATGAACGAATCTTTTTTCGAGTCATTTCGTTCATTCAACGAACGAAATGACTCGAAAAAAGATTCGTTCATTTGGATGAACGAGTTCGAACAGGATCACGAACGTGCATCACAGAACAGAGCAAGGCGAGCATTTGTGCTTATAAAACGTAAAGTTTTTTATTTATTTTTGAAATGACCGATCATTTCACTAGATAAGACCCTTATTCATCGTCTGGTATCGTTTAAAGCCATTTGAAGCTGCGCTGAAACTGTCATTTGGTCCTTGAAACGTTTGTGTCCTATTGAAGTCCATTATATGGAAAAAAGCCTGGAATGTTTTCATCAAAAACCTTAATTTCTTTTCGACTGAAGAAAGAAAGACATGGACATCAGGGATGACATGGGAGTGAGTAAATTATCAGCAAAAGTTTTTTTTAAAAGTGAACTAATCCTTTAACGTTATCTTAGTAGCTATTTATAACTTATAGAAAGAGTGCAACCTTATAAAGTTACATGTATTGCAAAATACATAATGATTTGAGGACCAAGTTTGTAGACAAAGTATGGGCAGGCCATAGTCAATGTAAAGCATATTGTTGATGTTTCGTCCCTATTAGTGAATGTTCCATAACTGTTTATAATCCGCCGTCATCGGTGGTCCTGCTTGCTAGCCTGCGCGTTCACGGCAGGCTCCGCTGTGGGGGAGGAGCTGTCGAGGGAGGAGCTGTAGCGCAGCAGAGAGCAAGGGGGTTGGACCTGTAAGTTGTGCTTCTTCAAATTTTCAGGCTAAGTCAACATTTTCTCAAAACTCCCTACTGCAGCTTTAACTATTCAGCCGTTTGAACGAATCATTTGAATAAATGACTCAATAACTCACTCAATCAGACCCTCACCTGCCGCCCCCTACAGGTGGTTTAGTTTCGTGTTTAAAAGTAGGCAATAATTCTTTCCAATATGTCATATTTGTATCTTCAAAAAATATTTAAATCAATCTCATAGCATTTAATGCAGTTGTAATTTTTCAGTGTAAATTAATTAATTTGATTGGTAACAGCATAGTGTCTTATTATTTCAATTGAATTTATTGATCAAATCTAAGAATTTAAAATGAAAGATGAAGCATACATTTAAACCGATTTCTGGATTTTTACTTGGACAAGAGAATGGCCGATTTACTTGTTCGAAGGACAAGCACATGTAAAGCCTTAATGTTGAGCCCTGAGTTATGTTTTATATACTGTAGACCTAGTATTATGTTTATGTGGCAAGCCAGTTTTACACATCAGCCCAGTCTATTCTGTAAAGTTAGTGATAAGCCGGGTCTGAGTTTTTTTGCACATTAATTTGACAATAAATGTGGCACACCCAATTTTTCTTATGCACACCCAGAGACGCTTTTCTGGCTAAGCTAGTGTGCGTGACACTTCACATTTGTTACTTCACACTTGTTATTTCATTTAAATAATTATGTTTCTTCTTAGTTTTTGTTATCAGTTATGCGCATTTGGAGTTTATGTTACATCATATAGTTTAATGAATGTTTATGCCATTATTTTGGAGTCATGTGTGTGTCACCATGTGGTGTTTGGTATCTGTGTGTATGATACTGTGCACCTTCATTATTATTTTTTTATGTACCTCAGCTTGTGAAAACCCAGTGGGGGGAATTTTGAATCATCATGTGGTTTACTTTTTATACCACCCATATTATTATGGTGGTTATCAATATATTGCAAAGGTATAAGGCAGATTAAAAGATTTTAATGAAATGGAATGATAACATTTATCTGTAAATGAAATATAAGGATTGTCCCATAAAAACTAAAAGGTTGGACTTCCGGTTTTGCCATGTGGAGAGACGCGTGGTGTTAGCGCTCCGACGTAAATTTCATATTTTTTTCCTCCTAACCAGGGCCTGAAGTTAACTTTTTTGACCACCTGCCACAGTAACTTTTTACCAGACAATTTTTTTTTTTTTTTTGCCTCATAAAGGTGAAAAATAGAAATCACACATTGTTCTTTAACTTGTAAGAATACACATTTAAGTGCTGTCAAGTTATTAACGAAATCATTATAAGTAATAATAACTCTTAAGGGGGTCGCACACCAGATGCGTCACGCAGAACCACGTCTTTAAAATTCGAACACATTACCTTCTATCAGTGTACACACACCAGCGGCGCCACTCGCTGTCTGTCCGCGGGGCCCAGCAACGGCTCAGGACCTTGTTCAAAATCCTGCCGCGCCACTGAGCGCCGTTTACATAGTTTTACGATAAATGTACATTTATTTGTCTCAAATCGTCATTAATGTATATACTGACTTCACCCTGTGCATGCATTCACAGAAATCAGCTGCTTGAAGGAAAATTGCTGATGTTATCGGACAGACGCAAAAAAACAACAACTAATGAATCACTCAATTCTCATTGGCTACCCGCCAATGTGGCAGGTAGATTGACAGTTTTACCCGCCAATTGCAAAATTCACCCGCATTTGGCGCGTGGTCAGGTGTTAATTTCAGGCCCTGCTCCTAACACTACATTTGGGGCTTTTTAGCTATTTTTGTGCTACTGTCTGTGTTTGTTAAAGTTATATGTTCCAGATGAGTAAGGGGATGCAAGCTGGTGGTAAAACCAACCCGCAAACCAAGGCCCCTAATTCTGGGCATGAGAGCGGCAAGATGTCGGTCGACGCCTCAAACCCGCTAACGTCTGACACACTGGTGAACGAACTTGATAAACTAAGGAGAAACATAACTGGTGAACTCACCGCGCTGCTGAATTCGTCGCTGGAGTCCATTCACTCATCCATTGCTTCTATTGGGTCTACCTTGGCGACTCAAGCGACAACCATCACTGACATGGAAACTAGCTTATCCGACCACAGCGACAGGATCACACATCTTGAACAGGTGGTCTCTACTCTGCAGTCGAAGTTGTTGTCGGCGACGGAGGAGAATGTCGCTTTAAGTGCTAACGTGGAAGACCTTGTTTCGCGGTCCAAACGGCAGAATATTCGTGTGGTTGGTCTTCCGGAGGATATTGAGGGAAGGGACGCCAGGCAGTTTATAGCAGATTTATTCACCAGCGATGCCCTTCCCTCCCCACCCAAGCTGGATCGCGCTCATCGGAGCTTAAGACCCAAACCCCATCAAGGTCAAAATCCCCGTACGATTATGGTGAGATTTCATCGCTACATAGAGAAGGAGGCTGTCCTCAAATTCGCGAAATCGTCAAGAGAAATTACTTTCAAGGGACACCGAATCAAATTCTATGAGGACTTCTGGGCTTTGGTGGCTAATATGAGAGCTTCGTTCAACAACATCAAGGGCCTGTTGTTTAAATGCGGTGTTCGTTTTGGCATGATCTACCCGGCCAGACTTCACGTGTCATACAACAATACGGAGCATTATTTCGACTCTCCTGAGGCTGCAGAAAATTGTACCACCAAAACTTTGCTGAGTAACTTTACTAGCGGTGTTGGCGATAAGGAGATCTCTCTCTCTCTCTCTCTCTCTCTCTCTCTCTCTCTCTCTCTCTCTCTCTCTCTCTCTCTCTCTCTCTCTCTCTCTCTCTCTCTCTCTCTCTCTCTCTCTCTGCAAATAGCTGTTAAAAGCCTTAATGCTTTAGATTAGAATTCTTTTTTTTATCTCTTTCTTTCTCTCTCTTTTCTTCTTCACGGAGCATTATGGGTTGGTGCATGTATTGTGTGTATGTAGCCTATATGTGTTTATATACATGCACATTTCAATTTTTTTTTTGGGGGGGGGGGGGGGTATGGGGTTGAGTGATTGACAGTCATAGATAGTCTTTAAATATTCTTTTTAGATTTACAGCCACTACCTTCGCTATGTGCACTCGTTTTGCACATTTGCTGATCTACACCCTGTCAACTTTTTTTTTTCAGAAGTAAATTCTCTTATTAGTGTTAAATTCTTTGTTTGTTGAAGTCAACTTCACTACACAATCGGTTGTGATAATGTTTTTCTGGCAACTCGTCATGTCTAACTGCTCGAGTATTTTTACATTTTACATTTGAAAACAGAAGGGATTTTATTTTGCCATTTTTGAGCATATTTGTGTTTTTGTTCTCTATGTTCTGGGTATGTTCGGGGGTTATGTTTGATGGAGGATTATTTTGTCTTACTTGGCTTCTAATGTTGTCTCTTACACATGATAAAACGATTAAGCTTAAAAAAACATTGTTTTTTTCTTCTGTACCCAATTTAGATTATTATGCTGTACTTTGCAGTTCTATGAATAAGCCACCTGTGAACTCTAAGGGGGAGGGGTTGGACACAATATTAGAATCGTTACATGGAACATACGTGGGATGGGTGGCCAAATTAAACGCTCCAGAGTTTTTTCTCATCTAAAATCACTGTCCTCTGATATTATGTTTCTTCTGGAGACACATTTGCGTACAGGTGATCACACCAGACTGCGTAAACAATGGGTTGGTCAAGTATTTCATTCCAGTTTTAATAGCAAATCCAGAGGTACTGCAATTCTGATAAATAAAAGGGTCATGTTTCTAGCAGAGCAAGTACTTTCAGATCCTGAAGGCCGCTTTGTAATCGTCAGTGGTACTCTTTTTCAAACTCCAGTAGTCTTAGTAAACGGATATGCCCCAAATTGGGATAACCCTACTTTTATGTCTATGCTTTTCTCAAAAATCCCAAATCTTGACACTCATCACCTTATTTTTGGAGGGGACTTTAACAGTGTTATCGATAATAATCTTGATAAATCTGCGACTAAATCTTCTTCTCTTTCTGCTATGTCCAGGTCTCTAATTTCGCTAACAACTCAAATAGGCTGCATAGATCCCTGGCGCTTTTTTCATCCCTCTGACAAGGTATTTTCTTTCTTCTCTGGTGTGCACCATGTTTACTCTCGGATTGATTATTTCTTCCTCGATAAAGCCCGTCTTTCTTCGGTTATTTCTTCAGAATTACTCTGCCATTGTTATTTCTGATCATGCCCCGCATGTGTTAGATATTTCCTTTTAAGAGACGACCTCAGTGGAAATTCGATGTAGGGCTTCGTGCCAGAACTGACTTCTGCGAATTTCTATCCAAAAATATAGACTTTTTCATTGAGACTAACAAAACGGAAACTGTGTCTGCTTCTCTTCTGTGGGAGACATTTAAAGCGTTTATTCGTGGTCGAATCATTTCTTTAAGTGCTCACTTAGACAAGACAAGAAAATCTAGGCAACAAGAGCTTATCCTTTTAATTTTAGAGTTTAATGGACAGTATTCAAGCGATCCCAAACCTGATCTTAAGCTAAAACGTTCGAGGTTACAAACTGAATTTGATTTGCTTTCAACAAATAAAGCCGAATATTTGATTAAAAGAACTAGAGCCACCTATTATGAACACGGGGATAGAGCAGGCCGTCTTCTTGCCTCCCAGCTAAAACATCAGTCAGCATCCCGCTACATCACGCAGATTTATGATAACCACTCTGGTGAGCTCGTTACTGACCCTCAAAAAATTAACTTTGTCTTTTCCTCCTTTTTCTCCAGTCTTTATACTTCTCAACCTCCTTCTGATGCTTCTTTAATGGAGTCTTTTCTACATAATTTAAGTTTACCCACTATTAATACATTAACAGAGGAGACATTAGATGTACCTTTCAGGCTAGATGAAATTACCACCTGCATTGGTCTCATGCAGTGTAACAAGGCTCCAGGGCCTGATGGCTTCCCCTTAGACTTTTATAAGAAAATTTCAGAACAGTTAGCCCCCTTATTGTTTGATATGTATAAGGAGTCATTTGAGCAGGGTTTTCTCCCGGCCTCATTAAATCAAGCATCTATCTCTCTTTTATAAAAAAAAAATAAAGACCCAACTTTATGTAGTAGCTATAGACCTATTAGTTTATTGAATGCTGACATTAAAATTCTAGCAAAGGTGCTGGCAAAGCGCATCGATGAATGTCTTCCTGATATTATTTCTGAGGATCAGACCGGGTTTATTAGGGGACGTCAGATGCCATCTAATATCCGGCAATTGCTAAATATACTCTTTAATCCTTCTCTGTCTAAGACCTCTGAAATGATAATTTCTCTTGATGCTGATAAAGCATTTGACCGTGTGGAATGGAATTATTTATTTACTGTATTAAAAAAATTTGGCTTTGGGCACAATATTACCTCATGGATTAGCCTTCTATATGCGGATCCCGTTGCTAGTGTTAAAACTAATGCTGATAGTTTATCACTCTTTTCCCTCTCTCGTGGGACGCGGCAGGGTTGCCCTCTGTCTCCTTTGCTCTTTGCTTTAGCTATTGAGCCACTTTCTATCGCCTTAAAAGCATCTTCGTCTATATGCGGGATCCAAAGGGGAGGCACGGAACACCGTGTTTCTCTCTATGCCGACGACTTGTTGTTATATGTACAAGATCCAGTTGGCTGCGCCAACGAGATTATGCACTTGCTCGACACCTTTGGCTCCTTTTCAGGTTAAAAATTAAACTTTACCAAAAGTGATTGTTTCCCCATAAATGACGTGGCTAAAAAGATTTCTAAAGGTACACTACCTTTTAATTTTTCTCCTTCAGGGTTTCGATTTTTAGGTGTAAACATTTCACACTCTTTCAGTTCTATCTTTAAGAATAACTTTACAAATTTGGTTGATCAAATTAAACTAGACTTAAAACGATGGGGCAGCCTACCCCTTTCTCTTGTTGGGAGAGTGGAGACCATTAAAATGTTTTAAAACATTTAAACAACGACCATGTTTTGCCGTGACTTTAATTTCTCTTCCAGTCTCTCCCTCTTTTTCTACCTAAATATTTTTTTAAATGTCTAGATAAAACCATTTCCTCATTTATTTGGGCTGGTAAAATTCCTAAAGTGAATAAAACTATCCTGCAATGGCATAAACGCGATGGAGGTCTAGCTCTGCCAAATTTTCTTTTTTATTACTGGTCCACCAACATTTCTGAAGGTTTTCTTGCGGTGTAATGCGCCGGAGGTCAACTGGTGTACTCTAGAAGCTGCTACTTGTCTTTCTTCTTCTCTTCCTGCACTTGTCTTTGCTCCTTTGTCTCTGCGTCCCTCTAATTATACTAGAAATCCTATTGTGCTATCAACTTTAAAAATCTGGAAACAATTTCGACAACATTTTCGTTGGAGTCACTATCTGTCTTAAGTCCTATTTGCAACAATCACTTGTTTTTACCACCAACTATTGATCACACTTTTAAAAGATGGAAAGATAAGGGGATGGCCTGTTTTTCAGATCTTTTTATTGATAATTATTTTGCTTCATTCACCAATCTTATGTCCAAATTTAACCTGCATACTACAGGCTTATTCAGGTATTTTCAACTCGGCGGTTTTGTTAAGACGAACTTCCCTAGTTTCCCTCGATTACCAGAAAAATATCTGGTTGAGAACTTATTGTCAGCCCCTATAGGTGGTAGTCGTATATCCTCTGTCTACACCATGTTACTTTCATCTAATACGTCCTCTCTCTCCTGCCTAAAGATGACTTGGGAAAATGAGCTGCGAATCAAGTTATCGGAAGAGCTATGGTCTGAGGCCCTTGCTAGAGTTAATTCTACTTCTGTATGTGCTCGGCTGAGTCTTATTCAGCTAAAAGTATTTCATCGAATTCATCTTACCAAAGCTAAACTTCATAAATTGTTTCCAGAAACAGGGGACTACTGTAACAGATGCTCCTTTTCTCCTGCCAATCACACCCATACATTTTTTAGTTGCCCAAAACTGGCCTCATATTGGGCTTCTTTTTTTGACTTCATGTCTAGAGCTCTGCACGTTTCTCTATCTCCATGCCCTCTAGTCGCTATTTTTGGTGTGTCTGACTCGTCATCCATCACGAGACAGAAAGCAGAGGTTATTGCTTTTGCTTCTCTTATTGCTAGAAGGTGTATCTTGTTGCATTGGAAGTGTCCAACCCCCCCCTCCAACTACACCTTGGTTAAAGGTGGCTCAACTGATAAGTTTTATAAAATATGGAACCCTATTTTAAATCTTTAGAACTCTGTATCCTCACTAGATTCTGACTAAATATATCATGGGTGTGCAAAGTTTTTTATTTTATTTTTATTTATTTATTTTTTATTATTTTTTTATTATTATTATATAGTATAATCGCATGTAGAGACTGACGATATTTTCTAATCCTCTTGGGTGGGGTGGGGGGTGGGGAGGGGTTTGGGGTGGTGGTTCTCTTTTCTTTTTTCTTTCCTCATTTAGTTATATGTTGTTAGGGAAAGTTAAAAGATAAATGTGCAGACAATGTTTTCTCCTTTATGCTTGTCTCTTTAATGATTTAATGTACACTTTTTTTTGTCTGTACAATAAAAAACGTTTAAAAAAACAAAAAAAAAACTAAAAGGTTACTACTGTTTTTTCTTTTTTGCTGTAAATTTAAGTTCCAAGTAAGGTTGCTACCGCAACCAAGCTGCCAGTTTTTAACTGTGAATTGCACAAGTTATTTTTTACATTGTGGTTTTTGGCCCGTAAATTTAAGTCCTGTAAAACCACCAGGTTACCACCATATTTTTTACGGTAAAATACTGGCAACCACAGCTGCCGGTTTTGTACCGTAAAGTTCACTCTTTTTTTTTTCAGTGTAGAAATTATAGACAAAAACATGTTTGACTAGAAATAAAACATGAAACGTTTTTTTTTTTCAGTTGGAGAACCACTGAACAAAATGATACACAAAAGAAACAACACTGATAAGATGCTATCATAATGCTTTATTGACTCAAGAGAAGAGGAGAGAAGAGAATAGAAGAGAGATTAATCAAACTTTTAGATTTCTGTTAATAATGACTAATTACTTTGAGGTTTCTGTTAATGATTTGAGTTCTTCTGTTGCTGCAGTGACTCATGACAGGCTATAAACTACATCTACGGATGGAGCCGTCAACACAGACGACCCACAGAAATCCCAGGTCAAAGCTCACATGCTTGTGGTTATTGGGACAGACAAGCATCAAGATCCAGTCTGTGCCTGCAGGGTTGGATCGTGTGACGCCAGTTCTGCAAAATTATCGTTTCTTTAATGTACCATTTGATTTATATCAGAAAATTATTAATCACTTTTGTTCATACAATGTTTAATATGATGAATGTTCTATTCACCTTTGGTATAAGTTCCCTTGATAGTTGACACCAAAGACACTGCCATCAGTTGCTACTTCAATCATGGACCTAAGTCCACCAATATTCACAAAGCTGGACCCAGAACAGGCATTACTAGACACATCCTGCAAGAGACCCAAGAAACACAAACCAGTCAACCATAATAAAGTCACATAAAATAACTGCGTTTGCTGCTTCCCACCAGTTTCTTTATTTCTTTAGTTATGTCAGAAAATCAAACGTGTGCGTGATGTCTACTTTATTGTTAAAGCAGCAGGAAACTTCACACTACTCCAATGATCTATTCACGCAGATCTTCAATAGATCATTGGAGCAGTGTGAAGTTCCCTGCTGCTTCAAACGCTCCACTATCATTCCTGTCCCCAAAAAACCCCAAATCACTGGACTTAATGGCTACAGACCTGTCGCTCTCGCGTCTGTGGTCATGAAGTTGTTTGAAAGACTGGTGTTGGCCCACCTGAAGGACATCACTGGATCCCTTTCAGTTTGCTTACAGAGCAAAAAGGTCTGTGGATGATGCAGTCAACATGGGACTGCATTATATCCTGCAACATCTCGACAGACCTGGGACTTATGCAAGGTTCCTCTTTGTGGACTTCCATCTCTCAGGACCTGAAGTGGGACAATCACATTGACTCCATTGTGAAAAAAGCCCAGCAGAGACTGTACTTCCTTTGCCAGCTGAGGAAGTTCAACTTGCCACAGGAGCTGCTGATTCAGTTCTACTCAGCCATCATTGAGTCTGTCTTATGCACTTCCATCACTGTCTGGTTTGGTTCAGCTACCAAATCAGACATCAGGAGACTACAACGGACAGTCCGGACTGCGGAGAGGATTATCGGTGCCCCCCTGCCAAACCTCCAGGACCTGTACTCTTCCAGAGTGAGGAAGAGAGCAGGTAAAATCATCACAGACTCCACTCACCCTGAACACCTCCTGTTTGAACTATTACCGTCAAGACGGCGACTTCAAGAACATCTCGGCACAGGAACAGTTTCTTCCCACAGGCCATTTCCCTCCTGAACAGTTAACATATCTCCCAAGGCATATGCCTTTAAGTGCAATACTCCCACTGTTTAGTGCAATATCCTACAACTCAGGTGATACTTATATGTAGATTCATTTATTTATTATATTCAAAACACTGTAAATATGTTCATAATCTGTAAATCTGAAAATGTCCATTCTGACTAAACCCAACTGTGATACTTTTATTCTCATATATTTATATTTTTTATTCTTATAATTTGTAGTATTATGTTTCTTGTTGTATTTGTATTTGTATATGTCCACTGGAAGCCTCAGTACCAAAACAAATTCCTTGTGTGTGCAAGCACACTTGGCAATAAAGCTCTTTCTGATTCTGATTCTGATTATTGTTAAAAACCTGGTTTATTTAAACTTTAACTCATGCCCTTGTATTTAACAGTGTGAAATCACCTTCAAGATGAAGATTTGGTCAAGGCCGTTCACTCCCCAACAGCTGTACGGGCCACAGCTGAAATACTTCAGCTTTCCATTAACTCCAACCCAAGGAATAGTGCTGGAAGGCCATTTGTTGTTTGCATCCATATTTAAACAGAATATGTTATCATTTCCATTGACACCTGCAATGATCTGATCACCCCCAGCATCCACCTGTTTAAGAAGGCCTAACAGTACAATCAACAGGTTATATCAAAGATTAATTTAAGAAAAACAACAAGATAATGTCTCAAAACAAATTTTAATGACTGATTAAGCATGTCTTTTTTCACCTGGAAACTGCACAAAGCTGCTACCCTCCAACTTGAAGATATTGTTAGCTGTATTCACCCCGAACTGACCAGCAGTACCAACACTGATGTGCTTTAGAGAAATGCCAATCTTTGTGAAGGCATTATCATTTAGGACAAATGCTTCATTTTGATCGTTCACTCCAACGACTGAACCAGATTCAGCATCTATCTGCTTCAGTGTGCCATTCATCACTGCACAGTTTAAAGCTGTGAAAACATGGTGCAAAATGGGTATAGACACTTTCAGAAAAGAAGTACATACTGTTATTTAAAAAACTAGCAAAAAATATTTATTTTAAAATGGATTTTTAATTAATGTATACATTTATGTTACCAAATTACATTAGTAGCTTACCCAGAGTTGGAAGGAACTGGCAGCCGAAGAGCAGGAGGACGCTCTGAAAAACCTTCATTGCTCTGTTCATAACCATTAATCATTTATATAAGTGAGTTCAATATGAGTAAGGATAAAACAATGAATATTACAGTAACATTAATTAAAGGAAGACAACCTTCACTTGATAGAACAGAATTCAGCAGTCAGAGTGGATTCTTCTACTGGGGGGTATTAACCTTGGACTATTTCTCATTGTTTGATTCCTTGCCGCTTGCCCTGACCTTTGCCTGTCTACTGGATTGTGATTATCACCTGCCCCTAGTGATGGCAAAATGAGGCTTCCTGAACCACTGAGACCAGTGCTTCACCAAAAGGTTCATTACTCAAACCTTCATTCAGCATTGCTCACTAGTGACACCTAGCTACTGTGCAAAGAAGTAGCAGACGAATTAAAGGTGCTCTAAGCGATGTTGGGTGATGTCACTTCTTGTTGATGTTCGAAGTATTGTCAAACAAAACAGAGGCTAGCTGGACCCCCCCAAATCCTTCTTGTCAGTTATTGGCTGGAACAGTTTGTTATGTTTCGTGTTGCGGGTTAGCCCAGTTTGTTTTTGTTGCCGTTTTTGGAGCCTGGGGTGTCTGCAGAGACTGCAGTTTTTTACAGTGTGTTCAGGGGACAGGCAGCTAGCGGATAGTGAAGAGAAGTTTGCTGTATGTGACAAAAAAATGTTTTGGTCTAAAAAACGCATGGCATCGCTTAGAGCACCTTTAATTCTGAACCAATGACCTGAGCAGACCTATGATGTCCCCTTCTGTTTCATTTATTTATTTATTTTCTTCTCACAGTTAATGTCTGTAACCTTTCATTTGCAACAATAAAAAGACCTGAGCAGACATTTGTCCATTAACTGGGTATAAAATATGCATCTTTCTCTGTCTGAATTTACTTGTGCAGTTCACACACACAGTTAATTAATTATTCATAAATTGTTTGGATAGTGACAGTATGAACAACAAAAGTGACACTGTGTTGAGTGCAGTGCTTATGGTGGAGTGAGTGTAATAAAGTAAACTGCAACAGAATAGTCTGGGGTGGAAAAAAGTTAAGAATTGTTTTCGGGGGGTTTTGTGCAGTGAACTGTTACTAGTTTTAGTGCAGTGTTGTGCTTATGGGACTGGGGATATAGAGGAGCAAATTCCAACACTGCAGTTTGGGGTGGGTGAAGGAAGGATTACAATAGATTTTGATTGAAAAACAGAATTTTTTCAAGTGTGTTGGGGTTTAGACTATCCCTCTTCTTGGACAAAACCTCTCCAGCCTAGGAAAAGATCATTTCAAAAGGAACAGAGGATGCAGGGGAACATAAAAATGCCAGTGCCAGTTGGTGTGAATGAGGATACTCAATGCTTCTGTTGAGCCCAGACAGGGGAGGATCTCCTGTCAGTTTGTTTTTGCCGACTCCATTACCAGGAAAAAGGAAGAGTCGCAAAAAGCAAACAAATTCAAAAGGGCAATCCAGAAAAAAAAGCAGTCCAGATCCAAAAATCCAAAGGAATCCAAATTATCGTATCTCATTAATATAACAAGACTATAATATAGCTACTATAATTAATAATAACAATATACTATAAGTATTCTAACCTGATATAATGTAATAATATACAGCCCCCTGGCCTAACACATATATGACTCAATAATGACAATGAGAGTTCTCTGACTCTCTGACACTACTACAACTGCTTCTACTACTCCTGACAACACCCACAAGGTGGCGCGAGTTTTGAACCCCCTTTATCCGGAAGCGACACTCAGACCGAACCGATGACGTATCCACACAAACCGAGGCCTCGTTTGTAATTATTCACGTGATTTTCACGTTGACAACACAAGCCTCAAACAGACGGGCTTTGCATCAAATCGAGGCTTCATCTGGCACGTCCATTTTTTCTCGACACAAGCTCCGACGCCTTGTTTCAAATGTCACATCACTAATGTTGAGGGTCCTTAAGGAGCAGGGTTGAGAAACACTGTTCTAAATGATTTGTACAGGTCTAAACAACAAACTGTGTTGTGGAGCAATGGAGGTTTATCAGAGCATCCTGCTACTTTTCAGCGGCAAGCTCCTTCACACTCTGGGTAAGCTACTAATGTGATTTGAGAACTTAAATGTGTAGGCTACATATAGGCCTAATTAAATCCCTTTTTAATCTATTTGCAATCTCTCTTTGCATTTGCAAGCTCTTATTTTGTGCCATGTGTTTGCGGCTTTAAACTGTGCAGTGATGAATGGCATCCTGAAGCAGATAGACGCTAGGTCTGGTTCAGTGGTTGGAGTGAACGATCAAAATGAAGTGTTTGTCCTAAATAATAATGTCTTCACCAAGATCCAAACATCTCTAAAGCACTTTGTGGCCCTGCTGTCCAGCTCGGGGTGAATACGACAGACGGGATCTTGAAGTTGCCGGGTGGCAGCTTTGTGCAGATTGGAGGTTAAGAGACTGACTTTGTAGAGCATAAACTTACAAAAATCATAAGATACATTTAATCTGTTATCTGTTAACTTCTTTTTTTAGTCATTGTTTTAAAACCACAGTCCCAATAACCTTATTGTTATTTTTCCTATTAAACTAACTAATCTTTCATCCAACCCTTTGATACTGCTAGGCCTTCTCAAACAGGTGGATGCTGGAGGTGATCAGATCATTGCAGGTGTCAATATGAATGATGCCATATTCTGTTTAAATATGGATGCAAACAACAATTGGCCAGCCAAAACTATTCCTTGGGTTCATATTAATGGGAAGCTGAAGTATTTCAGCTTTGGCCCGTACAGCTGTTGGGGAGTGAACGGCCTTGACCAAATCTTCATCTTGAAGGTGATGTCACACTGTTAAATACAGGGGCTTCAGTTCAAGTTCAAATAAACCAGGTTCTTAAAAGTAAAAACCTGTGTGAATGAAGTAGACTTCATGTTAAAGATTTTTTTTTTTTTCTGACATAACTAAAGAAACTGGTGTGGAAGCAGCAAAGGCAGTTTCTTGATGTGACTTTATTATGGTTGCCTGGTTTGTGTTTCTTTGGGTCTCTTGCAGGATGTGTCTAGTAATGCCTGTTCTGGGTCCGGCTTTGTGAAAATTGGTGGACTTCTGTCCATGATTGAAGTAGCAACTGATGGTAGTGTCTTTGGTGTAAACTATTAAGGGTCCTTATTCCAAAGGTGAATTGAACCTCCATCATATTGTATTAACAAAAGTGATGAACGTCAAAAATGATCTTCTGACGTAAATGAAACGCTGGTCAATAAACCATTTTCGTCTGTTGCAGAACTGGTGTCACTCGATCCAACCCTGCTGGCAAAGACTGGATCTCGATGCTTTTCTGTCCCAATGGCCACAAGCATGTGAGCTTTGACCTGGGATTTCTGTGGGTCGTCTGTGTTGACGGCTCCATCCGTAGATGTACTTTATAGTCTGTCATGAGTCACTGCAGCAACAGAAGAACTCAACTAGTTAATGTTTTCAAAATAGAATCTAAACGCTTGACTGTACTTTCTCTTCTCTGGATTGCTGTTGAATAAATAAAGCATTAATTAAAGCATCCATTTTATCAGTAATTATTTGGTTTAGTGGTTCGCAAAGTGTAGAGCAGGATATGTGCAGCTCCATGGAAATTCACACCATTTAAAATGTAAATTTCATTCAAGTGTGTTTTATTTCTTAGGCCTGAGAATTCATATGTTTATGCATCTTTTAAAATTTATAAAAAATGTAAAGCTGTGTGGGGAGGTATGGGGTGTTAATACCAGAGGTGAAAAATACTTGGATAATTTATCTTCATTACTGTACCTTACTTCATATTTTGGTGGATTTGAACTTCATTTAAGTACAATTTAAACTGACTACTTGAACATTTACTTGAAGAAAAAAAAACGTACTTTTTACTCCTTACAGTTTTATTTCAACTTGAAAAGTACCAATACGTTTTTTATTTGTTTATTCTAGTTTATGCACATTAAATATGATAAACAAAAGCTCAAACGTTTGCGCTTGACGTGCGAGAACCAATGATCATTATTTTTGTGCATCAAGCAAACATGTTTTAGCCTCAGTTAAAACTTTTATCAGGGAAATATCTGGCTTCAGAGGTTCACCATCAAATCTGAGGAAGCAATGTTGCTTTTTTTCCTAAAGAAAGTTTATTCACTATTTTTGTCTGTTTTGATATAGCTGTTAGCTGTCCATGTAGTACAGTATATTGGCTGAATGCACAAGATTGAGTGCAAATTAAATTAAATCAGTGATAAGAATTTAAATACAATTAATATTTTTGTTGAACATGATTGCTTTTTTATATATTAAATGTAAAATCATGTTTAATCATGTTTAGTAATGTTCAATCAAGATGCTTAAGAGGGAGTGGATAAGTAATATTATAATTATTTATTGAGTGACAATTAGGACTCAATGAAATCTTTTTTAAATCAAAATAATTACATGATTTGCTAATTAATGAATTTAATTGATTGCAAATAATTACATATCAATATTTGCTGACAAAAAACTAAATGCTGCAAATAAACAATAAAAATATTAATTATTGTTACAGACAGGGGTGTTGAATGGACAACACAAAAAGTGGCTTTTTCAATAAGTCAATATTGTATGTCAGTCATAATTTATTAAACACAAGTTATTTTATTCTGTCTGCATGTTTCTGGCCTCACGCGTGTTTTTACTCTTAGCATGACCCGGTGCCCCACGCACAAGCGCATCCTTTAGATTATTGGCTAATACATTTTAATGAAACAAAAGGCCTACGTCATAAAACTCAGAAGAGGATGCATTTTAATATCTATGTTGTTCTCTCTCTAGTTGTTAGATAGTCAGGCCGATGGCAGTTCATGCGTGAACGACGTTAGGCCTATTATAGGCAATGAATTATTCTTTCCTTTTAATATTAGTGTTTAAAATATTTAATTTACAATTAATTATATCATTTTTTTTAACTTACTGGGCGAGGGCGACCATGCTAGCAGCCGTCATTTACCCTGCCATACCAACGTAGGTGAATTTAGGCTATATCTACACAGAAGAAAGCCCTGTAGGCTCTTCCCCGGTACGGGTTGTGTCGAGCCATTCGTTAGTCTGGTTGTTTGATGAGAAAAAGATGAAATGTAGTTGCAATAAACGAGTTAAGAATCCGCACATCATCAGCAGCGGAGGACTCTTATTCTGCTGTGCGCTACCGAGGAAGGACTGATGACGGACCAGTTTGATCTTCGGCTGACAAATCAGAGGAAAGGGGCGCGTTTCATTCCCGCCCACGTGTAGAAATCGAATATTCAAGCTGTTTATTATTTTTCTACCTCAGAACGAAAAACGAAAATCAAGCTGAATTCTTGTTTTTCGTCTCTTTGGAAAAAATGAAAAAACAAAAAAGGAACTGTTTTCTCATTTTTCTACTTTCAATATTAAATCAAAACACGACTGAACGAATGATACACGGATTATGAAGCCTACACTGCAGCTTTAAAGGGGTCCTATTATGCCCTTTTACGAAGTCTTGATTTTGTTTTTGGGTTGTACTAGAATGTTTTCACGCTTGATTGTTCAACAAAAACAAAAACAATATTTTTTCACATATTCTACAGCACCACTATTGTTTTTAATAGAAGAAGACAGGCATGTTATCCAAGCATTAAAGGGATAGTTAACCTAAAAATTAAAATTCTGTCAGTATTTACTCACCCTCATGTTGTTCCAACCCCGCAAGACCTTCGTTCATCTTCGGAACACGAATTAAGATATTTTTGATTAAATCTGAGAGCTGGATCACTCCTCCATACTAGTCCATGGGCTTCTTCAGGGATTGAAACTCGCCAGCCCCGAAAAGTTATTAAAGATATCGCTAAAACAGTCCAAGCGACTACGTTGGCTCAATCTTGAGTTTATCAAGCGACGAAAATACTTTTTGTGCGCAAAAAACAAACAAAAATAACGACTTTATTTCAACTATTCATTTTCCTTTAATTCTACATAGATCAGTGGTAATAATACATGCTGTGTTAGATGAATGGCGTTGCATGTTTGCTTCAGTCCCTTCAGCTGATCCGTCAAGATAATGTCAAAACCAGTTAAAGTTTGGTCTGATATCCAAACAAGTTATGAACTAGCCTAACACATCGGAAAATTAACTTGAGTTATATTCCCGATCCCGACCATTTAGCAGTGAAATATATACTGAGATTTTTTGTGAAACAGCGACACCTGCTGGTCACCTTGCAAACCTTCGTGTCAACACGGAACTATTGGAACTGCTGGGTTCCTCCGGAATGATTTCGCAGACGCACTGCAGACAGTGGTGTCGTGTAACGTTTGTTGAAGTCCGTAATTAGACAAGACTTCTCATTATCAAATGTGCCATTACATGTATACATATATCCATAGTGATCATTTTATCCTTATTTTAATATCTGCATGTAGTTCCGATGTTGAAAAGAAAGCAGAGAAGAGTTTTGCGCTATGTGGAAGAGGGGAGTTTGATGAAGTTAAAGTCATTCCTTCGTAAACACAAAGATCTGGAGCTGAACTTCACCCAGGGGAAGAAGCACAGAGGTCCTTTACACATTGTCTGTTCTCACGGGGATGATGCAATTCTCAGACTGCTGCTGAAACATAGAGCAGATCCCCTGCAAACCGACCGGAATGGAGAAACACCGCTACATCTGGCCGCAAAAAGAGCCCTCAAACATGGCAAAAGAGGTATGAGACTGTGCTCTGTAATATCAAGAAACTCTTTTTCTTATCTGTGTTAAAGGCTGTTCACATTATCAATCGCAGCTTATGATGACCTGGTGGTGCCATTACGAAAAAACTGTCCAGAAGCCATGGATATTCCCAATAAAGCAGGAGTGACTCCTCAGGACCTGCTCCAGTGGATGAAGCCCGAGCAGGTGCTGTGAAAATACAGACTCTCTAAACTAACGAAGGAATGGTTCAGTTATATTTCATGCAAGTTCATCATAATATGTTCCATATTAATTTAATTGAAACAGGTGAATGTCAAAAATGAATCCTCAAATGTTGATCCAGAGCAACAATGGAGAGAGAAGCTGTTAGGCGAATGCCAGGAAGAGTTTTTTGAGACATATGGACAGTATGATGGTAAGCTGTTTGTTCTTATACATCCTGCACTAATACAATATATATTTTTGAAGTGGCTGGTTATACCACATATCACAGTTATTTATAAACTAATTCACAGATGTGTCTCTTAAAGAAAATCAAAAATATTATACAAATTTATTTTGAAACATGAGTCAATTCATGTTGGTTGAAATGGTTGTGATTTTTTTTTAAAGAAAATTTTCAATTTAATAACAAAAAATGTAATTTGGTATTACCATCAATCTATAACAATTATTCATGTATTGAAGGTATAATGAGAATGTGTTATTATTTTAGTGTACACATCATAATCGTTAGATACAATACATTGGATTTAGAATATAATAAAAGTATTTAAAAAAAAAAGTGCTATTTAACAAATTTATTATTATTATTAATTCATAAATATTTCTGTGGAGTCGCACAGCTTGACACTTCACTACCTGCTGAAATGATCTGATCTGAATTTATTGATCTTGACACACAGTCATGAAGGTCTACTGGTGTTTTCTCTATGACATCGTTTGTGTGCACCACATGACTTTCATTTTGTGGACATATTTTAAAATATTAATAAGCTGTAGTTTTTTCTAAGAAATGGTTCTTAACAATTATGCTAAACTATTTAACATTTTCTTGTTAATAATTTTATTCTATTAGTGAGACTTTTTTTTCATCATTATGCCTCTTCACTTTGATATTTTTTACTTCATGCCACCCAAAATAAAAAAATAAATTTTAATACAGAAATTAAAAAACATGCTCATCTTAGATGGTGTATTTAATGCAATGCATGAATGCATTTGCATATTTAATGTACTTATGAATAAAATTAGCAATAATGTTAATTAATACATATTTGTTAATTATTTTAATTTAACAAAAAATGAGCAACATCAATTGATTCTCATATGCCAGAGGTATGGAGCCTTTGAGCTGTGTTTATGATCACTATGATATAGTGGCTTTCCATTTGCATAACAGTGACTGTAAAATAAGGATTTTAGGTGTGGGAATGGCATATTTCGAGATTTGGGATTATGTGATATGGTAATTAGGTTACCTTTGATTGGCCATTGGGCTAGTTTTGTTACGCAAACCTGGCAACTCTGCCTTACAGTGAGTAGTCTCATGTACATAAAGTGAGCAGTATGCACCAAACAGTCAAGTGAACAGATTGGGCTGATAAAATAGTGTATGAATATCTCCCTGTTCGCTCCAGGTGATTTCTTATGGGATGACAAAGACGATGAAGACTTCGGGGGCTGGGCGGATCGGATCAGGCGAGAGTATTTTACTAAGCAACGGGCCAGAGAACAGAGAGAAGCGGCTTCTGTAGGACACAAGAGCAAGAGGTCAAAGGGGCGTAAGGAGACAGAGGAAGATGAGAAGAACCGTAAAGATCTGCAAGCCCGTCTGGAGCGTGAGCACGAGGAGTACCTGCAGCGGGCCGCTCGCAAGGAGGAGGAGACGCGGCAGGGGAGGAAGAGGCGCTATGAGGAGCGCTGTGCCGTCACGTTCAACAGCTCCTCCAGCAAGGCACCTGAGGGACTGCTGGGATATGAGGACATCCCCTGGCCCGCTCCTCGCGGGTCGCTGGAGGACATGGTGGGTGTTATGTTGCACGGTGCTGACCAGTCTGATTTATCCACTTTCCGGAAGGTGCTCCGTCGGCAGCAGGCCCTCTGGCACCCGGATAAGTTTTTCCAGCGCTGTGGAAGCCGTCTGGTGGACTCTGATAGGAAAAAGATCCTGGACACAGTCACTGGCCTCTCACAGGAGCTCAACAGACTCGCACAAAACCTCAGATGATGTCGATTCACTGCTTCCAATCAGTTTCATTTTCGAGCTTGCATGTGATTAAGACACCCTTTGAACCAATGAAAAATAAATTCTATCTCAAGCTGATTCAGTTCTGTAATAGTTGCTTTATTGAAGTAAGAGTGGCCAAGCGAGGAGGGATGTTTTCTACTGCAATGCATTACTTGAAAAATAATATTGCAAACAGATATCTTGAGAATATCATACAAGATCGGTAAAACAAATCTTAACTGAATTCATCATGGTTTATAGTCTCACAAAAAAAGCTAGAAATTTCAATATTTAACATATTAATTTTCATTATTTTTACTTTTTATAAAAAGCAAATACAGTGGAAATTTTTCTAAATATTTACTGATGATGATTCATCTAGAGATCGGTATAAATTAAAGTTTAGGTTTTTTAACCATTTAAAAACTTTGTTAATTGAATTAAATCTGAAATTAAATAGAATATAATATTAGCAGAAAATCTGAAATGTTGTCTAGGTAATAATCTAATCTGAAATAATATTAAGTTGAAGCACTGAAATTATTAACTGGAAATTAATCAAATCTGAAAAAATAAATTAAACCTAAATAGCAATATATATATATATATATATATATATATATATATACACTCACCTAAAGGATTAATAGGAACATCATACTAATACTGTGTTTGACCCCCTTTCGCCTTCAGAACTACCTTAATTCTACGTGGCATGGATTCAACAAGGTGCTGAAAGCATTCTTTAAAAATGTTGGCCCATATTCATAGGATAGCATCCTGCAGTTGATGGAGATTTGTGGGATGCACATCCAGGGCACGAAGCTCCCGTTCCACCACATCCCAAAGATGCTCAATTGGGTTGAGATCTGGTGACTGTGGAGGCCATTTTAGTACAGTGAACTCATTGTCATGTTCAAGAAACCAATTTGAAATGATTCGAGCTTTGTGACATGGTGCATTATCCTGCTGGAAGTAGCCATCAGAGGATGGGTACATGGTGGCCATAAAGGGATGGACATGGTCAGAAATACCGCTCAGGTAGGCCGTGGCATTTAAACGAGAGGAGGAGGTTGAGAATATGTATACACTCACCTAAAGGATTATTAGGAACACCTGTTCAATTTCTCATTAATGCAATTATCTAATCAACCAATCACATGGCAGTTGCTTCAATTTATTTAGGGGTGTGGTCCTGGTCAAGACAATCGCCTCAACTCCAAACTTGGGAAAGAAAGGTGATTAAAGCAATTTTGAGCGTGGCATGGTTGTTGGTGCCAGACGGGCCGGTCTGAGTATTTCACAATCTGCTCAGTTACTGGGATTTTCACACACAACCATTTCTAGGGTTTACAAAGAATGGTGTGAAAAGGGAAAAACATCCAGTATGCGGCAGTCCTGTGGGCGAAAATGCCTTGTTGATGCTAGAGGTCAGAAGAGAATGGGCCGACTGATTCAAGCTGATAGAAGAGCAACTTTGACTGAGATAACCACTCGTTACAACCGAGGTTTGCAGCAAAGCATTTGTGAAGCCACAACACGCACAACCGTGAGGCGGATGGGCTACAACAGCAGAAGACCCCACCGGGTACCACTCATCTCCACTACAAATAGGAAAAAGAGGCTACAATTTCCAAGAGCTCACCAAAATTGGACAGTTGAAGACTGGAAAAATGTTGCCTGGTCTGATGAGTCTCGATTTCTGTTGAGACATTCAGATGGTAGAGTCAGAATTTGGCGTAAACAGAATGAGAACATGGATCCACCATGCCTTGTTACCACTGTGCTCCTGCTGGTGGTGGTGTAATGGTGTGGGGGATGTTTTCTTGGCACACTTTCGGCCCCTTAGTGCGAATTGGGCATTGTTTAAATGCCACGGCCTACCTGAGCATTGTTTCTGACCATGAGCATTGTTTCTGACCCTTTATGGCCACCATGTACCCATCCTCTGATGGCTACTTCCAGCAGGATAATGTTCCATGTCACAAAGCTCGAATCATTTCAAATTGGTTTCTTGAACATGACAATGAGTTCACTGTACTAAAATGGCCCCCACAGTCACCTGGGGCCGTATTCACAACACATTTTAAGGCTATAAGTAGCTCCTAACTGGCGAATTTAGGAGCAACTCCTAAAAATAATGGGCGTGTCACTCGTAACTTTAGGACTCCTAATTTTTTTGACTAAGAGTAATTCACGAAGCATTTTAGCCCTAAAAGTAGCACCTAAGTCTGGGACAGCTTAAAAGAAGTCGAGAGGACTCCTAACTCACTAAGACCTATTCACAAACCGCTTTTTGTGGCATTTCACGTTGCGATGTTTTGAAATGCGTATGCGGCGGCTACAGGAGCTTCCAATCACGAGGGAACAATTTTGCATTGTAGGCATAACTAGGGATGCAACAACGCCACCAACAACAACCAAAACTACTCACTGCATGTAAACTAATTGTAACATTTCATTGTGAATCAAATTAAAATGTTCTTCTCTTTGCAAACGTAGGCAGAGGCATATAGTGACAGATTAATTCAATAATGTTGCAAAGATATTGCATCAATCCATATGTTTCATTAGGCTACTAGGCTATTTGTTTTTCCTTACTCTTTATTCATTTAGGCTATTTATTCAGTTATTCATCATCTTCCGTCCTTCGCACTACTTGTGTAGCGCACGCATTCTCAGACCTGTCACCTGTCACTCATCATCATAGGGGAGGTGTTTGGAATCATTCCCGCGTTACAATCATCAGCCAATCAAGGTGGTCACTTCAGTCAAGCTCGTGCATGAGTAATGACGTCATCCATAGCAACGAAGACTCACTCTTAGTTTAGGAGTTGTCATTTTTCTTTACTAAGAGTAGGTCTGAAAGGCGTTGTGAATAACTTTTAAGAGAAAACTCCTAGCTAAAATATTTTAGTGCGATTTAGGAGCACTCCTAGTGGTAAGATAAAATGCTTTGTGAATACGGCCCCAGATCTCTACCCAATAGAGCATCTTTGGGATGTGGTGGAACGGGAGCTTGGTGCCCTGGATGTTCATCCCACAAATCTCCATCAACTGCAAGATGCTATCCTATCAATATGGGCCAACATTTCTAAAGAATGCGTTCAGCACCTTGTTGAATCAATGCCACATAGAATTAAGGCAGTTCTGAAGGCGAAAGGGGGTCAAACACAGTATTAGTATGGTGTTCCTAATAATCCTATATATATATATATAAATTAAATAGAAAAACAAAATAACAAAAACAAAAAATTAAGCTAAAATTAGCATAACTAAAAATATAAAAAGCCTATTCAAAATAATAACTAAATTTACACTGAGCCACAGTTGAAAAAACTGAGTATAAATTCTAATATTCTTTACCTGGTTTGTAATATGAACCATTTTGACCTAAATAGATGCTGATACGTTATGCTCCTTTGTAAAATATAACTTCTATAGTCATTTTCTTATATTTATTATATGATGGAAAGTCATGAGGGTTATATTTCAAACTAATACTGTCAGTACAAGTTGCATGTAGTATAACAAAACTCTACATTTCTCAGCTATTACGACTCCTAGCATTTTCCTGTGATAAATATCAGAACAATTAGTGGAACATAAGAGTAAGTAAAATTGTGGTGTACTACACTGTGCATTTAGCCTATTTACTATGAGGTGGAGTACAGTGTACTGAATGACGTTACTGCCACACCAGGACCTTTACAATCTCAACGCTTCTTTAACTTGTTCATCATATTGCACTGTTGGTGTTTATTTCTTGAGAACTTTAAACAAAGGTTTGTTTTCGCCTATAAATCTTCAAATTTTTAGGCATTTAAACAAAGGACAGGCAGATGGCGTGCCTTTGGTCAAGAATACGCCACAGAATATATTAAATGATAATGTGGTTGCCAGATTGCAGAAAAACCCTAATCTACTTGCCAAACAATCAAGATATTAGAAGATGTGGAGTAAACAATTTAGTATATATTATTGGTAGATCTGTCACATACATTTTTCTAATTTTTTTTTAAACAATTAATGAGTGGCCATTGAAACCGATAAAATCAAGCCATGGGATCACTGGGAGAATAACTTCACGTTTTTAAATAATCAATAGCCTACAGTGGCATTTCATAATGAAATCATTATAATTGTATTAAATATAGATACACTTAATGAAACATGAAGTGATTTAACAGACTAAAATTACATATATAAGGAAATTATTAGACATCATGGAATGTTGCAATAAACAAAAGCACAAATAAATAAACATTAATAAGGTGTGAAATACATGTATTTAAACATGTTTATTTAATTTATATTAATTCATTTAATTCTGTCCGTTAAATCACACCGATTCTTAGGGAGCTGTTAAATTTTAAAGACCGGTTTTTGTTAGAGAACAGTTTTCTAAATCATATAGTACTATATATTTATGCCATGTGTCTATTTTTCAAAACAATAAATAATTCGTTTTCAAAGTTTAAAATGTTTTCGTAAATCGAAGAAGGGGGATTTGTTAACGAAGTATATGGCAACCCATGGGCGCAATCTGTAACACCGGCAGGGTTTGTGTTATACCGGAGTGATCTTTTTATTATGCGATTTATTTCAACATCAAGGCTTCCTTGTATTCGTACATTTTAAATCTAGATAGTGTTTAGTTGTTTTTATGTCGACACTCCTTCAGTAACCTTAATCTCTCACGCTATTTCTGTCGCTTCAATGGCAAGACGACAATTAAAGGTACAAGCCTATCGATTATTATTCTGCAGCCAGCTAGGTAAGACACTTTATCAATATTATTTACATCTGCAGTTTAATTTGTAGTAGGCTATATGCACACTTCTCATGAGAATGCCGAGAATATTCGCTAGGTTGCTACAAATAGGTTAATCATTTTAGGTACAATTTAATCACATCCCGACTCGGTCAGACATAAAATCTTCAGTAATTCAGAATGCGTGCTTAACAAGTCAATTTAGTCCGATTTATTGGGATTGAATGCGATTTAAGTTGAACACTTGACAGTCGCAAAGTGAATCGCAAAGGCCAGAGGCGGATTGAGTGCTCAAGGTAGCCGAGAGAGGAGAGAGAAGATGGGCTCGGGCTTTCGCAGTGAGGAGATGTGCTTGGCGCAGCTGTTCCTGCAGTCCGGCTCGGCGTACGACTGCATCAGCGAACTGGGAGAAATGGGACTGGTCGAATTTCGAGATGTAAGTTTGGACTCGGCAAAGGTTTTGACAACCTGTGTGTCAAAACCTAGTGAGCTGCCTACCTTCTGGACTCCAAAAATGCTATCTAGGTAGACTCTGAGCCATAACCTTTATTCTCAGAGCAGACAGATTTGAGTGAATGAACTGACCTTAACCGGTGTTACCTGGCTACCCTTATTAGTTTGCTGCTATGCGTTTTGAAGCGCATGTTAAAGTGTGCACATTTTGGCCTGGTCAGACAGAGGCCGTTGTGTGTCAGCCAGGTTAAATGGTTAGTTCACACAAAAATGTCACAATTTACTCACCCTCATGTTGTTCCAAACCAGTATGAATTTCTTCTGCTGAACACAAAAGAAGATACTTTGAAGAATGTCTGTAACCAAACAGGTAGCCATTGAGTTTTCTTTTTCTTTTTCTCCTTACTATGTAAATCAATGGCTTCTATCAACTGTCTGGTTACCAACATTCTTCAAAATATCTTCTTTTGTGTTCAACAGAAGAAAGACACTCATACAGGTTTGGAACAACATGAGGGTGAGTAAATGATGACAGGATTTCCATTTTTGGGTGAACTATCCCTTTAATGTCCTGGTTACAGCTGATGCGCTGGATCAATTACTTGCTAAAAAACAGAGTAAGTCTGGTTATAAAAGCCTGTGTTTTCTATTCAGCCAGAGGGTGTTTGACACTCATTAACAACTTCATGTGGGCCATGTTTTGTTCATGTATGTGTGTGACCTACTGTTTTGTTGGCAACAGTCTGCGTAGTCCTCATAAAATAATTTTGAGACTTTTTTGTTTTAAATAAAATTGTGCTAATTCTTTAATTATGCGTGCAGCTTATATATTTGTTACATTTAAAATTAAGCGCGTTGTTGCTGTTAACTAAAACTATTAAAAATTATTTTCAATAATCTATATAAAGCTCAAATAAAATATAAATATTAGTCAAAAAAATACATAATAGAAATATTGCCTGGGCAACTATAACTGAAATAAGATACGTTTTTTCCATCCTTAAACAGAATTGTTTACTCATCTTTATGTTGTTCCAAAATCATATGACTTACTTACTTCTGTAATAAAAATTAAAAAAATTAAAATACTTTTTCAAATAAAAATGAGAGAGGATTGGTGCTGTAAATCTCCAAAATGACAATAAACACATCAATAAATTATTCAAAAGTACACATTCTTTTCCAAGTCTTTTGATAGCTTTGTGTGAGAAACAAACCATGTAAGATATTATTAAATTATCATTTATCTAATCACAGCTAATATTTGATTGGATCAATTCCTTTGAATCAGAACTACTCAGTGAATCGATCGATCCAACTCATAACCGGTCTGAATGATTCATTCACAAATCTAGCTGATTCAGTGGATCTGGTTGGTTACCAGCTCACTAGAGTGTAACACAAAACAATAAGATTTCTTCAGAAGACTTGAAATATAGTTCATGAGTTGTATAAACCACATTCATGATGATTTTATGTTGATTTTTGTCCTTTTTGAAAAGCTCAATTCCTCATCCATCGCAATGACACTGTCAATTTAATTCCTGTTAATCCGCATATGGGACCTGATTATCACCCAATACTGCATGAACAAATATCATTAGATTAATGTAACAGCCTTGTCTTGTTGCCTCTAGATTGTAATATTTTGTAATGTCAAACACATAAGTCATAATCTGACCTGTTCCAGCTCAACCCCAGCGTCAGCTCCTTCCAGCGCCGCTTCGTCAGTGAGATCAAGAGATGTGAGGAGATGGAGAGGATTCTGGGTAAGGGATCTTTATTGAGCACTCTGTACATTTTAGATCAATCTCTCAACCTCTCCAGCAGAGAATATTTGAACTTCAAAATATATCTGTTAGAGTGCTAACAAATAGGCTACAATTACTTTCCTTTATTTTGCAATACATTTCCTTCCATTTTAGCCTCAATAGTATGTTCCTCAAACCCATGAAGTTTAAATGAAGAAGATCAAAAATAGAATAATTTCACAGCAGTTCTGCTGGAGTAACACGAGAAACCGACACAGAACTGACTATTTTTATACATTAGAACAGACTTTGTTCTGAATTTAGCATTTTGATCTGAATTGTGGTCGTATAAAAATGGTAAATGTATTGGTCTCCTTTTTGTTGTTGTTGTAACAGTATGTGATGTGTGTTTAAAACACCATTTCTTTGTTTCCGTCATCTATAGGGTATCTGCTGAGAGAAATTAGGAAGGCTAATATTGCAGTGCCAGAGGCTGAAGTCCCTCCTGTTGCTCCTGCACCCAAAAATGTCTTAGAGATCATGGTAGGTGCTGAGATTTACAGATATTGACTGTTTTAGTAGACAAGGTGAATGTGCCAAACAGGCCTTTTCTATTTCATAAATATTATCTTGGGTCTGAGTTCAGTTAATACCATTAAGTTGAATTTTCACTGGCGAAATCCATGAATTTGGCTTGAGGATGAAAGGTTTCCCCATGCAGATTTCACAACGGCCAGATTTCGCTATGTTCACCAACAGAAAGCTGCTTGGTTTGAAAGTGACTTCTGTGTGAGCAGTGCTTCATACATCAATACACTACTGAGGGTAGAGTTAGAGCTGCGCGATTAATTGATAAAAGATTGTGATCTCGATTCAAAGATCTACACGATATTATTCCTAAATGACAACAATTCTATTAAACCTTTGAAAAAAATCACACCAGAACATTCAAATCTGCGTTCGTGCTGCCGCTGATCCGGAGCGAGCAGTTATCATTCATGTATAGGTATGAAACAGCTTCACAAACAGTCTTTTCAACCACTCAGTATCATTATATCTGTTACAAATATTCATATTATCACAGAAGAACTGTTTTTTATAGTTCAGATATAAACATTGATATTTTAGCGATCAAAATAGAGCAAATCACCTTTTGAAAGTAACTTGGTGCTTCTAATAATGAATGTATCGATTGCATCGTAACACCAGTAGGTGGCGACAAGTGATTGTTAAAAAATATATTTGTCATTGAATCATTCATTCAAGATATTCATTCAAAAACAGATTCATCCAGTGATGAAACAAGTTGGTTGTGTCTGAAATCGCCCCCGAAATGTCCCCTATAGGGGACAGCCATTTGAAATGGTGTCCAAAACCATAGTAGACGTTATTGCGTGCACTCATTCAATCCCATAATGAAACGCAATAACGAGTATACAACTGATGTACACTCAACGGCTCGAGAATACCCAAAATGCACTTTGATGGTCACGCCGAATGAATTCCAGTGTCTGACGTGAATGTAAATTTCGCTATTGTGATGCTGCTTGAAAAATCATATAAATATTGCATCATATAACACAATGTTTAAGGCATTTAAGGTTATAGACCCTTAAAAAGGAAGGACGTTTTTTCCATTCGGTTTTGTTGAATTATAGAGCATATAATTTTGGTTAAATGGCCATGTGTAAAGTGGTTTGTAGTAATTGATTGTATATAAGAGCATCAAGACCCAGTGTTGGTAATTGTCCGTGTCAAGTTGCCAAGAGTGATTGATTGTGTGTGATGTGGTGAGAGAAAGCTTCCGGTGAATGGAGGAAATTGATTATGCATGGCAGATTCATCAGTCTTTATTTATAGTAATATACCCATGACTTTTTATCATGGCCTGTTTAGTGAGCTAAGTATTGTTTTGGGTAGTATTATGTGCTGAGTTTTATTGATTGGTGTGTCTTGTTTCAGAGACCTTTATAAGTATTGATTGTGTAAGTATGATGTGTTTTAACATGACTGATGGAAAGTCATTGGCTGTTGTCAGGAGCAACTGCAGCGGCTTGAGGTGGAGCTCAGCGAGGTGGCCAAGAATAAAGAGAAGCTCCAGAGGAACCTGCTGGAGCTGACGGAGTACACACACATGCTGAGGATCACACACACGTTCATGCACAGCCGCTCCAGGGTGCGTCCCGTTCACTCGTTTAACACACACTAATGTGGCCTATTCGACATATTCAGTGACTTAAAGTCCTGTTGTTGTGAGTATACAGTGAGCAGACACAGCCTGAGAGTCACGTGATGTTTATGTTGGAAAAACATATTACAAGTCCAATTTTCTGTGAGAAGATCAGCTTGGATCAAATCCTATCTGTGTTATATTTGCCTTGGAAATGTTAGCTTTCCTTTATGTAAATGTTCTATGGTTGACCAACAATGGTTTCATTATCTATAAAGTACTGTGCCGGATGTCAATATATATATATATATATGTATTGATCGCAAATGAGGTGCTTAAAAATATATATTTTTACAGTTCTAATTGATATAATACAATTTAAAAGCAAATAAGCTGCTGAAATCTTTAATAAATATTTGTATTATTATTTTAATAACATTATTTTATACAATATTTTTTATATTTCTCTAAAATGTGTTATAATAATTAAAAAAATAAATTAGTGGTCAAATTGATTAATCGCATCTAACATAACAGTTTGTGTGTGTGTGTGTATACACATATATATATATATATATATATATATATATATATATATATATATATATCATTTTTTTATTTTTTTTACAAACTTTTTTTAATAGATTTGACAGCGCTAGTATAAATAAATATAAACATTTAAAACCATTTGCATGGCTGTTGTTACATTTTGAGATAAAACACAATTCTGTTAATAAGTCATAACTTAAGACACATTTATCAAGCAAATTTAATAATTTTAAAATGGCCAAATTTTGGCTGATTAATTGGTTTAACTAATATATATTGGCCGATCACAATTTAAGTAATATTACAATAAACCTTTTTTTGAGGAAGATTATTATCTGTAGCTGTCAGATTTTAATTGAATGTGTGAATGTGCATGTGTGTGTTTAGCATGAAGCCCTGGGCCCGCAGTATGAAGAGTTCCCGTCTCTGGACACTGAATCAGTGACAGGCTGCACCGGTATGCAGAGACTGGGCGCCAAACTCGGGTGAGTCACTAAAAGCGTCTCACTCACTCGTCATAGTACACACTCTTATATCTTTTAAACAGATCCTTGTGTCTCAGTTTAGATCCATACAGCTGCCTGTATTTTACGTGTGTGTGATGTTTGTGTGCTGCAGGTTTATCTCAGGACTGATTCAGCGGGTGAAGGTGGAGGCGTTTGAGCGCATGCTCTGGCGGGTCTGTAAAGGTTACACCATCCTCAGCTACGCAGAGGTGGACGAGAGCCTGGTGGATCTTGACACGGTATGCAAACTTAGAACTGTAGTTATATCCAAATGATTTGGTTTAACAGAATATGCTGCATGGTGCAAACATGCCTCTGTGTTTGTTTCACAGTTTTAGATCATAACCGTCTGCCACAGCCAAAGCGTGCTAATGTATTCAGAGTGATGAACCAGTTTGTTTACGGAGGCTGTCTTGTGTTTACGTGTTTCAGGGGGAGATCAATAAGAATGTAGTGTTCCTCATCTCCTTTTGGGGCGACCAGATTGGGCAGAAGGTTCAAAAAATTTGCGACTGGTAAGTGAAGGCCTAGATGGAGACTTCATTCTTCTTATTTCACCTTTTAAGGGGTCATTCACACATAGCACGTTCCTGCATATCATCTGCACTATCTGTTAGTTGTTGGTCTTTGGACACATACGTCAGACAGTATATGACTTTGAACGCAACGAATGCATTCTTTTTTTTATTCGCCTTTATATTTAATTTATTATTAATGTGAGGGCTGTCAATTAAACAATTAACTTTAATTTATTTGAAGTAATTATTAAGTAATTATTTCAACAAAAAAGGCATTAAAAATGAAAGCATTGTCTCTCTGAACTCTAAATTATATAAAAAATGTTGACTTGAATACATATTTTCTCTGATGAGCATTTTTTAATTACTGAATTAAAATTCATTTTGATATTTTTTTTGTGGCATAAAGCCTCACATTTCTGGGTGATACAACCATGCTGAAATTATAATGCCTCATTAAAAGGATGAAATTCTTAAAGAAAACAAAAAGTAAAACAAAGTAGTTTGGCATAATCTTTTATGATTATTTCTTTGTAAAAAATATTTTACCAAATGTGCTTTATTTAAAAAAAAAATTCTGCCAAATCATCGTCATGTGGTGCGACTAACATGCAGAAAAAATAAGTCAATAAGTCGCTTAAAATGTAAGATCATTTTTATGACAAGGCAAGATTAGTTCAGGTTATAAAATATCCTATCACACCCAAAAAAGTCTAATTGTAATTATTAGGAATAAAAAAAAAAATCATGATATTTGTATAAAAAAAAGGGAAGAAAAAAGTTTTACCTTGAATAATTCTGGATAATTTGTGTACCCCGATTTTGTTTCATGATTTTAGTCGATCATGAATCTCCCATGATTATGAACAAAAATAAACAAAATAACATGTAATTTAATAGAGGTTCTGACAAAATGTTAGTTGCTGAAGTCTATATTAAAAATAATTAATTAATTTTTAATTATTTTTGTAAAAATTCAGTTTGAATGAATGATTCAATGACTCACTCATAAAGATTTCAATTGCTTTTCGTTACTGGATGAATCAGAGTGATTGAAGGACAAATACATTTTTTAACAGTCACTGGTCGCCCCCTACTGGTGTAACAATGTAATCCATACAATCTTGTCATGTTACTTTCAAAAGGTGATTTTCTCTATTTTGATAGCGACCTTATACATCAGTGTTTATATCCGAACTATAAAGTTTTTTCCCAGTACTTTGTGTGGTAATGTACTTTTTATTTGACATTTTTATGGTTATTTTTCAGTCATTTTTTTCATGGGGATAAAAACACAAAACCATCATGAATACAAGTAGTACATTTCTAAGAACTTGGCACATGTGTTTTAAGATTTTTCAAAGATTTGTCCAAGATCTTTTCTGCGTCATGAACACTGACCCAATTTGTCACTGACCTGAAAATGGAACTGTTTTTAACTTGACCTACCATCTTTAAACATGGCGCCTGTGGTGCGAAACCCTGAAAACAGTGAGACACTACACAATAGTTAAAGACATCCATTTGAAGTATGTGTCTGACCATTAGTGAAAAAATGAAAGTATTTTTGCAGATGGTATAATAGAGCATGTTGTGCTCTTAAGACTGCCACGGTCCTGTTGGATTTTGCTATATGATTTTGCTTGTGTACACCAGTTACCACTGCCATCTCTACCCCCACCCTGAAACGGACGAGGAAAGAGCCGACGTGATGGACAGCTTGAGGACACGCATCCAAGACTTACAAAACGTATGTCTTCTGCATTACCAAGTGCCTTCAGTGTCTCCTTGGGGGGAGGATTGATTGTTGTATACTGTCATTGGTTTGTCCTCTGCATAATAATGCTGACGTTATCTCTTCCACCGGAGGATTAGCGTAATTTTATTAACCTGGGATTTCATAAATTAAACATTAATGAAGCGATCTTTGCTCATTAGGTTTTGCACCGCACTGCGGATTACTTGAAGCAGGTCCTGCATAAGGCGTCCGAGTCAGCGCACTCATGGGTGCTACAAGTGAAGAAGATGAAAGCAATCTATCACATCCTCAACCTCTGCAGCTTTGACGTCACCAACAAGTGTCTCATCGCTGAAGTATGGTGTCCGGTCAGTGACCTGGCGAACCTGAGGCGTGCGCTGGAGGAGGGCTCAGTGAGTACAATCGTTCTCATGTGACGGTAGTCTGATTTTATCCAACCTATTGACGTACGAGAAGTGTTAATGTGGCTTCTAGACAATTCTACTGATGCGTGCTATAACTGCAGCCTCTTTTAACTTTCTTAATAGAGAAAAGGTGATGCCACTGTCCCATCTTTCGTGAACCGTATCCCAAGCAGCGACACTCCGCCGACACTTTTGAGGAGCAACAAGTTTACCTCGGGCTTCCAGAGTATAGTGGAAGCTTATGGAGTGGGAGACTACAGGGAGGCAAGCCCGGGTAAGTGCAGACCACCAACTATTATTCATCAGCTTGATTGAGAAGGCTTACACTAGGAATTAAAGCAATTTCTTAAAGCATATATTCATGAAAGCATGTAGTGACTAGTGGCTGTCAGGATTCATAAAAAGGGTCCATATTGCTTGTCATTAGCCATACTGGCAGTAATATATTTTATACAGTAATATTTAAAATGTAATTTATTCATTTTGATCAAAGCTGAATTTTCGGCATCATTACTCCAGTCTTCAGTGTCACAGATCCTTCAGAAATCATTACAATATGCTGATTTGATGCTCAAGAAACATTTCTGAATATTATCAATGTTGAAAACAGTTGTGCTGTGTAATATTTATTGTAGAAACTGTGATACAGTTTTTCAGGATTAGGTTTATTTGATGAATAGAAAGTTCAAAAGAACATTTATTTGAGATAGAAATCTTTTGTAACATTATAAATGACTTTACTGTCCATTTAATCAATTTAAAGGGGACTTATTATGCAAAATCCACTTTTATAAGGATGTCCGCACTGAAAGGTAAATGTAAATTAAATTCTATTCTTGGTTACGTCTCCAACAAATTAATCAAATGCTCACACTTTCAGCCTGTTTGAAATTAAGTTTTATTTGTGTTCAAGTTTACGCATTAACCCCAGGCAGAATTAATTAACTTAAGGAATTAAAGTTATCTTGACTTTAGACTAATAATTACCATTTGAATGTCTATTCGAAAGTTTGTTTGTTATACCAGGCTGTTTGTTTTTGGAGGAAAAACGTAAAAGATTAAAGTGTTCATGACACAAGCATTGTTTTATTTCACTAAAGGAGTCTGAAGGCCTGCAAGCAACAGCAAGACCAAAAAATAACAGCAGGAGTAACAATAACCATTAGATAGTTTTAGGACAGAACAGTCACTAACATTTAAAAATGAAATGTACAAATGAACAGCACTCTTACGTAAGAGTAGATGGAAGCCCCTGAAAGGTTTTTAGATTAACATAATGGTACATGCTAGTCGATGAGTTAAATCAACTTAACTCCACAACAACTACATGAATTTATCCGCTAACCATTCAGAAACACCGCCACTGGCAATTTCTGACATTTTGGCTGTGTAACATTCTCCAGTTTTGTTGTTGGGGAATATCCGAAGCACTTGTTTTTGCTTACACCCAAATAGGGGCAAATTTGACCAGCTATAATAAATTATCTGTGGGTATTTTGAGCTGAAAGTTCACAGACACATTCCGGAGACATCAGAGACTTTTAAATCTTGTGAAAAGGGGCATAATAGGTCCCCTTTAATGCATCCTTGCTGAATAAAAGTGTTAATTTCTAAAAAAAATATATATATATAAAAAAAACGGTAGTGTGCATTGTCTTTGTGTCCGGAACAGACCGAAATTTTCCATACACTCTTAAAAACAAATGTTCCTAAAAGGGTTTTTCACAGTGATGTAATAGAAGAACAATTTTGCGTTTACCAAAGAACCTTTCAATGAGCAGTTTTTAAAATAACAACTTTTTTCTTAGTGTGAAGAATATTTTAATAATGTGAAAAACCTTTTTCCATTATAAAGAACCTTTTGTGTAATGGAAAGGTTCCATGGGTGTTAAAGTTCCTTCATGGAACCATCTATGCCAATTAAGAAACTTTATTTTTAAGAGTCTAGTGTTATAGTTCAGTTTTTTTATTTCTACTCTTTTCTTCACAGCCCCTTATACCATTATCACCTTTCCTTTTCTGTTTGCGGTGATGTTTGGAGATGTTGGTCATGGTGCAGTCATGACACTTTGTGCTTTGTGGATGGTGTTGACTGAGAAGGACCACCCACGTAGACGTCCAGGAAATGAGGTCAGAGTGGTAACTAAATTTAATTAAACTAATTGCAATTAGCCTTGGTGTAGCTCAACGTGCATTGAGCTGTTGTGATTATGCATTGGCAGTACAAATGTGTTTTTGAATACATTTTTGTTTTTATTCAGATCTGGACGACTTTTTTTGATGGGCGATACATCATACTGATGATGGGATTATTCTCCTTATACACTGGACTCATTTATAATGACTGTTTCTCCAAATCCCTCAACATCTTTGGCTCAGCCTGGAGCGTCAAGGCCATGTTCACAGAACAGGAGTGGTCGTAAGACACAAAATACACAAATCTTATAAGAAACCGTTTGGTTTGTTTGCAAAGCATGACTTTAATGTAATTATTTTTTAGGATCCAAGCACTGAAAGTCATAGCGTCAACAGGAAGTGTGGCAATTACAACAGACTTTGGAATAATTCTTGCTTAAATATTTACTTGCTTAAATGCATGTGCATAGTTTTCCTAGAGCCTCCATGTGCAGTGGCAGTATAGTGCTTGAGCCTGTCATTGCTGCTTGCAGCAAAATTTCTATTTTATTTAAGTTCCAAAATAATCATACATATCATTGGATGCTTTTGGTTTCCCCCTTTTACTCTCTTAATAGAAATGAAACTCTACAAATGAATACTTTACTCACCTTGAATCCAAACGTTTCCGGTGTTTTCTCTGGGCCTTATCCACTGGGCATTGATCCAGTGAGTACACACTCTCTGATTTATGAAGCAGTCTTCTGTGGGTGGCAGCCACATCCTGAAATAGTACATTACAGCTCAGAGTAATTCGCTGATATTGTTTGCAGAGCTCTGATTTATCATGTTCTATTGACCTGTAGATTTGGAACATGGCCGTGAATCGCCTGTCCTTCCTCAACTCCTACAAGATGAAGATGTCTGTGATCATTGGAGTCATCCACATGAGCTTTGGGGTGGTGCTCAGTGTTTTTAACCACTTGTGAGTGAGCAATTTATTTTATAAATGTGTTTGTGTTTGTAATGGTAAAGGTTCTGTTACTAATTATTATACAAACAAGTCATTTAGCGCAGCGGTTTACAAACTGGGGTCTGGGGACTCCAAAGCAGTGTTTTATTATCATTAAGATACACTCATTGTTTGTTAAGAACTTCACTGCAAGTATTACACTTTCACTTCATTTCAAAAAGTGTGTGAGTTCCTGACTTTAATAAGTGTGCGAGTACTTGACTTTAAAAAGTGTGCAAGTACTTGACTTCAAAAAGTGTGCGAGTTCTTCACTTCAAAAAATATGAGTATTTGACTTTAAAAATGTTCTAGTACTTCTTCAAAAAGTATGTGAGTACTTGACTTCAAAAAGTGTGCTAGTACTTCACTTCAAAAAGTGTGCAAGTACTTGACTTTAAAAACTGTGAGTACTTCATTTTAAAGGTGTGCGAGTACTTGACTTCAAAAAATGTGTGAGAACTTGATTTCAAAAAGTGTGGGAGTTCTTCGCTTCAAAATGTGTGCGACTACTTCACTTCAAAACGTGTGCGAGTACTTGATTTAAAAAAAATTGTATGCGAGTACTTCAAAAAGTATGCTAGTACTTCACTTTAAAAGGTGTGCGAGTACTTCACTTCAGAAAATAGGTGAATACTTCAAAAAGTATGCGAGTACTTGACTTCAGAAAGTGTGCAAGTACTTCATTTTAAAAACTGCGAGTTCTTGACTTCAAAAAGTGAGCGTGTACTTCAAAAAGTGTGCGAGTAGTGTGCACAGACACACACACACACACACACAGTAGTTTTGAAAGTGACTTCTGTGTGATCTGTGCTTTATACAATGCTACACTATTGACAATAGACATTGAACCTTTTTTTGCCCGCAAAATTTGAAATATTTGACCTTGTTTTTTCAATTGTTTTTAAATAATTTGCTTTGGCTTCAGTACACCATACAAATGTATTCATTTTGCCAAGTATTTCATGTTGGAAACAATTTTATGATTTCATATTTATATTTTTTCTTCCACAATATAAATTTATACATGAAAATATATAGTTCCTTACATATTTTCGGAAAAGGTCTTAATCAAAAGGTTCGGTTGTTAATCAAACTCTTTCTGCATTAAGCTCTCTATGCTCTTATACTCTATAAATTCTGTCTTTGCTCTTTTCCTCTCTGTGTATTCACAGGCACTTCCGACAGAAGTTTAAGATCTATCTTGTCTTTCTTCCTGAGCTGCTCTTTCTACTTTGTCTCTTTGGGTACTTGGTCTTCATGATCTTTTACAAATGGCTGGCATTCTCAGTGCAAGACTCACGGCTGGCTCCAAGTATTCTCATCCACTTTATCGACATGTTCCTAATGCAGGGGAATGCCTCTACACCGCTTTACCCCGGGCAGGTGTGTGTGTGTGTGTGTGTGTGTCTGTGCACATGTGTGGGAGGACTAGTCAGTCTGCTTGATAACTGCATTTGTGTTAATCCTCTTGTAACAGATGGGACTGCAGGTGTTTCTAGTCGTGGTTGCTCTGCTGTCTGTGCCAGTGTTGCTGCTCGGGAAACCTCTTTACCTCTACTGGCTGCATCATGGTGGAAAGAGACTGGGGGTCCACAGGGTTTGTCTGTGTTCTTGTGTATGTATGTGTTCGTATCTGATGTCAAGATATCACATGGTACATTCATAAATTATTAGGGCTCTAAAAAAACGAATTAATCTCACAACTTTACTTGGATATAGAAAATCACAATGAAAAATAAAACTTAATCCTGAAGAAGGCTTTATTTTTTTATTCAATATTTTTTTTTCTTCGGGTGAAATGTCACTCACATTTTTTTGTGAGATTTGACCCAAATGTGGTCTTCAGATGTATGTTGTTATGTGTGTAATAGTATATGCATCCTGATATATTGATGCATGATGACCTGGTTAAAGAGGCTATCACTTTGTGTGTAGGGCTACGAGAGAGTTCGGCGTGTGAGTGAAGAAGATCTGTCACCGTCTGTAGTCCATGATGAAGAGGATGGACTAAGTGACTCAGGAAAGCCTCCGGAGGTTAAAGTTGACCTATCTCACATAAAATCACCATTAAAACACAGTGGGTCTCATCGACTAATAATTGCGTGGATTATTTTGTATTTGTACACACAGTAGAGCTTCTTACAAAAAATGTAACTTAATTCACAACATTGACTTGACTACAGGTTAGTCGTTTGCATAAAACAGTCCCAAACCGTCTCCATATAAGGGCTTTCCGCACAAGCTTTTGTCACTCTTAGAATACATGATGCAAAAAATTGCGCACAGCAAGACTCTTGAGTTATAAAAAGTGTGCCATCCTCAAAACCAGTTCAAACACTTTTAATACAAACTCAGCTTTAGCTACATACAAATAGTTGTTTTCTATGCAGCGGAACCTCGCAACTCAAGCTTTTCTTACTCTTTTATATATATTTATATATAGTGTATACAATACACTGTACCAGTCAAAAGTTTGAGATCATTAAGGTAATTTAATGTTTTTGGAAGTATACAGTCTCTTAATCTCACCAAGGCTGCATTTATTTGATCAAAATACAATAAAAACAGTAAAACTTTGAAATATTCTTACAATTTAACTGGTGTCTGTTCAGCATCATTACTCCAGTCTTCAGTGTCACACGATCCTTCAGAAATACTTCTTATATGCTGATTTGATGCTCAAGAAATATTTCTTATTATTATTAATGTTAGACACCGTTGTGCTGATTAATGTTTTTGTGGAAACTGTGATTCAATTTTTTTTTCCAGGATTCTTTGATGAATAGAAAGTTCAAAAGAACAAATGTCTTTGCTGTTTTTTTCTCTCTCTCTCTTTAAAAAAAAAACGTACCCCAAACTTTTGAATGGCAGCGTATCATGGTTTACACAATGTTTTCAAAATTGATAATAATAAGACATTATCATAGAATGATTTCTGAAAGGTCATGTGACATTGAAGACTGGACTAATGATGCTGAAAATTCACCTTTGATCACAGGAATAAATTACATTTTAAAATGTATTAGAACAGAAACCAATTTATTTTAATTGTAATAATATTTCGAAGTATTACTGTTTTTACTGTATTTTTGATCAAATAAATGGATTACTTAATGTTTCCAAACTTTTGACGGGTACTGTAAATAAATGTATACAAATAATTATCTTAACACTAATTTGAGGCCACCCAGAGTGTGATTTGTGTGTATGTATGTGTGGTTTTGGATTAGGGTTTATATTTTTTGTACGTTTAGAATAAATTTTAATATGAAAATTGTTTGTGAAAATGGTCATACACAGATTTCATTCACAAAAAATCTGTGCATACGCACACTCAGAATCAGACTGAATCAGACCCAATGATTTTACTTATTCATTGTATAAATGTCGCTAACAGCTTGTTTGTTCACTGGCAGTTTGATTTCGGAGATGTATTCCTGCATCAAGCAATTCACACCATAGAATACTGTTTGGGCTGCATTTCCAACACAGCCTCCTACTTGCGTCTCTGGGCCCTGAGTCTCGCCCACGCCCGTGAGTGTCTGGTTGTTCATTCAGAAAACACATTGAAAAACCTGCATGTTTCATTGCATCATGGGCATATGAATATTTTCTCTAGACTGTTTGTGGATATATTGCATTTGTCTCTATATTAGAGCTGTCAGAGGTACTGTGGGCGATGGTGATGCGTCTGGGTCTGAGGATGAGCTCCAGACTGGGTGTGCTTTTCCTTGTGCCTGTGTTCAGTGTCTTCGCTCTGCTCACTGTCTCCATTCTCCTGATCATGGAGGGTCTGTCCGCTTTCCTCCATGCTCTGCGTCTTCACTGGTGAGCGCACGGCCTCAGATAGGGGAAGGTTTAATAAAAATGGTTTGTGGGATTAAAAAATCTTCTAGGATTTTACATAATGTTTTCAATCTATAATTCTTTTTATTAATTTAATATAAAATATTTTGTTACATTTAAAAGTTGTTTCATTGTTAGTTTTTTTTTGCAGGGTGGAATTTCAGAACAAATTCTACAGTGGAACAGGTGTCAAATTTGCCCCCTTTGACTTCTCTCTGTTACCTTCTGCTTTTGAGCAAGATGGTTTACTCTGACTGTAACCTATGACTCTTTGAACAGGACACTGTAGCTTATCATCATGACCTACTGAACTTTGGGCACCGGACAGTGATCCAGCTGTTGTAAAAGACAAACATGCTTTCTTGCAAAACTTGGTCACAGTCAGATCAGCAGGCTAAACTGACAGCCCTATTTGCACCAGTTGGTTACCAGTTTCTGGTGCGGGATGATCAGCTGTGGTTCTGTCATGTACTGTCATTCAAAGAGTGTCAACAAAGTCCTGTTATTATATTTATCTTAAGAGATATGACTTGTTTTTGGTATTGCACCCTCATAATCATTTGCTGTCATATCGCTTTTCAAAGTGCCATAACTATTTTTCAATGTACAGTTTTGTATGCTACACTCAATTGTACTTTTGCTTGCAAATAGCTAGGTCTTTACACATAGAAAAAAACTTTGCAGGTAAATCATGGTGTAGGTAATGCTATGATGTGCAATGAATAATGCCAAATAACAGTTATAATTTCCAATGTGATATTAAAGCATAATTTACAGCATTTGGCGTGTAAAGCAGCTTTCCAAAGTAGCATTTTGGGTTCAAAATTAATTATAAGACAATGCTTATTTTTAATATGTGTTTATGGTTTAGGAACTGACAAACCAACAGCTGTACATGGGAATACAGTTTTGTTTGCCATGTTTTTCATCAGCATTCCTGTAAATTTACATTTGTGTTCCAGTCACTTATAAACGAACTTTTATTATACGAATAGTGCAGAGTTGTGTTTATACTGATGCAGTTTAAGAACATTTCATATATTGATACATCATACATGACGTCCACGTTCTGCAGGATTTATTTAAATGGAATCTTTTAAGTAGGTCATTCCGTATACCCTTAGGACGAATCCATTGACAGCAACATTTAATTTCGCTATATTTAGCTTCTTTTCTTAATGATGTGCTTAAACAAACAAACTGCATCAAAGTTAAAGTTTAGACATATCAATAAAGCATTGCATACCAACTAATCGCGAAATTATAACGTTTGTAATCAATGTCCACCCCCGCTTGATTAATTGGTAGCGCCTAAAGAGTGTCATCAACGCATGCGCAGTTCGCGTCGCGACAGAAGGCACACGAAATGGCGTCTGCTGCAGGTAAGGGTAATGTGAAACCTTTTGTACTCTTTCATAGAATGTTAGAGATTTTAGAAAATACCAGTGTGGACAAGTCTTTTTGTCTGGGGTTATAGTTATCGTTAAGCATGTTATGTGTTTCATAAAACGCCTTGAATCCATAAAATATTCATTGCATCATGTTTGCCGGTTTGGGTTGTCTGCGTTGGAAATGGGGGAGGGGATGGGAAAACTGCGGCATTTTACATTTAGCTTAGCTTCAAACACATCCACATAATTTCTTTATCTGATGCCACACAAATTCACCTTGGTTATTATATTATGCAGCTTATTATTTAGCACCAATTTACACGTGCCGGTCTGTTGCTTGGCAACGCTTGAGCTGAGGAAGCGGGCTAATTGTTATTAGCTCGCGAGCTCGTATGTCTGTGTTAAGTGGTGCTCAGGTGTGTCTTACCTAAATAATCCGCTGCTATTCTAAATCCTTTAAATATTAATCACAAAATGCATCCGCTTCAACATCTGTTACTCAGTGTGAATGAAGAGATTCGTTCATTTCACTCTATATGTGCTTAACATTAACGTTACTCGCTCGCTTATCGAAACCGACCCCCATTCTCTGAAATATCTAACTTACTGGATAAACTTTTCTTGGACGATTTTTAAATACCCGTTTGACCGTTTTCCCCCATACATTATTAATCTGTGTTATTAATTAACCATAAGCAAAGTGTATATGACCGTACCTTTCTTTGAAAATGTTACCCATTTCCACAGCTTTGTTCTTGCTTTGATACATTTGATATTTTTAATGAATGTTAATGTTGTTTTCTCGCAGATTACAACAGTTACGGACAGACTGGAGGCCAACAGGGGTAAGTATAACATATAGGGTTTCCATATAAGTCCTATACTGTCTAGTATATATATATTTTTAGTTGTATTGTGATTGCAGTGTCTATAAAGTTTGTTTTATCATAATGGGGTAGTTCACCCAAAAATTAAGGTTCTGTCATTTAATCACCCTCATGTAGTTTTATACCATTATGAATTTCTTTCTTGTGCTGAGAATGCTGACATGGCATTAAATAAAATACTTTGAATCTTTCTTGTGCTGAACACAAAAGATGATATTTTGAAGCATGTCAGTAACCAAACATTTGATGGACCCAATTGACTTCCATAGTATTTTCCCCCCATATTCTTCAAAATATCATATTTTGTGTTCAGCAGAAGGAAGTCATCTTGAGGGTGAGTAAATGATGACTTTTTTTGGGTGAACTTCCCCTATAATTCGCTAATCACGGAAAACTGAAAATGTATGTATATTCATGGAAGTGTGTTGGACAGATATACACATTCCTGTATATAATAGTTTTGTCATTTATCAGTAATAAAATGAGGCAATAATTAATCATCTGTTATCAGGTACAGCTCCTATGCGGCCCAGCCCTCACAACAGGGTTATGCTCAGGGCACTCAGGTAAACTGTCACTTTAGATTATTTTCTGTATGCTTTTTTTTTCTGAATAAGTGACTTACTGTATGTGCTTTTTTCATCTAGCAATCCTATGGTCAACAGCAAGGCTACAGTTCATACAGCCAACCGGCTGACTCGACCTACTCTCAGACCAGTGGGTCCTCCAGCAGTTACAGTCAGCAGCCATATGGATCATCCTACGGACAGCAACCGCCAGCCAGCGGTGTGTTATTTTTGTTTATCCGAACAGTACTGAATTTCACCAATATCTGCAAGCGGTGTGCGTTTATTCAACTATTTGTTGATTTTTACCTTTTGTAGCTGGTTATAATGCTGCTACAGCTGCTCCGCAGGGCTACAGTCAGCCTGTGCAGGGTTATGGGAGCAGCAGCAGCTACGATTCCTCCACTGCTGCTGTCGCCGCCGCCGCCACTGCTTCAACCACCAGCAGTAACCCGTCCTCTTATGCTGGGCAGACCAGCTACGGTGCCCAGTCTACATATCCGGGATATGGGCAACAGCCTGCTTCTGCTGCTGCACCACCAAGGTATTGGGTTTATTCTGTTCTGGATGGTCCCCAAAGTTTGTCAATGTGTTTATGATGGTCACTGATTGTAAATTTATAATTCTACAGTTACAGTTCTGGCAGCCAGCAGCCCTCTGGCTATGAGCAGACCTCGTATTCCCAGCAGCCTCAGCAAAGTTCCTATTCACAGCAGCAGGGAGGATACCAGGGCCAGCAAGGAGGCTATGGACAGCAGAGCTCCTACAGCCAGCAGGGAGGATATCAACAAACTCCTGCCCAGCAGCAACAAGCTCCACCTTCCAGCTACACCGCAGCTTCTGGGTCCTATGGACAGCCCCCTGCTAGTCAGTACGGACAGCAGGGCAGTACTGGAGGAAGCTATGGCCAGTCCGACTACAAACCACCCAACCAGTATGGTAAGTCTTCTTGTAGTAGCTTGGTAGAGACTGTCACTGGAGTTTTTCCTTTTGATTAACAGTTTTCCTTCACAGGGAATTACAGACAAGACCATCAGAACGGCATGGGCGGAGGTGGCTACTCGGGCCCTGAATCCGGAGGATATGGGGGCCCTGGAGAGGGCCGAGGCATGGGAGGGGGGGAGAGCCGCGGGCGTGGCCGGGGTGGGTTTGACCGGGGCATGATGCGAGGAGGTGGTGGCATGCGAGGGGGCCGTGGAGGCATGGGGTAAGTGAGCGTTTGTGCAGTCTCACCTCACCACTTCTTTCCCTCAGACAGGAGCTGAAAGAGGCAATACAGGGCTGAGAGCTGTGGTAGATTCATAAATTGGCAGAAATGTAACACTTTGTTTTTTGGAGTCAAAGCTTGAATTATATGCTGTAATTATTAAAGCTTTTTTTTTAAGTTAATTTGATAGTCACAGTAGTTTTGACAAGATGCCAAACTGATTTAAGTGCTGCTGCTCTCAGCTCTGCCTCATTAGGGTAGGGTTGTAACGGTATGATTACATCACAGAAAATGTCACGGTATACAGTATTAATCAATTACAATTTGTTTGTTTTGTTTAATCAAAATCACATAAAATCAAGTAAATTTGATTGAATTAACAACTTATTTATAATTTATTACAATTAAGTAGGCTGTAATAGTCTATGAAATATATGTTATTCAGAAATTCTGGTTTGTCTAGTTTGGATTCTGTGTTTTATATTTGAATACAAATAGATGATCAAAAGGGGTGGTAATTAGATGAATCCATAAACTTTTAAAGCTTTTAATTTAATTATTTAAATAATAATACTTTATTATTATTTTTGCTGAAATTATTATAATTGAAGTACATTCTATTATATACAGTAGTTCTATGATCATTTCAAGTTAACCCAAACTTTTATTTTGATGGGTTGTAGTGAAGACCTTTGTGGTTCAGTGTATTTGACAATGGGTCTTTTCAGATGAAATGCTCTTTAAGCTTTCTCTCGGAACAGTTCTAGTGGTATTCGTGTCCTAAAATAGCGTGACGGCCGGCGTACTTGTCTATGTAGTATACGAAGTAATCAAGACTATAATGTATTTAAATAGCTGTCTTTTTACGCTTGAATATTCACAGACACTAGACCTTATCATGATTTGATTTATTGTATAGCTCTACTTTTCAATTTATCCATCAAATGGAGCGTTTTACGTTACATCTGTGTGATACTGTAAATTCCATTTTCATGACTGAATCCAGGATTCATTCTGCATCACGTAAAACATACACCTTAAGTTATAAATGGGGCATACCTTTATCTGCACGGAGGGATGGGATGGTGTTCTCAAATATAGGCAAACATGTTTTTCGTTCTCCTCAAACTGTTTCCTCCATTTTGCAGCCACTTTGAGTTAAATTTTTTTTGTTGCAAATTGGATATGTCTTCTGACAACCCGAGGTATCCCCCCTCCCCTGTAGATAAGGAAATGTGCATGATTTGATAATCCTATGCGTTCATACCGTGATATTCTGTCATACACTACAACCCTACATTATGGCCTAAGGTAAGATGATAGAGAATGTGCTTTGGGGAAAAATATAATAATTTCAGTCTTATTTACAATAAATAAATACATTTGTCAGATCTTAATTTACTAGAAGGACTTAATGTCAGAAATGGGAACAAGAAGATTAAACATCAAGAAAGCACAATACAAAATATTTCAAAAGATCTGTGCTCCAAGTGTTTGTAATAAGATCATCAATGCAGAGTGTGATCCTTTAGGATTAAATAAGGTGTATTAGTTACTCAAAATGATATTCTGTAGATCTACCTGCAAATCACAGGCTTGCAGGTACATACATTTCAAACTAATTTAATTAGTTATTAAAATAAACTTTATTTAATCTTACTCTCAACGGTAAGTGAAATTTAGGGGTATTTTTGGAAAGACACAGGTGTTAAAATGGGTGATATTTACTAGCATCCAGGATAAATTCCAGTTTACTCTGCAGAGTTTGAAAATTATTTTAAAAGGTCTGGTTTTCATAAAATGAACAGTGTTTTATAATTAAAAATATTGGTTCCCAAAGGCTTCTTAGAATGCTGCCAAAAGCAAGAAGCTAGCGCAAAACAAATATGAAAGTGAATGCAGTGATGCTCATAAACAAAACTGTTACTGCAGAATGTCTTTGTCCCTTCTTCATTATCTTGAGCGTGTCCCCTGCTAGATGTTTTTAAAACATATTTGATCTATTCATAGATTTATTTTACAGTGAGCTTGTTCAATACTACTTTTAAAGAAAGCTATATTTTGGTTATGAAGGTGAAAATACACTGCATTCATTTTCCTTATTAAAAGGTATGTTTTCTTTATCTGTCACAAATTTGGATTGCAATTGTCTTGTGCATTATGAAAAGTTTTCTTTAACATGCTTTGTCGCATTTATACGCTACAGGTAACAAAGTGAGAGCCATGTAAACACATCAATACTTTTACAGTACCACTACTCAGTTCTGAGTCTGGGCCGGCAGCCTTTTGAAATGGGGACTTAAAGTTGGTGGTGTCGAGAGGTGTTCCAAATGTGTATTTCCAACAGGAATGAGAAAATCATGTTTTGCAACCAAAGAAAATTTGTAATAATTATCTGAACATACAAGTTTACTTTTCTTTTCTTTTTTTTAACAACTTTTTTTTGTGTTGTGTAATAATATTAGAAACTTTTATGTAAAGATAAAAATGGTGTTATGGTTTATCTGCTTTTTCTTTTTTCTTTGACTCAAATGCATGTACCAGCTTTATGTAAGCAGATTGTTTCAGATGCAGCCACAAACGGGCTACTCCCATATTTTGGTACACTTGCTCCAAGCTTTTAGCTCTTTCGTGAGGATCAATTGTCGTATAGTATTTTCAAGAGTTGATTTGGGTGTAGTTTTAAATATTGCATGACCTCATTCATTTTCGCTTAAAGTTAGTAGCAGGGCTGCATCTGAAACAATTACATCCCAATTTCAGTGTACAAATTTCTGGGTTTTTCCACTTACAATAGTAATAAAGATCAACCCTTACATTTGCTTAATACAACCCCAATACTGTTCAGCCACTAATGTCATTAAACTGTAAATCGACCAAGGCAGATTAAGGGCAGACATTGTATGCTATAGCACCCTAACTGAGTGTTCCTCTCAGAAATACTGTGTTTTTATAAGGGGGGCTTAAGTGTTTTAATAAGGGTTTAGAGTCAGTCAGAACTGTCCAAATTCCCCCATTACCCCTTTTGTGGTACCGAAGTGGCTGTTTTAAGGGATATCGCCTTCATATCTTCGCTTATTCCCCCCAGCATCGCTGGAGACAGAGGTGGCTTCATTAAGCCTGGTGGTAAGTTTAATGAGAATCACAAGACCATACACTAGAATTCTCCACCTTTTATGGGTGTTTTTCAGAAGGGAAATAATTAATGCCTTGCAAAACTATACTGCCGGCTAAAATTAAGAGCTCAGCTTTTGCCATTGGTTCATAGGAATGGTTCAGTCCTATTTTTATTGGTTAAAAATCCTGAGTGTGGACTCCAATGAAAGGTTATTTTTGCTCTCATATTTAGGAGATAATGGTAAATTGCCCACCCAGCCAGTATCACCATTTCAGCGTTTGCTACTTTTTCAATTTTATATATCATCAGGTATGGAGTCCAATTTGGGTCCTTGGTTTTTCAAGGGTTTTGCAAATATACATTTTTATTTATTTAAGGCACACTGGAATAAAAACTAGGTAGCTTTTGACTAGTCTTAATTTTTTGACAATAATCAGACCATTCTTGGGTCAACAGCACCATGGTATTTTGTCTTTTTATGTCTTTGAATGGTCAGAGCAAGTGTGCCTGGGCAGTCTTGACCAGAAAATGGTAGCATAATGTTGTCAGGTGCTTGAAGCTCAACTTGTACACTAACTTGTTTCTCACTGTCTTTTTCTCTTGGTGTCCTGCTTAATAAACCTCCGGAACAGATGGTGACATGGGTAGGTTTGAATTTGGGGTTTTTATTTGTCCTTTTCTGTCCATTTTTAAAAAAAAAAAATCAATTTCTTCTGCTTTTAACACCCTGTGGGTTCTGCAGGACGGCCAGAGGAGCAAGATGACTCTGAAAACAGCACTATCTATATCACTGGACTGACTGAGAACGCTACATTGGATGAAGTTGCTGACTTTTTCAAGCACAGTGGAATCATTAGGGTACTTGATACTCTTTTTCAATACGATGAAATGGCTTGGGAAAGATGGGAAGGCGCTTTTTCATGCATAATTTTTACATCATGCATTTTATTGGATTTCTTGAAGCTTATGATTAAATATTGTTTCATTCATCTTTCTAAGATAAACAAACGGACAGGCCTGCCTGCTGTCAACATATACACAGATAAAGACAGCGGGAAACCTAAAGGCGATGCCACCTTATCCTATGAGGAGCCTCCATCTGCTAAAGCAGCTGTCGAGTGGTTTGATGGTATGTTGATCTTTACTGAAATCAGTCCTGAATGTCTCTCCATGCAACATGAGTACTTTAGATAAACTGAAATTGTTTTTCCTCATTAGGAAAAGATTTCCAGGGGAAGAAGCTGAAGGTGTCCATGGCCCGGCGCAAGCCCATGATGGGAATGATGCGTGGAGGCATGCCAATGAGAGGAGACCGAGGTGGCATGATGGGACGAGGAGGTACGTCGTTTAATTGCTGTTTTTTAAGTAATAGAAAACTGCATTTCTGTGCATTTTAAGTTGAAATTGGATATTTTTCCCCCCCGGTAGGAATGATGGGTCGTGGAATGGGCAGAGGTGGGGATCGCGGAGGGTTCATGCCACGTGGGGGTCCCAGAGGAATGGGCCGTGGAGGACCTACTGGAGGAAACATGCAGCAGCGGGCAGGAGACTGGCAGTGTCCAAACGCGTAAGTATTTCAGTAGTGGTGCAGTGATACTCAATGATCCATGTATTCAATTTCAGCTTCTGATTTTGAGTCTTTGATTTTCTAGGGGATGTGGAAACCAAAACTTTGCCTGGAGAATGGAGTGTAACCAGTGCAAGGCACCCAAACCTGAAGGCTTTGGCCCTCCTCCCTTCCCTCCTCCAGGTTACTCTTTCATATTCATGTCTTGTGTAGCTTTCAGAACCGCTAACATTGTTGCTTCAGATGTTTGCATTGTTCATATTCACTAGCTGTCTTTTGGGTTTCAGGTGGTGACCGGGGTCGTGGTGGACCAGGTGGGATGCGTGGTGGCCGTGGAATGGACCGTGGAGGGCCAGGGGGACCCGGCGGCTTCCGTGGGGGCAGAGGTGTGGACCGTGGAGGCTTCAGAGGAGGACGTGGTATGGACAGAGGTGGTTTTGGAGGAAGAGGTCGTGGTGGGCCCCCTATGGATGACATGGGAAGAAGGGGGCGAGGAATGGGACCACCTGGCAAAATGGATATGAAGTGAGTATGAAGAAACCCGACTCTGTGGAGCTGAGAAGGTTTTGTTGCCACAAAACAGAACAGTAATGTTGTTGTTGTCTTTTTACAGGGGAGACCATCGCCAGGACCGGAGAGAGAGACCATATTGAGAGACCATACCTCGCTGGTCAACATCTTCAACCCTGTTCGTTTTCAAATGATTTTAAAGTTGCATTTCCATATTTATAAATGGTTAGTATGGAATTTATTACTGCATTGCTGTTAGTCCTCAGTGAATGTTTTATTTTTTTAAACTTTCTTTTGTGCTCGCTTTTCTGGTCAAGAACTGTCATTGAAATCAGATGCACATGTAAATGCAGGGTGTTCATTGTGCCATTTGGATGTGTCAGAAATTGTATTTGTGGTACTTTGTGAGGTTTTTTATTTTATTCCAAATACCCCACATTTTTTGCACTCGTGTGAAAATGTTGAATAAAAAAAACATTTAACCCATTTTTTTTTTAATGCATGGCTAAAAAAAACCTAGGCCATGTACTTGTTTTCTGCATTTATTGTCATTACTTCACCTGAACAGTGTGGCATCTTCTGTGTAACTGAATGTAAATAACGGATGCTTTTCAGCCCTCTATGTAATTTCAAACAGTGTTTAAGAGTTCACCTCAAAAAAATAAATTCTGAAAAAAAGATCTTGCCTTTTTTCTTAAACCATGTTTTTCCCCTTGCGTTAAACAAAATAAAAAATATAGTTATACTAAAAAGAGCCGCGTGAAGATCTGTAATTCTCTTTTTGTGCTCCAGGGGGGAAAAGTTTTGGAACAGGAATGCGAGTAAATAGACACTGTAAGTGGTAAAGTGTCCATTGCAGCGCCACCTTGTGGGTAGTACAGATAACTGCGTCCAAGATCTGTTCAGTAAAACAATATTACACCGGAAAAACACCGCATGACTTTGCAACACCAAATGCCTTAATGCAATGATCAAGAATCTAATCGATATCGGATGCAGCCCATCATTCATGTCAAGCTTATCTCGGGACGCATAGCCTACTTGAGCTTTTAAAAGCTTGTGCATCCTCTCATCCGTTCTCCTCACTAATGTCTTTACGTCATATGGCAGATTCGGTGCGTCCGCGAGTCATCTACGTCATCCACTGTGTTGGTTCCCCCAGTAGCATCAGATGTCCATCATATCTCTCAGAAGCGCCGCCTCTCCTCGCAGTGACCGCAAATTTGACTCCTCGCTCATGCCCTAAACGTGTTGCATACATGCGAAGGCAGGTGAGGTGTCTGGCGCGCTTTCCGCAGCGGTGAGAGAGACAGCAGTAGCGCACGCGTATCCCCGCGGACAACACTCAATATGACCGAACTGGTGGTGCGGACCCTTCCGTCTCCTTCAGGTGTGCAGGGTCCTGGCCCGGACACTTATAAAGGATGGCTTTTTAAATGGACCAACTACCTGAAGGGCTACCAGCGCCGGTGGTTCGTCCTGAGTAACGGCCTCCTGTCTTATTACAGGTACGTGCACTGCGTTTCAGTTGATGCGCACGAGGAGCGCTCGAGACTCTCGGCGCGCGTGACTTTGCTGTGTCACCCCTTTCACCGGCCACGGTACGTACATTATCTGACTTTTAACTGAGGTAGAGTTGCGCAGAAGTTTGAATTAAAAGGCCTCTAACCTTACCTGTGGGCACCGCAGGTTACAGCACAAGTCATTTCTTAGCTGTCCATCCATGCTGCAACAATGTCTCTCCTGTTTATAATTAGTAATGGGGACATCTTAACGAGGCTCAGATTCTGCATCTATGGACTCAGAAATCCTGCAGTTATTTATTGCAGCCAGCATGTAATATTAGTCTGTCAGTCTGGAACTTTCAGTGTCTAACGGCAATGCTGATGTGAGCAGGGTGCCAATAATCGAACACAAATAGGATCAAATACAATGTAATAGCAAATTAAAAAAATAAATACTGCAATAGGCCTACAATATGTAATGCAAATAAGAAATACAATACAATAAGTAAATAAAGTCAAATAAAATTTAGGTTGACTTTACACAATAATATATTCTATATTCTAAAACTTCATTATTGTTTTTTAAATAATAATTACCCACAATAAAAAAATCCTCTATAATAAAAGTAAATGCTTATGTTTACACTATATTACTCACAATAATAAATTCACCAATAATAAAAAAAAATCATAAAAATAAATAATTGTTTTACTCAGTAATTACTCACAATAATATACATTTTTTTATTATTAAAAAATAAATAATATTTATAAATAATAAATTCACTTACAGTCATGGTCAGAATTAATGGCACCCCTGGTAAATATGATCAAAACTGGCTGTAAAAAATAAATCTGCATCGTTTATCCTTTTGATCTTTCATTCAAAAAATTTGCTAAATTCTAACCTTTCATTGAAGTAAATGAATTGAAAGTGGGGGGGAAATCACATCATGAAATGAATGTTTTTTTCCAAAACACGTTGGCCACAAATATTGGCACCCTTTTATTAAATACTTTTTGCAATCTCCTTTAGACAAGATAACAGCTCTGACTTTTCTCCTATAATGCCTGATGAGTTTGGAGAACACCTGACCAGAGATCAGAGATCATTCCTTCATACAGAATCTCTCCAGATCCTTCAGATTCCCAGATCCATGTTGGTGCTTCTTCTCTTCAGTTCACTCAACTCATCAGGTCAGGGACTGGGACGGTCATGGCAGAAGCTTCATTGTGTGCTCCGTAACACATTTTGTGTTGATTTTGATGTTTGTTTTGGATCGTTGTCTTGATGGAAGATCCAACCACGGCCCATTATAAGATTTCTAGCAGAAGGCGTCAGGTTTTGATTTTTTATCTGTTGATATTTGATAGAATCCACGATGCCATGTATCTGAACAAGAAGTTCAGGACCTCCAGCAGAAAAATATGCCCACAACATTAAAGATCCAGCGGTATATTAAATTGTACACGTGGGGTACTCTTTATCCTTGTGTGCACCAAACCCATCTAGCGTGTTCGCTGCCAAAAAGCTCTTTTTTTAGTTTCATCTGACCACAGAAGCCTGTGCCGTTTGGAGTTCCAGTCATGTCTGACAACTGAATTTGTTTTGTTTTTTTAGTTTGTTTTTGGATGAGCGTGGACGATTTTTCTTTAAACCCTCCCAAACAACCTGAGGTTATGTAGGTTTTTTTGTAGTTTTTTTTTTTTTGTGGCTTTCTGACCCCCAAGACTCAACTAATCTCTGCAATTCTCCATCTGTGATCCTTGAAGAGTCTCTGGGCACTCAATCCTCCTCACCGTGCATTAAGGCAATATAGACACACGTCCTCTTCCTGGCAGATTCATAACATCTTTAGTTGATTGTAACTTCTTAATTATTGCCCTGATGGTCAAAATGGGGATTTTCAATTCTTTAGCTATTTTATTACAGCCACTTTCTATTTTGTGATGGTCAACAATCTTTTAATGCACATCAGAACTATATTCTTTGGTTTTACTCATTGTGATGAATGTTTAAGGGGATTTGGCATTTTGTGTTTCCTCATATTTAAACTCCTGTGAAACAAGAAGTCATGGCTGGACATGTCATGTTCCTAGTCACCCTGGTGTGCTAAAAAAATTAAATATTAATGGGAATATACTTCAGAGATATTTTACTCGTAAAAAAATTATAGGGGCACCAATAATTGTAGCCAACATGTTTTGGAGAAAAACATTTATTTAATAATGTGATTTTCCCCCCACTTTCAATTCTTTTACTTCAATGAAAGGTTAGAATTTTGCAAATTTTTTGAATGAAAGATCAAAAGGATAAACAATGCAGATTTATTTTTACAGCGAGTTTTGATCATATTTACCAGGGGTGCCATTAATTCTGACCATGACTGTATAATAACAAAATGATAAAACTAAGTTAATATTTTTTTACATAATAATTACTCACAATAATAAATTCCCCAATAATAATAAAAGTAAATGATAATGTTTACACAATAATTACTCACAATAATAAATTCACTCATAATAATGAAATAATAAAAGTAAATTATGTTTTACAGCATATGCACTCACAATAATAAATTAACTAATAATAATACAATAATAAAAATAAATTAATTTTACACAATAATTACCCTCAATAATAAATTCTCCAATAATAAAAGTAAATGCTTATGTTTACACAATAATTACTCGCAATAATAAATTCACCAATAATAAAAAAATCATAAAAATAAATAATTGTTGTACTCACGATAATAAACTCACTAATAATATATATATATATTTTAATTATTTTACTCAAAAATTACTCAAAATAATAAATTTACTCATAATAATAAAGTAATAAAATTAAATTGTTTTATAGAATAATTAATCATAATAATTAATTCACTTATAATAAAAAAATGTTAAAACTAAGTTATTATTTTAAAAATTAATTATTTTTACACAATAATTACCCTCAATAATAAATTCTCCAAAAATAAAAGGACATTTTTATTTTTTTACCACATAATTATCCCTAATAAAAAATTACCCCCAAAAAAGTAAATTGTTTTACAGCATAATTACTCAAAATAATAAGTTCACTCATAATAATAAAATAATACAACTAAATTCTTATTTTTACACAAAAATTACTTACAATAATAAATTCACCGAAAATAATAAAATTGTGCAAAATAAAATATTTTTACAGCATAATTATTCACAATAATAAATTCATACATAATAATACAATTGAATATATATATATATATATATATATATATAAATATATTTTACACAATAATTACTTGAGAATAAATTAAGTATTTGCACAGAAAAGGCGCATGAATGATTGACAAGGCTGCTGGTAGATATTGGAACTGACACTGTTATGTTAGTTAATCAGTCTGGCTGATATATCAGTCTATCACTAGTATATTGGTGTGTTTGTGATGGTGTGACTCTGTCAAATTACTTTCAGCTAGTTGCTCCTTTAACCCATGTAATTGTGTGAATTTGTCTTTAGGACTCAAGCAGAAATGGCACACACCTGCCGAGGCACGATTACTTTGGCGACGGTGCACATAGAGATGGGCGACACCTATCACTTTGTGTTGACAAGTGGGGGGCGGAGCTACCACCTGAAGGCCTATACAGAGGGGGAGTGTCAGCGCTGGGTTTCTGCTCTGCAACAGGCCAAAGCAAACGCCACTCAAATGATGCCCCATTCAGGTGAGTCCTGTCACAGTGCCAATGAAAAGCATCCCAGGGTGCACTTCATAAGGCCAATTCACACAGTCACCAGATTACAGCATGCCACTTCTCAGGCATTCCAAAAACAATATTCAATCATGTTCAGTCGACGGAAAAGAGAGCCGGCAGACGGCGACCTGTAACACACAGATCCGTCACACTGGTAAAACCCAACGGCGTTTGTCTGCATCTGTCGGTGCAGCGTGAATTACCCTATAAAGGCCCATTCACACCAAGGACGATAACTAACGTTAACGATAAAGATATAGTTCTAAAAATCAGTCTTTATGTAAAAGAAAGCAGAGTTCACTCACACCACACCTATAACGATACCGGTACAGAGAAACAATGTGACTGAGATCACTTTCAGAACTATTTTTTTTCAGCTGATGATAAAAATATTGAGAGCCAATCAGAATCCATCCTGCTTTAAAGAACTCAAGCATTTAAAGGGATAGTTCACCCAAAATATTTTATTATCCCATGATATACTCATCCTCAAGCCATCCCAAGTGTATATGACTCTCTTCTTTTGGCCAAAAACTATCAGAGTTATATTAAAAAATATCCTGGCTCTTCCAAGCTTTATCATATGAGTGAATGGTCACTTGAGATTTTGAAGCCCAAAAAAATGAATCCATCCATCCATCTTAAAAGTAATCCGTACGGCTCCAGGGGGTTAATAAAGGCCTTCTGAAACGAAGCGATGCGATTTTGTAAGAAAAATATCCATATTTATAACTTTATAAGCTAAAACCACTGGCTTCAGCTGTACACGAGTCTAGTTCCGGTGGAAGAGTGACCTCTGATGTAGGATGTAGGATGTAGCGTAAGCTTAGGTGAGAGTAGACGCTGGGAAACAACTCAAGCTCCTCTAACATTCCAATTCTAATTTAAGACTTCTAATTCATGACGGGTGTTTAGTTTTGCTGTATCCTCTGCGCTTCCACGTTTGTCAATACGTCATGTGTCGGGTCAGAGGTCACTCTTCCAGCGGAACTACACTCGTGTACGGCTGAAGCCAGTGGTTTTAGCTTATAAAGTTATAAATATGGATATTTTTCTATCATTTTTTTCTTACATTTCTTATATTTCACACCACCGCTATGACCATAAAGGCACAGATAAACAATGTCCTTGGAATGACTTTCAGAATGATTGTTTCCAGCTGATGAACGATGAAAACTTTGACAGCCAATCAGAATCCATCCTGCTTCAAAGAGCTCGAGCAGACGGCAAAACTGCTTATGATAAACGGAATATTGTTGTCCGCTGGTGTTGTATGTAGTAGAACTAATCATGAATTTCATTTTATTAGTGCAAGTTTTGTAGAAATTATTTATTGGCACATCTAAACTCACATGTAAAGACTGCGAACATGAATTCACAGTAAAATGTAAATTATGTGTCACTCTTGTATATCCGTAAAAACAGTCTTGTATAATAAACACTTTGTTTATCCCCTTTTACCATTTAAGGCAAAACTTTGTTTTTTTTAGCCAAATGCCACTAGGGGGTAGCATTGTTCATGATTTTTTAAAGCTTTGTTTTTCCTTTCATATTTAAAGTTTATAAATCCACAATTATATACAGAGTAATTATTATTCACTCATAAATATTATGTTTTAAATGTGTGTTACATTTAATTGACCGGTTTCATTTGAAATGAAATAATGCTGTGCCGTCCTAGTTTTTTTTTTCTTAGATAAAAACAATATTTTTGATATTTTAAATGTACTGATCATTTTGACTGTTTTCGACTCCTCCTACATTATTGCATTTACACGAGCCTCTTTCATCCCCAAATGTGATTAATATGCATGCTGCAACACCTTCCCGTTTGGACCATTTCATCTGCTACTGAATGAAGTGACGAGCATATTAGCTCCGCCCACTGTGCAGGATGGAGAATGTGAGGGGACAGAGGGAGGGTGAGAAGGAAAACAGGAGCGCGAGGGATGGGAGGGAAGCTTGGAAGGTGACCGAGAGGGAACGCTGCTTCACGCTTTCATTCAAAAAGATTGCTCCGTATTTATCAGTGATTCCATCCTGTCGAGAAAAGGTAGGACAAATTATAAATACATATGCTTGAATGGCATTTATGCAAAAACATTTATTTTGTTTAGTGGAAAATAAATTCCGAGTTCATAGATGTTTTTTAGCCAGTGTTTTATTTGAGTACTATTTAAAATTTAATGGAATAGTCTGTTTTACATCATAATTTCAGCCTCGATTTTTTCAAGTTAAATATGCAGTAGCTTTTTATGATCAGTTACGGGAATGAGTCTATTTTTATAGCTGCTCTGAAGCACATGTATCAGCATACTGTATCATCAGTCAGTTCCTATCAGTCAACTTGATGTTCGCATGTGGTCACTTGCTTTTTCAAATACATTTAGCGCTTACAGCTAAATCTCAGGATTTGCATTGGGAATCCAATTGAGCCACAACACAACAGCATGATATATGTGGTATAGCCTGCATTTATAACTACATTTTTACATTTCCTGAAAAAAATGTGCGGTGTTGTGTTTGTCAGGGCGTTGCTAGCATGTTCTTGGTGTCAAAACTCCTAAGTTTCTTTAAGTCTGGCTTGTCAGCACTTCATTAGTACTCTACACTACTGTGAGAAACTTACAACACAACTGTGCAAATCAGATTATCTGTGATACAAAGCGTGCAAAGACAGCCCACTGGCTGTTGTTTTAACTTTTCGAAGATCCTTCTAGGCTTTTCCTCGCTGCTCCTCCATGTTGGTCTCCACACTTTGAATCTTCCCTGTTAGGTGTGGTTAATCAGGGATGAGTCACTCGTCTCTCTCCAGCAGGTCAGGGGAAGGTGATGCTTTTCCTCTGACGCCCACTGAGGCTGAGCGAGCCTCTCTCACTCGCTCTATTTTAATTCACCCGAATCCCTCCTTCAGGGCTCGCACCGCTGGCAGGCAGGAGCCATCATCTGTATGTGTCAACAGACTGGAGGAGTTCTCACTCTCTCCTCTTTCATTCTGCTCTCTAGACAGCCACACTAATCCACTTTTCCCCATTGTTTTCTTGGCAAGCATAAAATTGGGTTAAAGACGCTTTAGATGCAGTTTGGATGGAAAGATTGAATCATGTAATCTTTGCAGCTGCGATTCGGCACTGTAAAAAAATCCAACTAGCCAAAACATCTTCTAACAAATGTAAAAAAAGTTGCATGAACAAAGAACAAAGAGAGTCAGCTTATTATTTTGTGTGAACTCAACAAGCAGTGGCGTCATGCCCATTTAAAGAGAGGGGGCACGTGCCCCCTCAGATTTTTCCTCCCTGATAATTTTTTTGTCACAAATTTATTCCTATTATGCTCCATAATTACCAGAGCCTATAACGACTCAAATGTATTCTTCTGGATGTGTAATAAATCGGTCAGCATCAGCCCGCCCCTTTTTCCTATATGGTGTCTGTGTATATCAAACCTAGAGGCTACGCGCGTATCGCTCTAGAATCTTTGTTGTGTATGTTCAAGCAATCACTCGTCTCGCACGTTGAGCTGGCGATGTTTTACAAATGGTCTTGAAGTGGTAAGTGGGCAAAGCAACAAATCGGCATTGAATTAGTTATCGGATGATATTAAAAGGTAGTGGGATTATTTGTGGTTGACCTGGAAACTTTAACTTGATCAAAAAGTTATGGATTTGATATTAGCTGCGAATTCAGAGCATTAACTTAAATTGTGTCAGTGTAACATTATCGATAGCTAGCCTAGTCTAACCGTAAACTACTTGGCTAACGTTACTGCCTGCCATACAAAGCCAATAAGCCATAGTAACGTTATCTGATTGGTTTTGAAACATCTGTTCTGTTTTGTCTTGTGTCAAAGTCTCCAGCTGGTTCAATTGTTTTCAGTTTCATAGAAACAAGGGTGTTAAATTTGTTGTAGGTTAACTGCAAAATCCAACCTAACATTATCAAGGCATCGACTTGATGTTTCTCCCATAGACTCGGTTTATTATTCACCATTATTCACGGTTGATTAACCATTTTCAAATAAACGGGGTAGTGTTAACCTTATTCAGCACTGAAATCTGTCAAACTTCTTTCAAAGTCCTTCATCACAAATTAATATTAAAATACCTTAATTTCAGAGCACCACAAAGTCAGACCTCAGCACCTTTATGTACCTTTAATGTAAGATCGTTCTTAGGTCACATACCAATTTACATAAAAACTGCAATGGTACTGTTTTTAAAATCATGTGTAGTAGGCCTAAGTGTACAGTAAGTGTGTGTGTAAACATGCTTTAATGAAGTAGACTTCAAAAGCTTTTGAATTTGAGCTTACAGTTCTTTCATCAACCTGTCTTTGACATAAACTTACAAAATAGATTGAGGAGGGTTGCTGCTAGCTCCGTTAAGGTATTTCTGTCCCTCTAAACTTCATTAAAAAAGGTATGTTTAGCAGCCAGAATTTAAAAATTTTCAGAGGGAGAAACCCGCTGACCCCTCCAAACATGATCCATATCACCCGTCAGAAAACAATTGCAACATCTCAGATTGTGCCCCCCCAGAATTTTGGCTTGCATGACGCCCCTGTCAACAAGAATACTAATGAGAATACTAATAACTAAAAATATTTGTAACAAAAGTTGCTTTGTTGATCTCTATTTGTCAAAAAAATAGGAATATAGTATAGGAATAGTAACGTTTTGTAATTGGAAATAAAACAAAGTTTAACGGAGTATGTTTTACAAGAAAATACAATTTCAGCCTTCCTACTTAAAAATTACGTTTAATTCAATACTTGCCATTTCTTCGTTAAAATTTGTGAAATTTACTAGCAATTCCTGAGTGAAAAGTGTTTCAGAGGGAATCCTACACCAGTTTTTTATTGTATGTTGCAAGGACATACATTCATTTATTAAAATTTTATAAAGTTTTTATAGATATTTTTTTAAAGATATTGCCGATAAGATACAGATTGTTTTCAGTATCTAGTAATTATTGTTTTATTTTAATTTTTTGCTTTTATGTAAAACTCATTAATCATAGATGATACTAATACTATATAATAATATGAAAATCAAAACATTGATAGTCATTATTATTACTATTTTTATTAATGCAATCATATGAAAAGTTGCTATGTAAATGGTTGGAAATAATTTTTTTGTGTTTATTTTAGAGCTGTTAAGCTTACAAATATATTATTATTAATATATGATTAATTATACAATATTTTAATTTTTTAAAAATGTTTTCTTATGCAGAACAAGGCGTGCATTTATTCGAAATATTATTACAATTTGAAGGAACTGTTTTCCAATTTAATTATGTTAAAATGTAATTTATTCCTGTGATCAAAGCTGAATTTTCAGCATCATTACTCCAGTTTTCAGTGTCACATGATCCTTCAAAAATCATTCTAAGATGATGATTTGGTGCTCAAGAAACATTTCTGATTATTATCAGTGTTGAAAAAGTTGTGCTGCTTAATATTTTTGTGGAAACTGTGATTTAAATTTGGTGAATAGAAAGGTCACAAGAACAGAATTTATTTGAAATAAAAAACATTATAAATGTCTTTACTGTCAGTTTTGTTTTAATGTGCTGCTAAATGAGTATTATTATTAATTTGTTTTTTAAACCTTACTGAGCCCAAACTTTTGAACAGCAGTGAGTACATGTACACATACACATATAGACATATAATCATAATGACATGTACATCGCCTGATGATCTGATCAGGGAGCAGCAGGTCATTTAAAGGTCACACTTCTACCCAACTGATATCCATTCACTGAAGTTTCAGTGAACAGTGTGCCAGCATGTCGACTGCTCGTCTCTGTGTATCTGCCTCAGGCTCCTACAAGCAAGTGCTTCCAAAAATGTCTTGCGTTACACAAGACAAGAGGTGATTTACAGCCTGTCCTCGTCTCTTTGCCAGAGAGTGATGGCCATGTTGTGAGAGAGTAGGCAAAGCGAGACGCATTAGCCCCTTTGGGGTTTTCATTCTCTTTATAGCTTCTAAAAATAGCCATCCTTCCAATTGCGTGGGACCTAGTTGCCACGGTAACCATGTTCATGTTCATTCACAGAACTCTGGTGTTTGAATGGGTTGTTGGTTATTATGACGCCTCTCTTTCACACTTGCTCATTCCATCACCTACTGCCCACATTCAATTGTGATGTCCTTCAACTCTCCAATGACATCTAAATCTGGACATTTCTCCCTCTGATTGCGTCTTTGTTGCTTTCTTTCTGTTTGAACATGTGATCTTTCTCTCTTTCTCGCTGTCTCCATCTCTTCGCTCCAGCTCTGAGGTCATTTCTCAGCATCCATTTAAAAATACGCTTGTAATTGAAAAGACCTCCACAAAAGGACTGTGTAAATTCTCAGCTGTCACACCAGACCCCTCCAGCGCCACGTCTGTGCTATTTATAAACTATTTTAGTTCAGCCTGTAGTACTGCAGTAAATTTGATCATCTCTGTGTGTTATGCAGAACATCATAACACACAATAACTTCACTTATGTAAAGGAATGTGTCATACTTTCGATTGCCACAAGAAGAAATTTTGAATCATCCCTTAATTTGCAAAAAACAAACAAAAAGTGGATACAGAATTTCACTTACAATGGAAATCCAGAGGTTTGTTGACTGCCAAGGACCCACAAATATGATGATCCCCTGGCAAGAAACCCATTTAAAATTTAAATGCTGCAATATATTTTAAGACTCATTTTTACACTGTGAGGATAATAGTATGAAAAGACAGTTTTTTATACATACTTTATACAATATATGTAGTCTTTCTTATTTCGTTTTTCAGGTAGGTCTATTTTAAATTTAATTAGTTTCTTTGTTCTTTTTTATCACTGTTTACTTGTCTTTAGTAATCTTGAAAGCAATTTCTTATACTTAGGCTAGTAGTTTTTTTCGATATTGAAATTGGTGACAAGAATCATGGTATTTCAATGGTATAAAAAATGTAGATGTCATAAAACCTAATTTAAAGCAAAAATAACTATATTGTGATATATATTGTTATCCTGAAATAAAAGTACTCATGATATCTAGGTTTTGGTTTTATCGCCCACCCCTTTTACTCATGCCTGCACATCCTCTGCTGTCAATGGACATTCCTGCAAATTGTAAATTGATGCAAGTGAAAATGAGGCTGCGACTAAGCTTTATTTCACTTATCACCGTCTATCTCTCCATTTATCTCTTTTCTGCAGATGACTCTGGTGACGAGGGTCCACTAGCCCAGCCGGATCGTGCTCTGATCCAGGGCGCACTCAAGACTCTGGCCAGCAAGTTTGAAGACCTCAGCACCTGCAATGATCTCATAGGGAAGCACGGTGCCGCCCTCCAGCGCTCCCTCAGTGAACTAGAGGACCTGCGAACCCCCACCGACGGTGCAGATAAGCTGAAGGCCGTGAACGAGCGAGCCACTCTCTTCCGCATAACTTCCAATGCTATGATCAATGTGAGTCTTACAGTGGACTCTGCATACTAAATGAAATTAAATGAATGATGAATCTAAATGATTGGTTTTTTGATCAGGCCTGCCAGGACTTTGTGGATCTAGCGGAGACTCACAGCCGGCGGTGGCAGCGTGTGCTGCAGTATGAAAGGGAACAGCGCCACCACCTGGAGGAGACCATCGAGCAGCTAGCCAAACAGCACAACAATCTGGAGAGAGCCTGGAGGGAAGCGCCCAGTACACACAATAGTGAGACTTTTTGACTTTTTTATTCCATCAAGCACAAAAGGAGTTGTTTTGCAGAATGTCCAAGCTACCTTTTCTCTACAATGAGCATAAAGAGTAAACTTTGGCCGTCATGCTCCAAAAAGTACCAATAGAATAGAAAACAGTTATTTTAAATTGGAATAATATTTCACAATATTACTGTTTTACTGTATTTTTGATCAAATAACTGTAGTCTTGGTGAACATAATAGACTTTTTTCCAAAACATTAAACATCTTAATGACTCCAAACTTTTGAATGGTAGTGAAAATATTTCTATCTTTATTATAAAACTGTAATATGTGTAATAATGCTGACCTAGCACTAAGTGAGATTTTCCATGTGTTGCTCTTCAGAAGGGGCGGAACGAACACCGGAGGGGGAATCCAGTGAAGAGAATGAAGACATAGAGTTCTTTGATGCCATGGAAGATTCTCCAGCCTTCATCACAGTGCCTGCAGAGGATCACTCACAGCACAGGTTCATATATAGATCATATAGTTGATGGCTTTTACTCACTGAACCAGAGACACACCCACAATCAAATCACTGACCAACTGATGCATATAAAAGGAAAAGAGCTTGATAAAATAACAAGATCCGATTTGATTGGCTGACTGTTCGCAATTTCTGGATGTCAGAGTGCCCAGGTTTTACTAGCTCACTTAGGATAATCTTCACAATTTACACAATTGTTTTAGCTTTTTTCAGTTAATTACCATTTGTGCACTGAAATTGCTGCACTATTATTCTAATATTTTGTGGAGTCATCGATTTCAGATGTACCTGCCCCTAAGTGGCATGTAAAAACAAAATGAATTGTAGTTCCCTTTCGTTGTCACTCCGAGTTACGTCGGATGACGACGAATGGGGTTTCGCTTAGAACACCTATCGACTTCGAGTATTACAAAACGAGCCAATGGCAAAGAAATGCCATGGGTCTGCGGAATTTGCATAGCGTATCTCCGCCTTACCTCGTGGGTATAAAAGGAGGACGCCGGCAACAGGCAGATATGTTTTCGCTTCGGAGCCAAGAGCATTTCTTCACTCCACAGTCATCTCTGACTTCGTTCTACGAGACGAGCTTCTCTCTTCGGTGTTGGTGTGACGGCGATCTGCAGCGAGCTCACAGTGCCTGCTGATCTGTGCAGTAATCTGCCAGTGTGTGTGTGTCTCCCTGTGCGCTTCAACATCACGGAGTTTTTTCTCTCCTCTCATAAAAGAGCTCGCACGCGGCACGTCTTTTTAAAGACGGCTCGCCCGTGCATTTCTGGTTGCAGCGGACTGGTATCGGACTCTGATGGGCACGAGCGCTGTCTAGTGTGTTTGATCATGCTTGAACAGCGCTCGTGGGTGACTCATGTTCTCGCAAGGGAACGTGATCATCGCGTCATAAATAGGTCGAGACTCGGTGAACTCGCAAGAGTGAGAGTCCCCTCATCCACCCCCCGATCTTCGGCGGGTGGCCAGGGTGACCTGAGGGTTACGGTCTGGAACAAGGCGCCGACTATGTGTCCGTGACCCCAGCCCCCCTCTTCGATGACGGTGCCCGCTAGTGAACTGCTGATTCCCGCGAGTCTACCCTCTGGTGGCCCGCGTGTTTCAGTTGAAGCTACAGAGGAAGATGCCATGTCTGTTGCAGCATCACTAGGTGGGCTTGAGTCTTCTGGAAGTGAGGGCTCGTCACAGCTGCCACCTTCCGGTGTGCATACGGCTGTGCCTGAGTCTGATCCGGAGATGACGGCCATGCTTTCCTGGGACGATTGGTTTTGGGTAAGGCCGCCGACCCTCGTCCGTGGCAAACCCCAATACCTCTCTTCCCGGACGTGCATGATGAGATCTCGAAGTCCTAGAAGACCCCCTTGTCTTCTTAGGACCGCTCGCTGATCTCATCCGCCTTTCCTCCCCTCGATGGGGCCGCTGCCCTTGGGTACACTGGGGTTCCCCCGGCTGAACGCTCTGTTGCGATGCTATGTGTCCTCAGAGTGCTTCTTCTCGGCGCAATCCTAAGCACCCGCCCGTGGCCTGTAGTTTTTCGTCTACGCTTGTGGCGAGATCCTATAGCGCCACGGGACTGGCAGCCGCCTCACTGCATGCCATGGTCATTCTGCTGGTCCACCTGACCCAGATGCTCATGGACCTGCACGAGGGCGGGACTGACCCAGGGCTCTTCACTGAGCTGCGCGCCGCCACTGACCTTGCTCTCTGAGCGACGAAAGTGGCCGTACGCTCCCTGGGTCAGGTGATGCTCACCAGTCTGTGGCTGAACCTGTCTGATGTGCTGGATGTCGCGCGGACCCGTCTGTCCGACATTCCCATATCCCAGGTCGGCCTCTTCGGCGGTGCGGTTGAGGGCTTGCCCAACAGCTCTCAGCCGCCCATGAGCAGAGTGAGGTTGATTCTGTCCCGACGGCCCCGCCGTCCGCTCAGATCCCTCGTCTGCCCACCGCCGAAGGCGCCCTCCCGCGGCTCCCACCCCGCCCGTTCACGGGCCGGCTCTGGGGGCCGCGGGCGGACGCCACAGCCCTCTCCAGCCCCGCCCCCCGCTACACGCCGGGTTAAGCGGCGCTCGTGAGACGGGCACCTCGATGATGGAGCAGGCTGAGGTTGATTCTGTCCCGACGGCCCCGCCGTCCGCTCAGATCCCTCGGTCTGCCCACTGCCGAGGGCGCCCCCCCGCGGCTCCCACCCCGCCCGTTCACCCGGGTCGGCTCTGGAGGCCGCGGTCGGACGCCACAGTCCTCTCCAGCCCCGCACCCCGCTACACGCCGGGTTAAGCGGCGCTCTTGAGTTGGGCTCCTCAGAGATGGGACTCAGTTCTTTCCAGGAGTTGGTAGCAGGACCACTCCTTTCCCCGGGGAGGGCCGGGGAAGAATCCTTATTCTCCAAAGAGCTGATTCTCCCGTCTCTGAGCACAGAGTTCTCGGACGTCACAGAGCGCCGCCCACAAGCCGTGCTCTCCTCGTCCCCCTCTGTCCCAGAGGTGGTTGACATGGTGTGCCGTCCACGGACCGCTTCGCCCCTGTCCCCCTCTGTCGCCAGACCCCTGGCAGAGCAGGCCCCCGCGGGACGACCAGCCTGGTCCTCCCCTGGCCCCTCTGCCAGGGCGCGGTTGCTAACTGTGCCCCCACATCGGGCCGCTATGCCGTCCACGTCTGGGCCAGTTACTCCGCTTCGCTGCCCCTCCGGGGGGACGCCTGTGGTCGCATGATCCCGCTGGTTCAGTTCCTGGGAGCCTGGTTAGAGCTTCCCCGTCTGTCCCGCTGGGTCGCGCGGACCATCAGGCTCGGCTATGCGATTCAGTTCGCACGGTCTCCTCCCCACTTGGGGAGTCCGCTCCACTTTTGTCGGTGGCTATGCCCCCATCAGGAGAGCAGAGATTGCCACCCTGCTGGCGAAGGGCGCAATCGAGACTGTCCCTCCAGCCGAGATGAGGTCAGCCGGCTTCTCAGCCCCTACTTCATTGTCCCCAATAAAACCGGTGGCTTACGGCCAGTCCTGGACTTGCGCGTGCTGAACCGCTCCCTTCACAGGATGCCGTTCAAGATGCTCAAACGCGTTTTCGAATGCATACGGCCTAGGATTGGTTTGCAGCGATCGACCTGAAGGACGCCTACTTCATGTCTCTATTCTCCTTGACACAGACCGTTCCTTCGGTTTTCTTTCAGGGGCAGGCATCCAGTACGCGGTTTTCCCTTTCGGGCTAGCCCTGTCTCCTCGCATCTTCACGAAGGTCGTCGAGGCTGCCCTTGTTCCCCTTCGGGAACACGGGGTTCGCATCCTGAGTTATATCGACGACTGGCTGGTCATAGCTCACTCTCGAGTTCAGGTTGCGAACACAGGGACCTAGTGCTTCGGCACCTAGCTCGTCTGGGCCTTCGGGTCAACTGGGAGAAGAGCAAACTTTGCCCCGTGCAGAGGATCTCTTTTCTCGGTATGGATATCGACTCGGTCGCCATGTCCGCGCAGCTTACGAGCTAGCGCGCGCGCAGTCACTGCTGACTTGCCTGAGACAGTTCGAGGGCAAGAGTGCGGTTCCACTGAAACTTTTTCAGAGGCTCCTGGGCATATGGCTTCTGCAGCCGCGGCAACGCCGCTCGGATTGCTTCATATGAGACCGCTTCAGCTTTGGCTTCGCGACCGAGTCCCGAGGTGGGCATGGCAACACGGCACCCTCCGAGTAACAGTTACTCCGACCTGCCGTCAGACCTTCACCCCGTGGTCGAACCTCAGTTTTCTACGGGCCGGAGTGCCCCTGGAACGAGCTTGGCGGCATGTTGTTGTAACGACAGATGCCTCCTCCACGGGCTGGGGTGCCATGTGCAATGGACGTGCTGCCGCGGGCTCCTGGACAGGACCCCGTCGCCTCTGGCATGTCAATTGCCTCGAGTTGCTGGCCGTACGTCTTGCTTTGCGCCGCTTCCGGGCCGTGCTCAAGAACCAACACGTACTAGTCCGCTCAGACAATACCGCCACTGTAGCGTACATCAACCATCAAGGTGGTCTACGCTCCCGCCGTATGTCGCAACTCGCCCGCCACCTCCTCATATGGAGTCAGAAGCATCTGAGGTCGCTTCATGCCATTTACATCCCCGGAGCCCTGAACTGTGGAGCGCACGGCTTCAGCCCCTCCCGGGAGATTGGCGACTCCATCCCCAGTCGGTTCAGCTGATTTGGGACCAGTTCGGGGACGCACAGATAGATCTGTTTGCCTCTCACGACTCGACCCATTGCGCCCTGTACTATTCCCTGACCGAGGGCACGCTCGGCACGGATGCACTGGCGCACAGCTGGCCGCGGGGCCGCAAATATGCGTTTCCCCCAGTGAGCCTTCTTGCGCAGACCCTGCGCAAGGTCAGGGAGGACGAGGAGCAGGTCATTCTGGTCGCGCCATACTGGCCCGCCCGGACCTGGTTCTCCGAACTAGTACTCCTCGCGACAGCACCTCCCTGGCCGATTCCCCTGAGGAAGGACCTCCTTTCTCAGGGACGGGGCACCCTATGGCACCCTCGTCCCGATCTTTGGAACCTCCACGTGTGGCTCCTGGACGGGACGAAGCAGGTTTGAGTACCCTTCCACCTACGGTGGCGGCTACCATCACTTCCGCTAGAGCGTCGTCCACGAGACACGTCTACGCGTTGAAGTGGAACCTCTTCGTCAACTGGTGCTCTTCTCTTCAAGAAGACCCCCGGAGATGTTCGATTAGTGTCGTGCTTTCCTTCCTTCAAGATAGGCTGGAGCGAAGGCTGTCTCCCTCCACCCTGAAAGTCTATGTTGCCGCTATTGCCGCACACCATGACCCAGTCGAAGGTAAGTCTGTTGGAAGGCACGACCTGATCATCAGGTTCCTGAGAGGAGCGAGGAGACTGAATCCTCCTCGTCCTCCTCTCGTTCCCTCTTGGGACCTCTCAGTGGTTCTAACTGCCCTGCGGAGTGCTCCCTTTGAGCCTTTGCAATCAGTGGAGCTTAAGTTCCTGTCTATGAAGACAGCGCTCCTGGTTGCATTGGCCTCCATCAAGAGGGTGGGGGACTTGCATGCATTCTCCGTTGACGAAGCGTGCCTGGAATTTGGGCCGGCTTACTCTCACGTGATCCTGAGACCCCGGCCTGGATATGTGCCCAAGGTTCCTACCACTCCCTTCCGGGACCAGGTGGTGAACCTGCAAGCGCTGCCCCCGGAGGAGGCAGACCCAGCCTTGGCACTGCTCTGTCCAGTACGCGCCCTCCGCGCCTATGTAGACAGGACGCAGTGTTTCAGGACTTCAGACCAGCTCTTTGTCTGTTATGGTGGGAAGCTGAAGGGAAAGGCTCTCTCCAAGCAAAGGCTGTCTCACTAGATAGTGGACGCCATTGCCTTGGCATACCAGCAGCAAGGTCGACCGTGCCCCCTTGGTGTGACCGCCCACTCCACCCGGAGTGTGGCATCCTCTTGGGCTCTAGCGCATGGCGCCTCGCTAACAGACATCTGCAGAGCTGCAGGCTGGGCGACACCTAACACATTCGCCAGATTCTACAATCTCCGAGTGGAGCCAGTGTCCTCTCATGTACTCGCTTCAACCAGCTAGTACTGGACCCGCTCAGGTGTCTTCGCTTGCTCGCCATTCCACTCCACGGACTGGATACGTGCGATATTCTCCTCAGGTGAGCTTCCCCAAAAAGCCCTGAGTTCCTCCAGCACTCTTGACGTTGGCGCCAGTGTCTATTGCCTGTGCGTCGGCTAGGTGCCTCCCGTGTGCATGGTCCCTCCTCTGAGCGACCCCCACATGTGTATTTCCACTGTAAGCCTCTCTGAGCGTGTGTCTTTCCCTTGGCAAGCCACCTTGCCACCCCTGGGGTTGAAATATTCCACCTGCGGCTGGACACCCCAGTGTTCTCCATATGTCTCCTTCGGGTCATATGTGTATTCTCTAAGTCCCCCCCCTCTGGGTTGGCAGTAATTGCATATTTCCCCTAAACTTTGGGATATGCCCCCAGTGTACCTTGGTATTCCTGTGCTAAATAGGAGTCCTTCGTCCGTGCCAGTCTCACGACAGGGATCTCAGATTTACGCAGGGCACTGGAAGACAGCTGAGAAGGTGGCGTGATTAGACTGGTAACCCCATTCGTCGTCATCCGACGTAACTCGGAGTGACAACGAAAGGGAACGTCTCGGTTACGTATGTAACCCTCGTTCCCTGAGTAGGGAACGGAGACGTTACGTCTGCCTGCCACTTTCCGCTGTACCGCGGGGATCGCCTGAGCTCAGTCTTGGCTCCTCAGCGAAGAAACATATCTGCCTGTTGCCGGCGTCCTCCTTTTATACCCACGAGGTAAGGCGGAGATACGCTATGCAAATTCCGCAGACCCATGGCATTTCTTTGCCATTGGCTCGTTTTGTAATACTCGAAGTCGATAGGTGTTCTAAGCGAAACCCCATTCGTCGTCATCCGACGTAACGTCTCCGTTCCCTACTCAGGGAACGAGGGTTACATACGTAACCGAGACGTTTTTCATGTACGTTAGATGGCCTTTTCCTGTATAAATGGGCAGTTATTTGCCAAAATAAATGAATGCTATTTGGAATGTTTGTAAATATTATGAAACAAATTGTTTCTCAGCATTTATGTGTTATCTACTCTGTGCCTGAATAATGATCTTCCGTTTCATCCTTCTCTTGTGTTTCTTTGTGTCTCTCAGTTTATCCAGTAATTGGAGCCAGAGTGACAATGTAGGTTTGGGCTTTTGTTTAATCAACTACTAAACTAAACTAAACCACAGATGCCAAATAATGTTAAATATCTTAATTAAAGGGTTAGTTTACCCAAAAATGATAATCCGGTTATCGTTTACTTACCCTTATGCCATTCCAAACCCATCAGAAGCACAAAAGAAGATATTTTAATGAAATCTGATATCTTTCTGTCCCTCCATTGACAGTCTACACAACACCACTTTGATGCTCTAAAAACTTCATAAAGAATAAAAGCCTAAATTCAATCTGCTCATCATATAAAGCGATTGTCTCTTCAGAAAATTTGGACTAAACCAGTCAATTCATATGATTTTTTTTTACAATCTCTTTATGAACGGTTTGAAGCGTCAAAGTGGGTGAATAGGCTTTCAGTGGAGGGACAGTTCATGAGACTATATTGAGTATAATAATATTGTCATGGTGTGGGTCTTGTTCCTTGTTCTTGTCTGTCATTTGATTCCCTGATTGTCATGTGATCCTGCCATGTGTCTTGTCATTTGTTAATCGTCTCATCATTGTTCACAGGTGTTCCTTGTCTTGTAATTAGTACGTGTATTTAAGCCCTCATGTTTGCCCTGTCTTTGTCGTGGATTGTATGTTAATTGTGAATGATTCTTGTCAAGGTTTCCTGTTGTTGTTCTTGTTTCATTCCTTGCCATGCCTTTGTTTTATGTTTGATTATGTTTTGAAGTAAAGTTGCATTTGGGTCCTCCACCAGCTTGCCTCCAGTGAATTCATTCACAACAAATATTAATAATAATACTTTATACATAACTCCTTACTAGTTTGTAAGAAATTTATACTTTTATTGCATTTATCAAAAGCAACAGTAAAGATATTTACAGTTCTAATCAAAATTATTCAACCCCCGTTGCAAATCAGGTTTATTGGCAGAATTTATAGACTCAGCTGTTTGCAATGAACAGATCAAAAAAAAGTAATTGAAATAGCTCAACACAACAAAAGTTTCAAGTGGTTTCCCCAAATTCAACTGAAAATGCAACTTTTATTGACTTCTACAGTCTCAAAATTATTCAACCCCCTGAATTGAATCCCTCACAACAGCACAAATCTGCAAAACAGGTGTTGTCCCAAGCACACCTGATGCAACTAAGATATCAAGGGCTTCATTAGATGCAGCAGGTGTGCTTGAGCTAGAACACATGAAATATCTGAACTGGCTAGGCTTGTTGACTATCACGTTTGAGTGCATGTTAGAAATGTGGTCAAAAATGAGTCAAAAGAATGGTCCAAAAGGTTAGAAGATATCATCGCCCCTTCACAAACAAGGAATAGGATACAAATATATATATCGAAGGCATTAAATGTATGCCAGAACTCCAAGACATACACCACTCCTGACCTAAAAGTACAAGAAAAGTTCAAAATCATATAAATAAGCCATAGAAGTTTTGGGATTCTGATCTGTGGAGCGTTAAACCAAAACTGGAACTTTTCTGCCCTATGGATCAGTGATATATCTGGAGGAATAAGAATGAAGCATATGCTGAAAAGAACACTCTGTCTATAGTTAAGCATGGTGGGGCTCGGTGATCCTCCGCGGCTGCTTTGGATCCCCCTGGCACTGGAAACCTGCAGCTTGCGGAAAGCAAGATGGATTCACTGAAGTATTGGAAAATCCTAGGAGAAAACACCATGCCTTCAGTGAGGAAGCTGAAGCTTGGGCGTCATTTGACGTTCCAACAGGGCAATGATCCCAAGTATGCCTCAAATTCCACCAAGGCTTGGTTGCAGAAGAAGTCCTGGAAGATTCTACAGTGGCCATAACAGTCACCTGACTTGAACCTCATAGAAAATCTCTGGTGGGATTTGAAGAAGGGCGGTTGCAGCACGCAAACCCAAGAATATTACTGAACTGGAGGTCATTGCTCACGAGGAATGGGCTAAGATTCCTCAGAAACGCTGCCAGAAGCTGGTGTCTGGTTATACATCTCGTTTGCAGCAGGTCATGACAGCCAAAGGGTGTTCTTCTAGTACTAAAGATGCTTGCCATGAAGGGGTTGAATAATTTGAAGACTGCAGAAGCCATTAAAAGTTGTATTTTTCAGTTGAATTTGGGGAAACCACTTGATACATTTGTTGTGTTGAAATATTTCAATAACTTTTCTTTGATTTGTTCATTGCAAACAGCTGAAAGTCTGAAATTTTGCTAATAAACCTGATTTGCAATGGGGGTTGAATGATTTTGATTACAAGCGTCAAAACGGGTGAATATGATTTCAACGGAGGGACAGGTATCTCAGATTTCATTAAAAAATGTCTTCATTTGTGTGAGATTTCTTAAGATGAAAGAAAGTCTTATTGGTTTGGAACAGCAAAAATTATGATGTAAATAATGACAGAATTTTTATTTTAGGGTGAACTGTCTCTTGTGTTTGTTCACTAGAGTGTTTTCTCTGTGTTTACAGGACAGTTCTGGTAGCTACTTGCGCAGGGGCAGACGCTGTCGCATCCCAGATAAGCCCAACTACTCCCTGAACCTGTGGAGCATCATGAAGAACTGCATTGGCAAGGAGCTCTCCAAGATCCCCATGCCTGTAAGAAGGGTATCAGATCTGGTGTGTTGTGTAGCTGTTGATATCTGAATCTTCACAGGGATTTGCGTGTGTCTGAATCCTCACTTCCAGGTGAACTTCAACGAGCCGCTGTCGATGCTGCAGCGTTTGACGGAGGATCTTGAATACAGCGAGCTACTGGACCGGGCGGCACGCTGCGACTCCTCTCTGGAGCAGATGTGTCTGGTTTCCGCCTTCTCCGTCTCGTCCTATTCAACTACCATCCACCGCACAGGGAAACCCTTCAACCCTCTGCTGGGAGAGACCTATGAGCTGGACCGCGTGGAGGAGTACGGATACCGCTCCATTTGTGAACAGGTCCGAAACCACACTCATAATACACAAATATTCATTTGATTATATATTATAATAAGAATTTAATAAATCAGAAATGAGGATAATAATATTATTATTGATAATACTTTATGCACCTTAGTTCAGTAGATACTTTTATTCAGCAAGGATGCATTAAATTGATAACTGAACGTGACAGTAAATACATTTATAATTTTACAAAAGATTTCTATTTTTTAAAAAAAGCTGTTCCTTTGAACTTTCTATTTGATCAAAGTTTTCACAAAAATATTAAGCAGCACAACTTTTTTCAACATTGATAATAATAGTAAATGTTTTTTGATCATCAAATTAGACTGATTTCTGAAGGATCATGTGACACTGAAGACTGGAGTAATGATGCTGAAAATTCAGCTTTGATCACAGGAATAAATTACATTTCAAAATATATTTGTTGTAAAGAAAGGTAAGACCCAAAAGTGAAATGCAAATAACTGTCTTTAATTAAGAGAGTGTACACAGTCCAACGGAAATATGTCTTGAGATAAATAACAGAAAAGCAGCCGTAAATGCTGACGCTCCAATGACATAAAATGAGAAAGTCTCTCTTTCAAGTAGCGCTCCCAAGGGAGGGGCCTGGCGGGTACGGAGGAAATCATCAATGAGCGAGCGGTCCAGGACGTCCCGTGAAGGGATCCAAATTCTCTCCTCAGGACCCCTCCCAGTCTACTAGGAATTGGTGTCCACGACCCCGACGACGCATATCAAGGAGCTTGCGAACGGTGTAAATAGGGGCTCCCTCGACACGAAGCGGGGGAGGAGGAGGGGTGCGAGGAGGGGTGCGCACGACTGGTTTGATGCAAGAGACATGATAAACAGGGTGAACACGACGAAGATTAGGAGGGAGTCTCAATCTGACGGCGACAGGACTGATGACCTTAGAAATTTGATAAGGTCCGATGAAACGAGGAGCCAGCTTGTGGGAAGTGGCCTGGAGAGGCAAATTGAGGGTGGAAAGCCACACTCTCTGGCCACAAGTATATTTAGGGCTCCTGACACGACGTTTGTTTGCGGTTCTTTGAGTACGTGCCCTTGAACGACAGAGAGCCGACCTAACCCTTCTCCAGGTGCGCTTACAACGCTGGATGAAAGCCTCTACTGATGGTAAATTAGAATCAGCGTCCTGAGAGGAGAACAGAGGAGGCTGATACCCTAAGCAGCAGTGGAACGGGGAAAGGCCGGTAGCGGACGTAGGCAGAGAATTATGGGCATATTTGGCCCAGGGCAGTTGCTCAGCCCAAGTTGAGGGGTTGCGAAAGGCTAAACTACGTAGGAGACGGCCGACGATCTGGTTGGTGCGCTCAGCGAAGGGAGACCAGTAATAAAGTCTAGAGCGACATGAGACCATGGACGAGACGGAATAGGAAGAGGTCTAAGAAGACCAGCCGGTGGGGAGTTACTAGACTTAGTCTGTGCACAAACGGTGCACGAGGCAATAAAGCGTCGTGCATCTCGTTCGAGAGTGGGCCACCAAAATCGTTGACGAACGGTAGAGAGTGTGCCCCTAACGCCCGGGGTGGACAGTCAATTTAGAGGAGTGAGCCCACTGAAGTACCGCCATACGCGAAGTAACCGGTACAAAAAGTAGATTCTTAGGGACGTTACGTGGAGCGACGGAGCGAGACAGTGCGCGCTTAACTAGTCTCTCGATTCCCCAGATAGCCGCACCAATAACTCGACCTGGCGAAATGATCACCTGTCGAGGGTACATCTGTGGAATCGAAAAGGCGAGAAAGAGAGTCGGGCTTTATGTTTTTAGAACCTGGACGGTAAGAAATCGTGAAATCAAAACGACCAAAAAAAAAAGCCCAGCGAGCTTGACGAGCGTTTAGTCGCTTAGCGGAGCGGATGTATTCTAGGTTTCTATGGTCAGTCCAGACAACAAACGGAACGGTGGACTCTTCTAACCACTGTCGCCACTCTCCTAAAGCCAAACGGATGGCGAGTAGTTCCCGATTTCCAACATCGTAGTTGCGTTCTGCGGGCGAGAGACGGTGTGAAAAAAAAAGCACAGGGGTGAACCCTGTTGTCCACAGGAAAGCGCTGGGAAAGGATGGCTCCGACGCCCACCTCAGAAGCGTCAACCTCGACTATGAATTGTTTGGTAACATCTGGTGTCACAAGAATAGGGGTGGAAGTAACTAGAGACTTTAAATGAATGAAACCCTCAAGCAGACTCTGACCATTTAAATCGCGACTTGACAGAAGTGGGGGGCTGTAAGGGGTGCAGCTACTTGACTAAAGTTACGTATGAAACGGCGATAGAAATTTGCAAAGCCAAGAAAGCGCTGAAGCGCAACACGAGAGTCAGGAACTGGCCAATCGGTGACCGCCTGAACCTTAGTGCGGTCCATACCAATGCCCTCTGCCGAAATAACGGACCCGAGAAAAGTGACAGATCGTGCGTGAAAGGTACATTTCTCTGCCTTAACAAAAAGACGATTCTCTAAAAGGCGCTGAAGGACTCGGCGTACGTGAACCTGGAGAGAAGAGGAGAAGATCAAAATGTCGTCAAGGTACACAAAGACGAAGATATTGAGCATATCTCTTAGGACGTCATGAATCAAAGCTTGGAAAACAGCGGGAGCTTTTACCAGCCCGAGCGGTAGAACCCGATATTCAAAGTGACATAACGGAATATTAAACGCAGTCTTCCACTCGTCTCCCTCTTTAATGCGAACAAGGTGGTACGCGTTGCGCAAATCCAATTTAGTGAAGACCTTTGCCCCCTGTAACAACTCAAAGGCAGATGACATTAGTGGCAAGGGATAGCGATTCTTAACGGTAATGTCATTAAGACCTCTATTGTCAATACAGGGGCGCAAAGAGCCGTCCTTCTTCATAACAAAGAAAAAACCTGCGCCAGCTGGATAGGAGGAAGCGACTATTGTACCGGCGCAGAGGGACTCAGAAACACATTTCTCTAACGCGTCGCGCTCGGGGGCAGACAAGGAAAAAAGCCTTCCGCGGGGTGGCGTGGTATTGGGAAGAAGATCAATACTGCAATCATAGGGACGGTGAGGAGGGAGAGAAGTGGCCCTGGAACGACTGAAGACCGCCCGCAAATCATGATACTATTTAGCAGACAATAAACATTCGATATGACAAGACAGGTTCCATGAGAGGATACTATTATTAGACCAATTAATGTGAGGGTTGTGTTTTACTAGCCACGGGTGTCCTAGTACTACTGGGGAATAAGGGGAGTGAAAAATGAAAAAAGAAATGGTCTCGTGGTGGTTGCCTGACACAGTGAGAGATAAGGGGACGGACCGCAGATGAACTTCAGGAAGGGAACTACCATCTAGGGCAAAAAAGGAGGTGGTCTCCTCACGTCTCTTCAAGGGAATACCTTGTTTAAGTGCCCAAGTCTCGTCAAGGAAGTTCCCCTAGGCACCAGAGTCTATCAAAGCGTTACAAGAAATGGAAGAACCAGACCAGTGCAGGGTTACAGGGATGATGGTGCATGACTTCGATGGAGAGATCAGATAGGTAGCGCTCGCCAGTAATACCACCTCTACTGGCAAGCGTTGGCTTTTACTGGACATGTAATTACATAGTGGTTGGCCGCCCCGCAATGCATGCAAAGTCGATTGATGACGCGGCGTTCCCTCTCCTTTGCAGAAATGCGGAGACCACCTAGTTGCATAGGCTCTCGCTCAGGGTTAGTGGATAGAGGAGCGGAGATGGTTGAAACAGCTGGTTGAGAGAAGGAATCCGATCCTCTGGTGCGACGGCGGAGGACAAACCGCTTCTCTATACGAATGGCTAACTCGAGAGGGTTAAGACGGGTGGGTAGTTCGCGGGCTCAGCCCTCAGCACTCAGCCCCTCTAAGAAACGTGCGACAAGAGCTGGCTCATTCCATCCACAGGTGGTTGACAGGGTGCGGAACTCAATGGAATAATCCACAACAGACCGTCTTCCCTGGCGAAGAGATGAAAGAATGCGAGAGGCCTCCTCTCCATGAGCAGAACGGTCGAACACATGCATCATCTCTTCCTTGAATAAATCAAAACAGGTGGTGAAGTCTACCTCAGCCTCCCAGGCGGCGGTGCCCCACTCACGAGCGCGTCCGGTCAAGAGAGAGATGACGTTGGCCACCCGGGCTCGCTCCCTCGAATAACTAGTTGGCTGAAGGGAGAAAACAACCTCACACTGCGTGAGAAACGAGCGACACTGAGTGGGCTCACCGGCATAGCACGGGGGGTTGCTAATTCTGGGCTCCGGGACTTCCTACGTTCTTGGAGGAACAGGTGAATCCCTCCCGTGCTGGTGGACCTGTAGAGACAGATCAGTTAGTTGGGCTGACAGCGTCTGAACAGAGTGTCGTGCAGCGGTAATCTCCTCATCATGCTTGCCGAGCATAGCACCTTGCAGTTCAACAGCTGTGTGAATCGGGCTCGTGTTCGCTGGGTCCATGTCTGGCCAGATTATTCTGTTGTGAAGAAAGGTAAGACCCAAAAGCGAAATGCAAATAACTGTCTTTAATTAAGAGAGTGTACACAGTCCAACGGAAATATGTCTTGAGATAAATAACAGAAAAGCAGCCGTAAATGCTGACGCTCCAATAACATAAAATGAGAAAGTCTCTCTTTCAAGTAGACAGCGGCAAACAGTCTGAGAACAGGATTCGGCGGGCTCTGTTCACTGATCCCTTAGAGATGGAGCGTTCTTATGGTTGGAGAGATGGACGCTCTGGCGATCGTTGGCAGCAGGCGGGCTGGACAGAGTGTAGAGCAAAGGTTAGAATAGAACAAATAGAGATTGACCTGAGCCAGGCTGGATGACGGATGGAACTCAGACAAGACAGGCCTCGGACAGGACAGGAACAGCAGGTCGGAAGATGCCGCTAGCATGGGTAGAGTACGAAGTAATCTGGCAAAGAAACAGGGAAAGGGAGAGCATGAAGTAGCACAAACAATTAGAGGAGAGAGAGAACAGGTGTGAGAGAATGGGTGTGATGAGTGTAACTAGAAACAGCTGAGGATGATTGTAGGTGCGTGAGGTAATGTGTGTGTGTAACCAGAAGAGGGAGACAGAGAAGGATACCAGACTCATGACAATATTACAATAGAAAAACAGTTATTTTAAATTGTAATATTTCCCAATATTGTCAGTGATTGCACACACATTGATTCTCTCGCTCTGTCTCTCTCTCTCTCTCAGATAAGTCATCACCCACCGGCGGCTGCCCATCATGTGGTATCGCAGCGAGGCTGGACCCTGTGGCAGGAGATCACCATCGACAGCAAATTTCGTGGCAAATACATCTCCATCATGCCGCTAGGTGATCCATCATTCAAATTCACATCATTCACATTCACATCATCACACACACAAAACTATTGAATAGTTTCCACTTTTCTAGTTTATTATGCACACAGTCCAGTGTTACCATAAAACCTTAATTACCTTGAGGGAATATAAAGCAGAACAAAACAGTAATAATATGTAAACTCTATAAATGTTTTAAAAGTGATCACATTACATTTTTTATTTAAAATACTTGTTACCTAGATTCACTTTGTGCACATGCAAATGTATATATATGTATATATGTATATATATATATATATATATATATATATATATATGTGCTGCTTCCCGGTAAACGTTACTTCAAAGAAAAATTTCAATTGTGGAATGGTTTCTATTTTTACAGAGCCTTTTATAGTAATGTTTATTGCTGCTCCGAGCTGTTTTTAGAGCAAATCAACCTTGTTGGATTTCATTTCCAAGTACATTTCTCCTTCTTATGCTATTATTTGCTCTTAATGCCTCTGTTTGCGCTCTGCAGGCAACATTCACCTTAAGTTCCACGCCAGTGGGAATCACTATGTGTGGAGTAAGGTGACCTCCACTGTGCACAACATCATCGTGGGCAAACTATGGATTGACCAAGTATGTGATCGGTATTCTCTTATTTTTTCTGAATTTGTTATGTGTACGTATTACTCTTCTGTGTTACTCTTCTATGTATTACGCTGACTTTAATGCCGTTCCAAATCCAAAATCACCATGAAAGTACCACTAAAGTAATCCATATACTGTATATGTATCAGTATTCTTAATATGCAATTATAGTACTTATGAATAGTTTGAATTTGTGCTTTTTTCATTTTTGTTTGTTTTGTTTTGTTATATATAAATTTAGCTTTATTTCAATTAACGAAAAGACATTTCAATAGTTTTATTTAACAATATCAATGCCATATTCACAAGTCATAACTCAATATTCAATAGTCAACAGTCTTCTGAAGCTGTACAATGAATTTATTTCAGAATCAGATTTAAATCCAATAAAAATCTTTATTGTTGCTCTCAAACTCAACATGGCACCATTTTATGTTACATCAGGTTTAATGGAAGAAAAAAGTCATTGGTTTGCTGCAACATAGGGGGGATTAAATTATAATTTTTCTTTTTTAAGTAATATTTATGGTTTGAGTCGTCCCACGTGGTGTGGAAGCATAACTCGACACTATCTGTTGGAGAAAAGTCACCATTGACACTGTTCTCCTCCATCTGTCTTCCATCCCATCATTCCCACTCCAGAGGAAACAGAAAGCTATTACTACAGTTATAGATTGTATCCGACGGGAATGCAGTTAATATTAATTTACCATCAAGGCATGCATTAAAAATAGACCCTAATACAGGTATACTGTATACTGGATATATATATATATATATATATATATATATATATATATATATATATATATATCGAATGCAAACAACATCACTGCAGCGCCGTCATTATTATTAATGTGCACTCTTTGTCCCGATGCAGTCTGGGGATATTATAATAGTGAACAACAGGAGCAAGGACACGTGCCACCTCAAATTCTCCCCTTACAGCTATTTTTCCAGGGATGTTCCCCGCAAGGTCAGTGTGTGCATCCTCTGTTCAGTCGGTGTGCTACTGCCCTCTGCAGGGTATTGAGTGTGTGTGTGTGTCCTGTCACCAGGTGACAGGCATTGTGACGGATGGTGAAGGCAGCGCACACTACATTCTCTCTGGAACATGGGATGATAAAATGGAAAGTGCAAAGATCATAGAGAGCAGCCACGGCTGTGGAGGATCTGAGGGAAAGCAGAAAACTGTCTATCAGACTCGACCACCACAACTATTGTGGAAAAAATACTCTCTCCCGTAAGTATCAAACTATAACTGTCTGTCCTATCTATCTATCCATCCATCCGTTTTTCTATCTATCTGTCTGTTTATATTGCTATCTGTTTTTCCCTCTATCTATCTATCTATCTATCTATCTATCTATCTATCTATCTATCTATATATATATCTATATATCTATCTATCTATCTATCATCTGTTTTTCTGTCTATCTATTTATCTATCTGTTTTTTCTTTCTATCTATCTATTTATCAGTCTGTTTTTCTTTCTCTTTCCATCCATCAATCTATCTGGGTTTTTTTCATTCCTTCCTTCATCTATCTATCTATCTATCTATCTGTATATATCTGGCTATCTTTTTATATTTTTATGATTTATAATGTGTAAATGATATATTTCTTTTTAATATTTTGTTTAGTAATTGTATCTTTCTATACCTATCTCGTTTTGTCTGCTGTAATTCCAGCGAGAATGCCGAGAACATGCACTTCTTCTCTTCTCTGGCCTTGACCTTGAATGAGCCTGAGGATGGTGTGGCTCCTACTGACAGCCGTCTACGGCCCGACCAGCGGCTGATGGAGGCGGGTTTGTGGGACGAAGCTAACGCTGAGAAACAGCGTCTGGAGGAGCGTCAGAGACTGGAGAGGAGGAAGAGAGAGGCGCAGGCCAACCTCGCACTAGAAGAAGGCAAGACAGAACCACAAACACTCATATCATTTCAATATACAGTACATACAGTGCAGTAAAGCTGTAGGCTAGTATTCTATTTTCTCAATAAAGATGTTTTGTCCTGGAATTGACAGGTAAAGAAACGGAGAGGTACCAGCCATTGTGGTTTGAGAAAAGGACTGACACAGAGACAGGTGAGAGCAGCTACGTGTACAGAGGAGGCTACTGGGAAGCTAAAGACAGACAAGACTGGAATCAGTGCTCTGCCATCTTTTGAGGCCTCTCTTCCACCAGGACCAGCTTGCCATTCCGAATCATCTTTCCCATTCCAAGGAGTTTCAAAGATGTGGAATATACTGATTCTGTTCAGTCTCTACTAAGGCACCCACATGTATATAAATGTATATCTTAATTTGGAGTGTATTCATGGGGGCATTGGGACACCTGTATCGTAGAAGGGAAAATTCACATTGCATGGGGAAAAAAAGAACATTTTAAGCACAAGAGACAGAGGCACTTTATAAATGTCACAGTGAAAGACACTAATAACATTAATGATCTGGGGAATGTAACACTTCACCAGGGATTAGATTCTTCCTCAGAGCTTTTGCTGATTGCTTCAGGTTAACTGTCTGATAGCCATGATGAATTATCCACCGGTGTGTGATAAAAGACATTCACAGCACATGCTACTCTTGAAGTATAGAGACCGAATGCCCTCAAGACTGTGTTCCTCCATTGAGCTGTAGCATAGATTAAGTGCTGTGTAGTTTCAAGAGTGCAGACATTCTCCATTAGCAACCTAGTTACAATCCAGATCAGTGCATTGATGTTGCTTTTACAAAATAAATGATCAAAGCTAATTTATTAGATGCGAGAATTTCTTTTTAGCTGCCTGTTTAGTTTTTTAGCACAAGCGTAATGTAAATGTCATTGTGTAGGTGATGAATTACAGCTTAATTGAGATTCTCCATTTAGAGTCATGGTTAGATGTGTGCAAACATGCTAAAACATCCAGCTACAATTCAGCTGCGCATTTATTTAGTTAAGTAGATGAATTAATAATACATTGCAGACCGTGAAGTATCATCATCTGCATGCAGTGCAGATTTTTGGAAATAATTATGCAAAATTAATTGTGCACTTATACAGATTTGTTCATATATTTGTCTAACACTCACAGGAAAGTACACAGTGAAAGATCACATTTTAGGGTGTTTGCAAACCTTTGGCCTTGACTATATTGTCAATAACTAACATTTTGTGGTGGCAATACTTTCTAGTTTTCAGTAGTAGCAGCTGAAGCACACTAACACTAAATACACCCTTCATGCTGCAAGGAAAAGTGGTCTGGAATACTGACCGTAAACTGTAACCAAAACGACGGTGAAGGAAACTCATATTTAGGCATTAAAAACTTTCAGAATATGAGCAGAGCAGTGTTGTATGTACACTTCAAATGAGAGTATACAATGTCAGGAACTGTGTTTAGTACATTGTGGAAAATGTAAAGGACTGATTGAACTTCATATTTACTGTCTGTGTTTGAGTTTTTCAACCAAAAGCAAGTGTCTTCACAGAATTCCTTGAGATCATCAGTACTACAAACACTGCAAAAACTACACTTTCCATGTACGCAGTATTTTCCAGATATATAAATAACCTTAATCTGATTATTATAACTATTTGAATTGATTAAACATGATGCTGATATAGTGATTTTGAATGTGTTGGACATTCCAAGGAAGTGAAAAATGTTCACTGTAGATAATGTGTATTTATCTTGGTTGTCAAAATCATCTGAATATATATGTAATAGATTCAAACGAATGATAAGAACAATAATTATTTGATTAATATTTCAAAGGTTATCAATGGTTGGTTTTGGTTCTTTGGTTTGTTTTGTAGCATTTCAGTTTTCATCACGGCCAGTAGTCGGCGCCAACGTACTTGGAATAGCGCTGGATTATCATTTGGTAAAATTATGCAACACAAATTTGTTTTAATCTTCTAGACGCAATTTAGTCTCCTTGCAACAATATAATCTGAAATCTGGGTGAATATAAAAGTGAAATTATCTCATGAACAGGCAAGACAGAATTTTCTGCTGTAGATGCATTAAACATTGATAAAATGTCTGAATGTTTTATTCCACATTGATACTGTGAAGTGAATATGATAGGTGGCAACATTGCTCAGTTAATCACCTTTATATTCACAGTACTTGTAGCACATCCCTGACCACTCCCGTTAATGGAAGATCCTGATCCACTGGTTCAGAACGCAAACCTCAGGTTGTACCAAACCTGTATTTCTTTCTTCTGCCAACCAAACACAAGTGAAGATAATATTTTGAAGAACGTTGGTAACCAAACTGTTGACTTCCAAAGTACGGGAGAAAAAAAATCCTATGGAAGTGAGTGGTGCCCACAACTTTACACTTTCTTCAAAAGAAGAAAGAAACTCATACAGGTTTGGGTTGAGAAAATGTTGACAAGAGTTTTCATTTTTAGGTGAACTATCCCTTTAACCAGGTTACACCTGCCATCTAAAATATCTAATTATCTATTCATCATCCAATTATCTAAGTCACAGGCCTTAATAAGTCAAGCTTATCTTGCATACTGTAAACATTGTAAAATGTAGCCTATAGTGATGCGAGTGCCATTTATACATTGTCATGAAAATCTAAAGACTTCATTGGAAGTATTGTTAATCTTTTTCAATTTGAGTTATAGTGTTTAAATATAGAAAGCAATAGCCTACATAACGTGATTATAAAATAAAAAGAAGTGAAAATAAAAGGGACATGATATTAATAACCAAAATATAGACTATAAATAGAAAACGATACAAATTGTCAATCAAAATGTCTGTTAACGAAATTAATAAATAAACAAACATGAATTCTTTGAGCTGCTCAAGGCTTTTTTTTACGCAACTGATCGTCCTCAGCACGCGATGGGTCGGGACGTCACCTCTCAGCAGCGGGCGCAGTGAATCAATACGTGTGACGTATTGCACAGCTGATCTGGCAACAACTGGAGCTGAGCTCACAGAAAGAGCTGAATGTGTCTCCGCGCAGGATATTATTAAACACATCTAGCTTCAGCAGTGCGGGGGAAAGGTAAGTGACGACGCAAATGCATTTGATCATACTGGGAAATTGTACATGGTGCTGCGGATGAGTTGTGATGGTATAACTTAGGCTACTCCGTTGATGCGGACTGGTTAACTTAATTGTTTATTTCCTCTGTGATCTAGTGTCATTTATTAAACGTTTTGCTACCACGCTTCACTGGACGTGACAATTAGTGTACGATGTGGCGATCAAGACAAGACATCCTTGATATAATCCGACAGTAGAATTACCAAGCGAATATATTAATATAACAAGGAATATATGGCACGTTTAGGCTTGAACAACCTCCATGGAAACTATACGGGACATAACATATACCGATGCTGCGGTGAATAGACGTCATCTACCAGCGTCGTACACATGTACGGCCTTGTCGTTTTTTTTATGCAGCGCATTGAACGTCTCATGTTGTTGTTTAAACTCATAACGAAGTAATTGTTGGTATATGTGGCTAGGCTGTATAGTCGTCGCAGTTTCAGGCACCCCATCACGGGATCCCGGATGAAATAAGCCTCTGGACCACCCAGTGCGACCATTTGCTGCGCTGTCAATCTAAAAGCCACCGACAGCAGTGAAGTCAGCGACAAACACATTCAGCGACTCACTATCCCGCTTGTTTATTTACCATAGCCACTAATTTGTTTAGGATTTGCTTATATGGATCCATTTTCATAGAAATTTTTGAATAAACAGGGCCCACCAATCCAAAACAAGCAGCGCATCACGAACCGATTTCTGATTGGCAGACTCGATGGATTAATTTCCCTGCGCGCCCCCGGTGTCGTGAGAAAACGGGTCCTCCATAGAAATCTGTCTACTAAATACACACTAACAACATTAAAATATCTTTATAGCTGCGTACTATATAGAGCAAAAGAAAACCAATTTTCAAGTATGTATTGGGACATACTTCTCTGTTGGCATACAGTTTTTCCGCATTCTATAGGGAAGTAGGGAGGGATTCTGGATCCAGCACTGATCAATACTTAACTCGAATCATTCGCTGATTCGTTAGGTGAAATTTGGTAAATTATGTAAAGCATAGGCTTATTACTCTTTCGATTCTTGCAATATAAAGATTGAAATATCGTTAGAAATAGTAAGGGCCCAAACTTTTGTTGATGGGCCGCACTGACTTCCATTATTCCCCATACTGGAAAACTGTTTGGTTACCCATATTCTCCAAAATATCTTCTTATGTGTTAAGCAGAAGAAAGAAACTCTCACAGTTTTGGAACAACTCGATGGTGAGTAAATTACAGAATTTTCATTTTTGGGCGAACTATCCCTTTAAAAGGACAAATGAATAAAGATGTGCATGGTTCAATCTTTTATAATAAATGCTACAATATTCCATAAAAAAGGATCGTCGATTTTGATCGTACGGTGTCTTTAAGTAGACAAGTGATGAAGGGAAAAGACCGCAAGTGTAGGGGACAGGCTGGAGTATATGCTATTTCGAGTCATAAGAGTTGAGATTCATTCAAAAGAACCTATTGGTTCCCGAATGAAACACCTCTCATGCCTAAAACAAACGCCCGTGCCTTACGTCACAAACCACCCACGTAACACGTGTAGACAAGACGGAATGTTGTTTCTGTCAGCTTCCAAAACACACGGTTGCTATAGCGGGTTAAGACACAGGACATCACACACGGCTTTAGACCTTCAACAGAGAGTGAATACAACTGACTCGTACTGCTACTACCTGCTTTTTTTATTTGACGAGATTAATTATTAATTTACGTTGTAAACTTAATATGTGTTTACCATGCAGGTGTGAAGATGAAACGAACATGATCAGTACCGATGGCCCCTCCACCAAGTGCGCGGAGACCCGGGACACCGGGAAGAGAGAGAGGACACCGCCAGAAATGCTGCACCTCATGTTCGCGGTCTCCGTGTGGCTGGTGACGGGCACCACCATATCCAGCCTCAACAAATGGATATTCACCGTGTACAATTTCAGATACCCGCTGCTTCTGTCAGCTCTCCACATGCTGACGGCGATAGTGGTGGACTACGGGCTGATCAAATGCAGGGTTATCCGGCACAGGGGCATCGGTGAGCAGGATTTAACCGCCAACGCCAAATTCAAAGTGTTCCTGTTGAGTTTGACATTCTGTGCCAGTATCGCGTTTGGAAACGTGGGACTGAATTATGTGCAGCTTTCGTTCGCACAGATGATCTACACAACAACGCCGTTGTTTACTCTGGCGATTTCCACGCTGATTCTCGGAAAGCAGCACCACATCCTGAAGTACACCGCGATGATGCCCATCTGTCTCGGGGCGTCGTTCAGCATCATGGGCGAGGTCCAGTTCGACCAGATCGGCTGCCTGTTTGTGTTCGCCGCCACCATGTTAAGAGGTGTAAAAACCATTCAACAAAGTAAGTAAATGTAGCGTTGGGAATTCGATTCTTTTAAGTGAACCGATTCATTCTATTAATTTTTTCAGTAAACTGATTATCACTCAAATCTGTGTTGCCATACATTTTTGCATTCTACATTTATGACTGTTTTAGATCTAGTTATACAGATTCAGGGTTTTCAATGTCATTTAAAACCTGGAAATAGGGAATTGTAACTTTATGATTCCAGACCTACCTGGAAATGTCATGTAGCCTAGTAATTGATAGATTTATTAAAGCTTTATAACGTCTTCACTACAGTAACATGTCTTATTTTAAAGGGCTAGTTCACCCAATAATGAAAATTATTCCATAATTTACTCACCCTAAAGCCATCCTTCGCATGGATGGATGTGTTTTTTTGGGCTTCAAAATCTAAGTTAAGGTACGGTAGGCATTCACTCCCATTATAAAGCTTGGAAGAGCCAGGATATTTTTTAATATAACTCCGATTGTGGTTAGCTGAAAGAAGAAATTCATACACCTAGGATGGCTTGAGAGTGAGTAAATTGTGGGATCATTTTAATTTTTGGTGAACTAACCCTTTAAGCTTTAAGATACTTCAAGTTTTTGTAAGGGTAATGCCTATATGATTTTAATTAAATCCATATACTGATCTGTAAAAGTCAATGTAGAGTCAGAGAAATTAATAGGTCAAATTAAACCAAGTAGATTTTGCGTTATTCCTAGACAAGTCAAATGATTCATAACGCCTTTCGAATAGTTTCGACCGAATCATTAAAAAGAATCGGCTCACAAGAACGATTCGTTCGCGAGTCGGATGGCTAGTGATCTTTCTCATAACCCTCTTCTGAACTGCAGAGCTTTTTCTTGAACACTTTGACATTAAAACATGTTCAAAATTTTAGAAAGTATTTGATGTAGTATCTAAATTCAATATCTTAATTTAAAAGGTCACTGGCTATTTTATTGAGATATGAAAATATTCTTAACCAAATGTTCCTGACAGCAGAGACTATTTTTGTCTCAATAAGGCTAGTTCTTGGTCATTATGTTCCACACTGCTGTAACTTCCTAGTGTCTGTCTGAGTCAGAGCGTAGGACGTCCTGTTCCAGAGACCCACGAGTGACTACATGCTGCTGTTGTTCTAATCCGATCTCCCAGCAAATTAAGTCACAGTAACAGATGGGGATTATCTACTTGACTGTTTTTGATTTCTTAAAATGAGTGTCAGTTGAGCCCCATTACACTAAGTGACCTCCTCCCTAGAATAATAACTATGTAGGCGTCTGGCTCTGAGAACATCAAGGAGTGAGAGCGGACTGAGAGCAAGGGTCTGCGCTTTAGTTTACTGGGAGAACCGGTTTTGGTTTTAGTCTTTTTATGACTTCATTATCTTTTCACAAACAGCTGCAACCATACATGCTGATGATATTCAATGCAATGTATTTCAAAGAAAATGTTTTAGTTATTGTACTGTTGCATAACATAACCTAGGCTAGAGCTTGCATACACGTTAAATGGGCAGTACCTGGTTTTCAACAAATTGAACCTTGCTAGTAGTGTATACAAGAAAAACTATGATGTGTCAATATTAGGAAACCAAGAATTAACAGAGAATAAGTATTTGCCTAAATGAAAAATCTGGTTTGTATTATTATTATTAATAACAATAATTAATATATTGTAATGATTAATATCTCATAGAAAACTGGGAAAGTTTAGGGTATTAAATGTTTTTTCAGAGGTTGTAATTAATTGAATCAGCTACTTTGCTTTCTTGGTCCAGGGGAGAATCTCCATGTAGACTTATCTTGCTCATCTGTTGGTGTTATGTTTCAGTGCACTATTTTAGTTTCATCACAGAGGTTAAAGTTGTTTACTATATGCATTACACCATAGCTCAACATGCGATTTCGTAAATGACAATCCAGATGGCCAAAAAACGTGTAAGTATAGAGTGCAACAGTTGAGTTACGGAAGTAAAAATCCATTCAGTTTCCTATTGGGACTTATAAACCTTATAGTATAACCCTATACTTATAAACCTTTGAAGACAGTCTTTCTGTGAACAACAACATTACCCATGATGCTGTACAAAAAAGTCACTAATCCTGCGTTCTCAAAATACTTAAATATTTGACTATATATATATATATATATATATATATATATATATATATATATATATATTAGGGGTTTAACAGTACACAAACATGATGGTTGGGTATTGAAGTCAAATTAAATTAAATTAAATTCAGTTGCTATTTTTAGATATAATAATCAACACAAGTACAAAAACATGTTCTGTAAATTGCACATAAGGCAGGTTTTGCATTAACTTCCAGATCTAATTATAAAGTTAACTTTCTACTCCAATTCATTTTTGAAATATAATAATTTACACAGTGGCTGTCATAACTTGTTTTCATGACAAATTTATTTAAACATACATTAAATAATCAAGACATTATACTTACAGGTTAAGTAAATATAATGAATAGGATAATATAGTGCATATACGAAATGCTTCTCTCTAGAGTTAATTTCTCTAGCGATATAATCTGTTGTCAACACTATGCCTGAGGTAAATGTAATGCTACGTGAGATATTATCATAGGATATTATTCTCAAGCTTTTTTACTGATGTCTTTCAGCAGTTGAAACACTGGTTGAGAGATGCAAACAGCATTGCATTGCCGCCCGCGCCCCCTTCTGGATTGGAGTGTGGATTGTGACTGAATGTATTCGTCGTGCTACTGCATGCAACGAACCGTGACATCCGTAAAAGTCCATAATTTTTAATTTGATTATGCTGTTCACAAAGCTTCATGGGATTGTAGTTCAGTCTTGTACCTTTTGTATATTTGTCAGATTTTTTTTACAAAATAAAGTTTGTAATATTGTGATTCACCTCATAGCTGGCTGCCTCATTCATGGCCTATAACGACTTTTTCGAAATCCTTATGGGAGAAATGAATGGAAAATATACTTCCGGAACCAAAGCTGCTGAAACTGTTGCATTCTGTTATGGCTGAATTGCACCACTTTCTCTTTGTATATTTGTAATTGTCAGGCATCTTGCTCCAGGAGGAGAAGATCAACTCTATCTTCCTACTGTATCTGATGTCCATCCCCAGCTTCTGCATCCTGGCCGTAGCCGCTCTGGTTCTGGAGAACTGGGCAGCGATGCAGTCCCCTCTCCAGTATGACCGTCACCTCTGGGGTTTCATCTTGCTCAGCTGTCTGGGTTCAGTGCTCTACAACCTGGCCAGCTGCTGTGTCATCACCCTGACCTCCGCTGTCACGCTGCACATCCTGGGAAACCTGAATGTGGTGGGGAACCTGCTGCTCTCCCAGCTGCTGTTTGGCCACCAGCTGACGGCTCTTAGCTGTGCTGGAGCGGCCCTCACCCTCTCGGGCATGATCATCTACCAGAACTCGGAGATCATAGTAGCTTTCTTCGACGCACGTAAGGCCAGGACACCAACCAGTGACAGTGAACCAGCTCCACAACCTTGTTCAGAAGATTCATCTCCAGAACCTAACGAGAGGACAGAGGATCAGATTCATGAGAAAACCGACTGAAAAGACTCAACAACGGCTGTGTTCCAAAACCTAGTGAGTTGCAGTGCTGTCTGTAGTCAAACTCTGGACTTTTTTTGTGCATAGAGCACAAAAGGAGTACAATGAAAGTGAAAGGTGACCACAGATTTCTCTGGTTCCCAACCACTTTCATTAGATGGAAAAGAGCAGCTTGGACCAGTTATAATGGTTAACTAAAGCAGAAACTAAAGCTAAAATCCTTTAAAAAAAACACGTTATTTGAAGAAAAAAACGTTAACTTGAATAAAATACAAATATTTAAAAAACCTAAACTTTTTTTAAATTTCACATTTCTCATTTTAATTTTATTAGATGTACTGAAATACAATGAATGAAAACTACATTGACCCTTTAAAAATATATATTTTTGACACAAACAACAAAATCAAAACTTTATCTAAACATTAACATTTAGCTAAAACTTTTAATAAAATTAATGTGCCCCTTGTTATGCTTTTTTTGGATTTTACCTTTCATGCAGTGTGTAATATAGCTGTTCGTGAAAGTAAAAGTTCTGCAAAGTTTAAAATATCAAACTGCACGACAAATTTATTGTCCCCTAAAAGAAATAAGATATTCTGAACTGCCAAAATGAGTCGTCAGCAATTCCAGTCTCACTTCCTGTTACATACCTATGTAACATTGTCACAAAATTACATCATGTCAGCCTGTAGTTTTCTTTGGCTGCCCGCAAACAACGTCTACTTTGACCCTCAAACACTAGTTGTAGCTGAAGCCTGGAAGAATTTGGTTTGTGTTGTTGACATGTTTTCTGATATTAAAATAACACTGGCTTGTATGTTCTGTTGAATATCTCTTTGTGTTCTACAGAAGAAAGATTGTCATACACGTTTCTCACCTCATGAGGGTGAGAAAATAATGAAAGTAGTTAATTGTGTGTGAACTATTCTTTAAATGGAAATTAGTCCTCATAAGTGACCAATATGGAACTCTACTTACAAAGGCAAAAACTTTGCGTGTCGAACAGAGAGTGCTCCTCACTCACTGGAAACTCACCTCACAAGTCATTTTAAATTATACTTCAGTGTTGACGTGAACGCTAGCGTACGTGTATAGCCAAACGTATGGCCCTTCAAATGATACTTTATTTGATACTGTGCGCCAACAGAGGCGCTCAACACGCACACTAGAAAGTGTACTGTTCGTATAACCTAGCATACACATACAAACCAAAGTACATTTTGGGGTTTAAAAAGAATTTGATGTTAGCATGTTGCTAAGCTAACACGGCGATTCTCTAATAAGCATAAAAATCCATAGCACACAAATATTGGATAAAATAGTCTATTATAATGAGACTCAACTATTTTGTTGATACTTTTCACTACTGAATGAATTAGGAGTATAGTTCTATTCAATTTTTGTTTGAATATCGACAATTCACTAGGTTTTGAAACTGAACACTAAGCATTATCTGGTTGAATATGGAGTCTGATAAGATACAAGGTATCCTGGTCGGCGATGATGAGGATGATTTTGGAGGTGTAGTTTTCCCCAGTACCTCCTCACTGTGCCAATACTTTTATTTTAGTCATTCTTCCAATGGAGACAGACTTTAGGACATGTCTTTTCCTGTTCTGCCAACACGTTCATACATTTGTAAAAACTTGTGCATGAGCATCAGGAAGATCTCCAAAATCCTGCCATATTAATTCTGTGACTGTGTCTATCTAATGCACTGTGAAATACAACTGCTCGATTTGCTCTGACCCGCTTTATTGGTCAGCATAGCTGTTTTTGGACTTGTTCACACTTTTTAAATATTAGAGATGGTCACAAAAAAAATACATAGGAATAATGTATTTTTTGGTACTGTAACTCCGCCGTCTTGATTCTGGTGATATGGACGGTACATTTAAGGCAGCTTTCTGTAGGATGCCATGTTTGAACGAGTGTCCTATGTTCATCTAGGTTACGTTTACATAATGGAGACGAGCAAGACTACTGAATCCTCATTCGGGTTCACTTTTATTTAGCCTGGTGCACTTTTCTTTTCAGAGAATTGGTTGGTTACACTTTATTTTAAGGTGATGTAGTTACATTGTACTTAAATGAGTACTGATTTATATTAACTACATGTACTTATTAAAGAGTTAGGGTTAGGGTTTGGTTTAGGGTTAGTTACTTGTAATTATGCTTAATTTACTGTTATTGCTTTAATAAGTACATGTAGTAATGTGTAACTACGTCACCTTAAAATAAAGTATTACCAACTGGTTTTATACCTCTCTGTGTTATAGAAAAGATCTAGTAGAAATAAGCTCACAAGATTCCCAAGTCATATTTCACCACAAAATCATTTGCAGATATTTTTTTTTCTTATTGCCCTATCTCATTACCGCAATTCATCTGAATGTTTTTCTTTTGAGTTTTATAATTGCCATTATTCTCATTGAGGCTTCTCACAACTGTAATATACAACAAATATTATTATAAATACTGTACAATTTTAATAATAAATCATTTATTGCATTAAAGAAATTATTTTCACACTGCATTAATGATAATTGGGGGAATAAGTGAAAAATAAATTCTCCAAAATCAGTTTTAATTAATGCAAAAAACTATAAATATATTTACTTTTTTGCACTAAGAACATGAAGCATTTTTGGAAAAATTTTCAATCCACAATACTGTACAGAAAAGCATCCTGGACAAAATTATTATCATTTTATTGAAATCAGCATAAATGAAATACCTACTATTACATTTATACTATGATGTGTATGCAACTTAATTTAATTAAATTATATCATAATTAATGACATTGAGAATTATAAAGGAACTTCAGCATTACGCTATACTAAGAATTTTACTAAGAGAGGAAATGTGCTTAATTGTCACAAAAATAATGTCACAAATCAAAACATATGCTTCATTTTATGCATGCAAAATATAATGTCATAAGGTTTTCTTTTGCTTTTGGAGTGATGCACGACTTGGATGTGTTCCTGACAGGCTTGGGTGAGATTCACCCGAAGTGTCAGTCCAGAAAATTGGCTGTTTTTTTATGTAATATAAATGTGACTGTGTCCCATCATAGGCAGGCAGGTAACTGGTGCCTCTTATGAAATTCCCAGTGCAGCTAATTATTAATATGTCTCTCTAAGGAGTCTCATTCATCTTTAGCACACTATGATCTTTCAGGAGAAATCAAAATGATATGTTCACCCATGTTGTCCTCCACAAAAGGTTTCCTTGCTCTTGCTCGTCTCCTCTGAGTGGGTGCTCAACTTTTTTCACTAGTTTCTTTGATTTGTTTTATTGTTTTTGTGACACCTGCTGGACAGTATTAGCCCCTCCCTGTGTGTTTTGAAGCTGTCATAAGAAATTGACAATAACCGATGTTATAGACCACGGTACATAGCAAGGTCATTCCCTCAAAGAGGTTTTGTTGCCATCTTCTGGATAGAAAGCGGATTAGCATTTATTATTATTATTTAATTTTTTTATAACTGAATTGAAGTGCATTGGATGCAAATATCAGGCAGTTTGCCTGTTTCCCAACATGACGGGAATTCATAGTTGGGGTTTAATATATTCTCATAAAACTGACTTAACCCATTTTGGGTTCTTCGAATCGGGTAACTGGAAATGTACAAGGATGTGAATGTATCCTAGCGGATGTTGAGGTGTATGCAGTCTTATGGAGATGATCAAATCCACGATAAAACCTACACTAACTCAAGTGTGCCTACCTGAGGGCTGTTTTTGTAAGGAAACACCAGCCTTTCAAGCTTTATTTATTAAGGTCTCAACTGTCCCTCCATTCTTTAGTGTTTTCACTCATTACTTTATTTCTAGTGAACAGCATCATAGGATAAGCATGGTACTAAGAGACTGAAAGAGTGTCTGAGATATATCGCATTCGTTTGAAAACTTTTTTTTTAGGCTGTTATATGTTACTAAGGGTGGCACAAGGGGGCGCTAACACTATTATTCGGCTATGCTTGCACGGTTATCGTTTACCTATGCCGATCATTTCAAAATGGCCCATTAAACTGTTTAGCTGATACATCAGTCTATAGTTGCCATCACATTTACTGTTCTGCAAAATTTTGCGATTTTGCAATTGGGAATTTTGTGCAAGTCTGAAAGATTTTCATGCTAATTTACTGTGTTGATCAACAGAAAACTACTTGTTTTGAAAAATTGACTTCTATATGAGCGATGCTTCATATATCGCTAGCGCTACACTATTGATAATAGGCAGTGGACCTTCGTTGTCTGCAAAATTTTGTTGAAATTTCACTAATATGACCGCGCCTTATTATTGAAAGCGACAGCATATTCACATAATGTTCATCCAGTCTCTCTGTACCACAAGCACAGTGGTCAACTAACCACAATTAGTCTGAAAAATGATCAGCAGAACAATAGCAAAGTTTCTGATACATTTTACTCTTCACCGTGAGGTGAAGTTTGTCAGACAAATACCTCAGATGTTATTGTTTGTTCCTGTGATGACGTTTTCTGGGTCACGAGTGTACTGGATGATGATTTCAATGCTGAGATCTCTTGACGGTTTTGATGTGTCTTTTATTGGTTGCAATGCAAAATTGCACTGACGATTTGCATAACTCTGTGGCTCCTGTGTATATATGGTTTCTGATGTCAAAAAAATATCAGATGTAAATGCTTATTTTATTATATTTATGTATTTTACAATCATGGAAAGCTGGACAAATACACTGGTTCAAAAACACACTGTCTGATGTCTCTTTTTCTTATGTCTCATGCTATCTTACATTTTAGTATGTAAACATTTTGTGTTTGCTTTTATTATTGCTCATATCAATATGCTAGTTTAAATTAGCAGTGTTTTGAAACATAAAAAATATGCAAGCAGCATGCTAACAACAGTTAATACATGCTGATTGTCTTAAAACATGCTAGCAGCATGCTAACAACAGTTAATACATGCTAGCAAAGTGTTAAAACATGCTCTGAGATTTGTTTTCCTGTCTTCATCTGTTGTTCTGTCTACCTGACAATAAAACATTAACGTCTCAAGCTTTTAAAGCTATTTCATGCTTTCAGGCCAGGCTTTGTCAAGTCAACATCATGAAACTTTATCTGACTTTCATTTGTTCCTTTCAAAACCAACGTTACTGTGTGAAACTTACAATGGAAGTGAATGGGGCCAATTTATCCTCCGTTTGTTTCAATAATATAGCCACAAGATGTAACCAAAATGCATGTCACCATGATTTAGTGTGAAAAAATAACTTTTCTGTGTAAAGTTCTTTCTAAATGTACAACTTTGTTGATGTGACAACATAAAACTGTAAACCCCAAAACACACGTTTTAACAGAAGAATTAAAGCACCTTGTGCTTTTTTTAAAATAATAAGCTTCACATGTCTCTAATTAAATTGGCTCTATTTACTTACCATTGGAAGTGCCGCAACCCAACCTTCATTTTCATATTTTTAAAGAAAAGAAGCCATGAGTCTTAATTATTTTTTTAGGTAAAATTTGTAATGCCACAAATGCTGGCGATTGAGCTTAACTGCACTGTGTTTTTTCACCTTGATGATGATAAAACAGTTCAAATGACTTAGATGTATGTTGAAGGAGGACGTCTAGTTGAGTCCTTAAACAACCACAGAATACCTTAGAAATCACAAAGCAACATGTTAACTACCATTTAGCACCATTACAAATGCATAACAATGAACTGGAACCACCACAGCACCCTATACCAATATGGTTCTCAGTTTTGCAGTTTAGCAAAACTAGCATTTTCTCAATGTTGAATGTTATGAAACATAACATTAAAAGTGTCTTTGTGACTACAACTGGACCACTTTTGTATAATTAATATTCCACATTAGTGAATGACTCACTTGACATCCAGTCTAAGCCAAGGTTTCCTTCACACTCACTGTTTCCATGTCATGCTAGCTCACTTCTGCCAGCAAATTATTACGATAACCATCGGCCACCACTAGGCGGAGCCAAACACTCCTTCATTAAACACACAGAACACCTCCATCATTGTCATACTGTAATGGTGTGTGAGTGTGAAATGTTTATGTGACATTTCTGGTCTCCGCTTTTGCAGATCAACACTGCGACAAGCATGTTTAAGTCTTCAGAGAAGAAACGGATGTGTCCGACCTGTGTAAACATGGAGTCGCTTGAAGGCAACCTCATTCTTGTTATGCCTTAATAAGGCAGTGTTCTCCGTCTGTCCACTCTTTCATGGTTTAGTTCTGCGTAGAGCCAGGCCACATGCTTATGCAATCACTGTCATCACAAAGCATGCTGGGTGAGCACCATTTATCTCAACCTTTCCTTTCCTCTGGTTTTCAAACATAAAAACCCTGATACCATTTTTTAAGTGACAGTGTTTAGATAAAATGATGACGCATTGTTATCTCCTGGTAGATACGCCAAAGCTGAAAGTTGGGAAAGATCAGAACAAGCAGTGCCAAAATATGTCACTAATACTTAATGTCCTGTTCTACTGATTCCACGGTTTTCCTGGTCCCTTCAGAAGAGGGTGATGAGGGTCGGGGTGGGAGTGGCTCAGAAAAACTCACTCACTCACTCCAGCATCAGAGTTGAATTGAGTGTATGTGACCTTTCCTCTGGACAGCCGCAGCGAGATTGGTGAGCTTCATCTTTATGCTTCTTATTTTGCCAGATTTTAGGAGAATTTTCACTTTTGTTGTTTTTCTGATGCATTTTCATTTATCTTTCAGTTCAATGATTGTGTGATTACATAACAGCTATTACACCAGTGTAAGAGCGAATTGTTATTGAGCGGTTATATAAATTCCACCAACATTATTATGTGTTATTAGGGTAAAACTGTATTATGGCATCCAGAAACAATATTACCCATTCTGCTAGCTTCAGCCCACACATTATTCCCAACACATGCTGACATTACAGCAGCACTAAAGAGCATCTGAACACTTGAGGCATCTGACTCATTAACCTTTAATAAACGGCTCAACACAGGTGTCCTATTAGAGTAACTATTTAGAGTAACTATGACATTGTCTGTGAGCGTGATCCACTAGAGTTTGATAACTATGGAGCCCCTAAAGGGACATGGTGATGGGAGAAAATCTGAGATTATATTTCAATGCCTTTGTGTTTGCTTGTAAATCTTTTGAGTAACAGTTTATTTTGATGGTCGGCTTTAGATATTCTACTGACTATAAGTAACTTTGCAACTTATAAGCTACCAGTCATCAGAGTATTAGTAGACTGTCTGCTTATTATTTACAGTACCAATTGTTTACATATACATTTGCAATACCGTACTTTAACTGTAATATGCAATTACTTTCCATTGCACTTTTACTCGGATAGCTTCTGTCCAACTTAATTTGCACTACTTTAAATCCATTGTTATAATGCTCATTTAGCCTTACTTATTACATATATCTATCTGAAAATCCTGTTTATAGTAATAACCATCTGTTTATTATGCTCACATTCTGTATATTATCACATTCTATATATATCACATTAGTATACTAAGCTCACATTCTGTTTATAGTAATAGCCATCTGTATATATATTCATAGTACACATTCACCTGTAAACTTTGTTTATAGTAATAATCATCTGTATATTATGTTCATTGTACATATCTGTAAAAATTCTGTTTATAGTAATAGCCATCTGTATATTATATTCAGTACATATCTAGCTATATTTATTCAGTACATATCCATATCCTGCACTTACTGCTATTGCACTTCTGGTTAGACCCAAACTGCATTTCGTTGCCTTGTACCTGTACTTGTGTAATGACAATAAAGTTGAATCTAATCTAATCTAATCTAATTATCTGCTAACACTTTATTTTGATGGTCCCTCCAGAGAAATTTTTCAAACATAACTTTAAACGAAAGAATGCAAAACTGGTAATAGATATTATATAAGGTGGAATGAAAAACTATAGTTCAATGCTTTTGCTAGCAAACTTAGAATTTTTGTGACCGCATGCAAAGTATCTCAGGGAAATGCAAAACTTTTGTGAGCAAACACAAAACTGCTGCTAGAAATAATATGAAGGAAAATATATATTTTAATGCTTTTGTAAGTGAATGCAAAGTTTCTTGGGGGAACTCAATAATTTTAGAGAATAACTTGTGGGAACAAGTTATAATTTGAAAATACAAATATAATTTGAAAAGCAATGAAATATAATGTTCCTCCCACTTCATTTTTTTTTCAATAACCATGTTCTTAGAGTTCTCCATAGACCCAAATACTTAATTTTAAACAGTATATGTATTGTTTTATCATTAAAATCTAAGAATTTCTCTTTTTTGCTTAAAAAGTGCACTTGTAGCCTACTATCTTTCTTTAAAATAAATGCCTCTTAAATCTTAAAGATAGGGATGCACTGATATCAACATTTTTGGCCAATACCGGTACTCTATATTTCATTACAATAAACTTGTAAATTTTTATAAGTCTAAAATTCAAATTTTTGTATAATTTTTGTGAGCCTGATTACAAAAACAAAAGTCTCACCATTAAAAGCCATATCCCAAACACACAATTATAATGTTTTCATTATAATTTTATGTTGCCTATTCAGACTTGTGCTGCACGTTACACTTACATATAACTGTATTTTCCTTTTTTGAAGTGATTTCAATCATATTTCAAGCATTTCAAAATCATCATGGTGAACAGATCGCATCCGAAGTGTCTCAGCTAAAGGAAATAATCCATTATTTATTGGCTTTATTATATCGGCCAAATTTACTTTTCGGGTAGATAGCGGTAACATTAAAAACAAACATGTATCAGCCGATACTGATATGGTGGCCGATATATCATTCATCCCCACTTAAAGAGATACTGTGGTTCAGGCAAAAATTAAAATTCTGTCATTATTTACTCACCCTCAGGTTGTTCAAAACCTGTATGACTTACTTTCCTCTGTAAAACACACACACACACACACACACACACACACACACACACACACACACACACACACACACACACACACACACACACACACACACACACACACACACACTCACACGTAGTGTTTCCATGTTTTATGGGGACTTTCAATAGACATAATGATTTTTATACTGTACAAACTGTATATTCTATTCCCTTACACTAACCCTACCCCTAAACACACACACAAGATATTTTATAAAAAAGGTCTTTCTTTTGTTTGTTTGTTTTTTTCATTCAGTGAAAGTCAAATGGTGTTGTTTTTTTTGGACCACGGGAAATGGATAATAAATATTTTTTATTTTTCAAAATATCTTCTTTCCACAGAAGAAAGTCATACAAGTTTGGAACGACATGAAAATGATGACAGAATGTTCATCCCTGTAAATAGTCTCCACTCATAAATCTCTTTGTTTGCGTTTGGGTCTCAGTTGGTTTACAGGACTACAGGAAGAAGGTGCGGGAGATATCCTAAGCTACTGCATGGTTAATGTTAGTGCCAACCAACATGGTTTTTGTTTATGATGAGATGAATGTTTGGATTTTTGATGTTTAAATGTCCTTTTCCATTTATATGGATGCAAACAGTCATCATTATGTGTGGCTCGAAGCAGCGTGACATTTAATCTGTGAGAAAACAATCACGCTAAATATTTTTTATTAATAAAACCTGTTTGTTCAGAAGCCGCTCAAACCCTTTGGCTGTGACTAGTTATATCCGCGTTTAGTAGCTACAGACTATCTTACTAGCATCTCGGGGTGTTAAAATATCCTTGTACTAGAAGTTCTCACACAAAGCTTTCAGTTAGAACATCTCTCCCTAATTTTTCCTTTCCATAAACGTACTCCCTGATTCCCACGCACACATTGAGATTTATACATCTCGTAACCTGGCTCCATCAACACCTCCTGTTCCTCCTTCTGTCCCAGCTGTCACTAAAGATGGAGGCTGAGAAGGGAACATTAGAGGCAGGTATCAAAGAGCAACCTGAACCTGATACCATGGGTCCACTGACAGTCGAACAGCTGGCAGCTATAGAGGATGAAGAGATCCTCAATAATATGGTAAGTAAGAGGCAACAATAGGCGCTACAAGTGGAGCAGGCTTGTTATCGTGGTTTGTCTTGACCATATTTAGGAAAGTGTGTTTCCCTTCTGTTTATTGCATGTAATAGCTAGATAAGGCTGTGGATTTCGAGGAGAGGAAAATGATCCGGGCTGCCATGAGAGAACTGCTCAAGAGAAAGAGGGGTGAGGATTGGGTCATGTCCCTATGCACATATTCAATATAGGACAATATATATATATATGGCTTAACATTTTGTTAAGTCTAACTTGATTCCCGACATGCTTTTAGGTGAATCTCAAAATTTGTCAAGAATCAAAAAGTTTGTTTTTTGTGTCACATTATTGTAAGCATAATTCATGGTTTGTGCTGCTGTCTTTAGTATTTATGCTAACTATAAATGGGGAAAAGCATCTGGACATGGTTATTCTCATCGCATCATAATTTTTTTGCATTATAATAATGACAATTTTGGGTGGAAATGTGATAAAATGTCATGAAAATAAAAAAAGTTGGGGTTTTAAGCATTATATATTGTTGCATTATACAATTCTCATCATTCTCAGTGTTATTTACCATTGGAGACTCATTATCTTAATCTCATTATCAATATCATTCTTATCAGCATTATGATACTGTTAAAAATAACTAATAAAATAAATTCAAAATTAAAATCAGCATTAAGAAACATGTTAAAGTCAGTAACAAATATGTAAAATAAAAAAAATATTTTAATAATATATGATGATATGTAAATAAGATTTTTTTCTGTAGTTATAAAAATTATATTTTTTATTACAGTTATTTCAAAAGTGGACAGAGGTCAAATGCCACAGAAATAATTTAACAATGCAAAACATCTATTCTAAAAATAGGTTGTCATTGTCTTAATATAATTACGTATTTCTATTTGTGATGGATCTGCCATGAGCTTTAGCAAATCACAACAACAACAACAACAAAAAATGGGTCCATCGCCACAAAACAGGGAGCAAAGTGGTCTTCAATTCTGACAGTTTTTATTAAATCTTGCTTACGCAAGATAAAACCTGATCAAGCCTCATTAGAGAGGAAAAAGGCCAAAATTTGTAACAGTTAAAAAGCCATGTCCCAAGCACACAATTTAACGTTCTCATTATAATTTCATAGCCTATATGAGAGACTTGTGCTGCACATGTTGCACTTACATATAACTGTATTTTCCTTTTTTTAAGTGATTTCAATCATATTTCAAGCAATTCAAAACCATCATGGTGAACAGTGCGCATCTGAAGTGCCTCAGCTGAATGAAATAATTAATTATTTATCAGCTTTAAGATCGGCCTAATTTTCTTATTGGGCCGATAACGATAAAATTATAAATTTATTATATCGTGCATCCCTAAGAAACGTCCTGGTTGCGTATGCAACCCACCGTTCCCTGAAGGAGGGAACCGAGGTCGTAGTCTTACGTCGACTGAATGGGGATTGGGAGCCAATGTTCTTTGAGTACTATTGAATGAGTCAATGGAATTGGCGTGTGTGATTCACATCACACACTCCGCCCCCGTGGTGCGGGTATAAATACGGAAGTGGATGCACGCACTAGTTGCTTTTTCGCTGAGGAGCCGAGCGTAACCCGGAGTCAGCGGTGGTTCAGCAGTAGTGGCAAGGGGACTATATCCTCCGGGTTTCATACGCAACCAGAACGTTCCCTTTCAGTCGAGAGCGTCAGACGTAGTCTTACGTTGACTGAATGCTGACCAACCTTTGAAAGCGCCACTAAAGCTGCCACCTTCCAGTGCCTGGACAAAAGCCTCCTGAAGCCCCCGCCCTTTTCAGGCGGGGAAGGACAGTGCTTAGGCTGGAGAAGTCACTGCTGTTCCACAGGACCACTGGGAAAGCGATCCCTGACATGGAAGGAAGGGACGCTGTGGAAGCCAAACCTACCCAAAGGGAAAAGTGGAAATACAAATATGACCGGGCAGTGCAACATATGGAAGTCACTGGGGTGGCTTCAGCCTAAGAAGGGGGGAGACTCAGCTAACAGCGACGGCACAGACTCTGCTGAGAGAAGACACGGGCTCGCTGTAGGGAGCCGTACCGTGGAAGAATACACATATGGGATCATCGTAGGGATCGCAACATATGGACCAAGCCTAACACAGGTTTCAAACTGCTTACGAGTTGTAGGATGCATTTCTGATGTTGGAGGGGTGCGGAGGAACTCAACAGGGTTCGGAAAGGGGAACCCACTGGAGTAGAAATGGCGCACGTATCCAGTCCATAGGAGGGGAATGGCGCAGCAAGTCGACACTTTGACTCGGGCTCACGGTGAAACTGGCTTCATGAGAAGGGAGCCCACGGGAAGCAGCGGTTCAAGTAAGGGTGTCGCCCAGCCCCCAACTCTAGAATATCTGTCAGCGAAGCACCTTGTCAACACCTCCTAGAAGGGAGCACTCACTCATTTAGAGGAGCTCACCACCTAAGTGGACAGGTACATCTCGGAATTTTCACCAAGATGAAGGCAGCCACCATTCAGTGGGCCAACCTCGCTTAGAAACAGCCTTCCCTCTCTGCTGATTTCCTAAACAGATATAGAGCTGGTCTGAGGACCTAACGCTTGCATTCTGTACACGTCTAACCGCTATGAAGCGGACGGACAGAGAAGCCAGGGCTGTGTCTGCCTCCTCCGGGGCAGCACTTGCAGGCTCACCACCTGTTCCCTTTAGGGGAGAGGTAGGAACCTTGGGCACAATCCGGGGTCACAGCTCGTGAGAGTTAGCCGGCCTGAATTTCAGGCACAACTTGTTGACCGAAAGCGAGCATGTCTCTACCCTCTAGTAGAGACCATGCGAGCAGGAGAACTGTTATAAACAGAATTTTTAACTCACTGCCTGCAGTGGCTCAGGGGCAGTCTCTGGAGTGCAGCTCCACCAGAGATAAGGCCCAAGAGGATAAAGAGGGGCAGAAGGATTTCACCTTTGCTCCTTCAGGAACCTGCCGTGGTCAGGATGTGCTTCCCATGCTTCTGGATTGTGATGAGCGTTTAATAGAAAAAGAGGCAACATCATTTTGAGGGTCGAGGAAAACAGCCTACTCCAACCCATCTTGCCGGAAAGGGAGCACTGAAATGACCGAACGCTCTCAGGATCTCCTCATGGAGAGAAGACTCACCAACGAGTAGGTTCTACTTCTATTAAGCGTAAGCACACTACCTCTTTTCAGGGGGTGCTCGCAGAAGTGATGGTAACTACCACATATTCCTGCGATAGTCACCTGAACCTCCTCATCCAGTGTAGGAACGGCCTGGAACCTCCAGGGGTCAGAACGCGGGTGCCATCGTGCCCCGTCCTTGAAAATGTGTTCAGGGGAAGTCAGGAATGCTGTCAGGGGGAGCTAGGTCTGGTTAGGCCAAAAAGGGGCAACTATCAAGACCTACTCCGCTCCTGACCTGGCACAGTAGGTGGAAGCGACAGGCGCACAAAAGACAGGAGCACTGCCCAACACTACATGTGATGATCACTGAGCTTCAGGAGCATTTCTGCTTAACACCTGAGTGCGATGAACTTCCCTGAGCTTCAGGAGCATTTCTGCTCAACGCCTGAGTGTGATGAAATTCACTGAGCTTCAGGAGCGTTTCTGCTCAACACATGTGTGTGATGAAATCACTGAACTTGAACAGGCGCCAGGCAACAACGAATCGCAGTCGCTTTTTAGGAGGCTCACTGGGGAACGCATTTCTGCGGGCCCCCGGGGGCAGCTGAGAGCCAGTGTCTGTCCAAGGGTTGTCTGCTCGGACAGAAAATATGCAACTGGCATGGAAACGAATCCGGAGAGGCAACAGAGTAACTGTGTGGCCCCGGAGTGGTCATGACCCAGCTGGACCGCCAGGGGATGGAATCTCCACTCACCCTGGCCATAACTGTCGTGAGGCTCGTCGGCGGCATGTCCTTCGCTATACAGGCTATACAGGGTCACACACTGCCAGACTGGCCCTCTTGGGACCCAGGAACAGATGAATTTGCTCTTTCTTTGAAGTGTGGGTACCGCTTGCTCCGCTTCTTTTGGGAGCCAGGGGCGGAACAGACACACACACAAACGAAGACTCCACCCGGCCCTCAGGGAGGGAGTGGATCAGTGACCAACTCCAAGAGCATCCTCATCCATCCCTGGGCTGCCTGCTCTGGAATGCTTTCGCTGTCGCTTGCGGTTGGCTCCATGCTGAGGCCTGGCTGGAGGCTGCTGCGGAGGCCCAGCGGGAGCGGCAGCCAGGGAATGCTCTCGGTGACGAGCAGGCAAAGGAACTGCCACCGGCGGCTGGGTAGAGGCAGTAGCGGGCCAGGATGTGCAAGATGGCCTCCGTCTGCGCTTGGGCGGCAGAGAACTGTTGGACGCAGCTCTTCGCCGCGTCGCCGACCAGCCCAACCTGGGAAATTGGAGAGACCAGGAACCGAACCTTGTCCGCATCTGCCATATCAACCAGGCTGACCCAATGATGGCGCTCCAGGACAACAAAGGTGGACATCGCCAGACCGATCACGCATGCCACGTCACTCGTGCCCCGGAGGGCAAGGTCGGAGCAGTGCGGTGCTCACCTATGAGCGCACTGTCTGGGCTCCCCTCGTGCATGTCAATGAGTGCTCTGGCCTGACAGACCTATAGCAGTGCCATGGCATGCAAAAGGAGGCGGCTTGCCCATAGGCTTTGTAAACTCATCCGTTCCGACGGGCAGAGAACTCACGGGCCTTAGGGGGGGACGAGGATCCCTCCAAAAGGCAGCGGCCGCCAGACACAGGTGCACCTGTGTCTGACAGACTCTTCCACTGGAGGGACAGCCTTGCAACCCTTCACCGCTCCTCCATCAAGGGTAGTGAGGAGGAAAAGCTATTCAGGCAGTTTCCGTCAGAGAAAGATTCCGTCCACAACCTGATAAGCTCTCCATGCACATCGGAAAGGAAAATCACTAGGGCGGCGAGCCTAGAACCAGCGCTGCCCGGCCCGAGTTACCAATCCTCCAACCGAGACTGAACAGGACATGGTGGAGTTTCACTCGAGCCCGGCAGCCTCGGCGGCCCGTTTTAGCATAGCTGACATTTCTGGATCTGGCTCGAGCAATGTTACACTCCCAGAGTGAGATAACACAGCCGAGTCGTCATTTCCAGAGGCCAGCTCACCCTCCGATGCTGCTATCATCATCTTATCTTCTGGGGGAACCCCAATTGAAACGGCTCATCGGTCCATTACAGAGGGACCAGCACGCTCAACAGGAATTCCATCGACTGCGGTCTGATGGAGGAGTGAGGAGCCCACAGGGAATGGTAAATGGGCGAGACATCACTATCCCCCGATCCCCCATCCCACACGGCACCCGGGGGTGGGGCAGGGTAATGTGGACTCGCGCTTCGCAGACGAAGGCGAGTCTCAATCTCAACACCGCGACAGTCATATTCCCGTAATGAGAACACGAGCTGTCCACAAAAGCTGCCTCAGCATGCTGAACACATAAATATATATACATATTTATATACACATAAATATATATCTCAAACACGTGATGCAACAATTGTGATCGTCAAAGAGAAAATGGAACGACCGCATCCAGAAACGCACAGGTGGACTGACATCTTGAAAAAGACGCAAACGTACCTGTGTTGCTCTTTCAGGAAAAAAGACCCATCACCAGTGCCGGAGCACACAGAGGACTGACCACGGCAACACTGAACATTGAACAGAAACAGTGAAGCACTCACTTTTTCCACCCTCTGACCAGCCGTCAACACACACAAACCTTTAGAATTTGTTGCTGTTAAAACAGCAGTTGAGAGATAAAAGCTTGTGATCACCGCTGCACTCGCGCTGTAGAAACCACCAGCACTGGGAGAGTCTTCCAGAAGAACACCGACACACTCGCTCGTTGTAAACAACAGCACTCTTCAGAGACATCAAACGATCGTCACCGAAGCGAAAGGCAACTAGTGCATGCATTCACTTCCGTATTTATACCCGAGCCACGGGGGGTAGTGTGTGATGCGAATCACGCACGCCAATTCCATTGGCGTCCTTCAATAGTACTCGAAGAACATTCGCTCTCTGACGCGATCCCCATTCAGTCGACGTAAGACTACGTCTGACGTTCTCGGTTGAAAGGGAACATTCATTATTATCAATGATGAAAACAGTTGTGCTGCTTTATATTTTTGTGTAAATGTGATAAAACAAATTTCAGGATTCTTTGATGAATAGAATGTTTAAAACAGGATTTATTTGCAATAGAAATCTTTTGTAACATTATAAATGTCACTTTTGATTAATGCATCCCATGCTTGATAAAAGTATTAATTTCTTTTCAAATAAAACCTTTACTGACCCGAAACTTTTTGAACATTAATGTGATAAATATAACCCAGACATGTTCTTGACAGATTTCATGAGATTCCACCTTTAAGAGACATTACTATTACACAAACAACCACAGGAAGTAAACTCAACAGAATAAACTACTACTAGTATCTGTTTCACTTTTCTATTCAGAATGAAAAATACAATAGTTTGTTTATTCTTTTTTGTGAGTGAAAAACGCCCTTGTCTCTCTCTCTCTCTCTCAGAACGGCGTGATAGGGAGCGGGCGGCCCGGATGGAGAATCTGCGTCAGCAGGGTAGCGGAGGCAAGACAGCTGCTGGACTGAATAAGGACCAGAAAGCCACTAATAACCTGAGTAGCGCTCAGTTCAACACACATAGTGAGTAACCATTACTCTTTAGGATCTGAACAGTATGTACATTTACTGCAGTTCTTCTAACTGTAAGGCTTTGATAACCTCCCCTTTCTCTTTTTACTTCAATTCGGTACAGAGACGGCTCAGGCAAAAATATTTTCAACACCAACCTCTACTGTCTCTTCAAAAACTGTTAGCAGGTGAGTCATTCCTAGAGGCCTGACAGGATGACAGCATGGGATGAATCCCATCGTCTGATTGTTTTATTTTTTCTCCTAAAGCCCTGCTCAATCCCATGTGGCCAGGGATAAAAAATTGCCGGGCGGCTCAGCAGTTGGGGGGCCAAACACTAAAGATGTCAAACAGATGCTGCTGGACTGGTGTCGTGTCAAGACTGAACCATATGAGGTGGGCCTGAAGAGAGCAAATAAGATCAAATCAGACAGTTTCTGTTTTGCTACATTTCTCTGGCTCTGTGTGAATCTCATGGAAACATGTCCAGATTACATTTCACCCCAAAATATATAAAAAGAAAAGACAGGAAGAAATTGTATTTAACATAAAGAAAATCAAACCTATTTTAAGGATTTCTTTTGCATTTTGATATTTTTATGACAATTAAGCACCTTTTCCCTCTCATTCTCATTCCTGTAATGCTTACTATTTTTTAATACCATATTTGTAAGACCGATTATGCTAAATGATCGTTCCCTTTTTTTACTGTATTACTGCCAAAAATAATGTAATGGGTTTTATTTTTTTATTCGATTTTTAAAAAACTAAATCAGCATAAATTGTTTTACAACAAATGCTTTATGTATAAATACTTTATATATTTTTTATTTGCTTTATTACAATGCAAATTAGGAGGGTGGTGAGAAAACCCAAAAATAACCTAAAAGGTCCTGATATACTTCAAGTGAAATTGAAGAACAAACTGGTGTGATGTCATTTCGAACAAAGTTAAGCCAAAACTAAGTTAGTTTGGAATTCATTACAGGAGTTAACAGCTTGCCAAAGCAAACTTTCCAGACAAGTTCAATCTGGCTGGTAAACACCTTTGAACTACCATTGGTCTGTGGTGATTACGTAATAGGAGAGGTGATTTATAGTAGAAACTGAAGTTGTAATTCTAAACAAAACACTTTAAATGAAAGAGACAATGACACAGTTTTTTCATGTTTAATATAAAGCTACTTTCTTTGAAGTCCCCCTGTAGTTAATAATTGTATCCCTTAAAACTCATCTTTGATCATCAAAATGACAAATTTATAAAAAACAATTCCTGTGAAATAAAAATCTTCAAGCCTTAAAATACCTTGAATGTGAATATAAACCCTTGTTTAATTTAATATACACAGAGCCATGAATATGCTAATTAGCCCTGCCTCCACTCACTCACAGTGATTCACAATGGTATTGCTCTTTACAACATAGGACACATAACAGTAATTAATATGATTAGCCTTTTGCCTGACTGTTATCAACCCTAGTGAAAAAGTATACTTTATTGTATTTTAAATATATTCCCTTTTTTTAATAGTACATTGCAAATATACTAACAAAAATCTAAATCTAAATATATTAAAAAGTATATTAGCATCATGCTTTTACCTATTTTCACACACTTTAAAATAATTGTAATTTAGTATATTTTCTAAAAATATATTTTCTACAAATATACTTGAAGTGAGAATTAGGGTTATTTTTTAAAAGTATTTATTTGCATTTTAAAAAATATATATTTTAGGTGTATTTTAACTGTGTGCTGGAAATGAGCATTGTAACAATGGATTTAAAGTAAACTTTCCAAATACAATATATATACAATAGTATTTTGTACTAAGTATAGTTAAGTTTTATTTGCCTAATAATGTAAATTTGTTATTGAAGACAACGTATGCAATTTGTAGTATTTGGAATCACCCAAAGCAGGTATTAAAGAGCCTATACTTTTTACTCAAGTGGGCAAGTGTGCCAACATGTGCTTCAGGAGACCTGAGTTCGAGTTCCGGCTCGTGGACTTTTCCTGATCCTGTCCCCCACCTCTCTCTCCTACCTCACTTCCTGTCAAGCTACTGCCCTAATAAAAGGCGAAAACACCAAAAATATATATATAAAAAATAAAAAAAATGTATATATATATAAAAATACATTTATGGTATATTGCTTGTATGTTTCGAAGACACTCGTGATGAATTTGTAATGTATTTTTAACACAAATAAAGTACTCTTTAATATCACAAATCAAGCATGTAATTAGTCCCTACACAGGCATATACTTAAAGTATACTTGAAGTTGGTCCAATTTAGTACACAAAAGTACACTAAATACACTAAAGTTATGCTTTACTACAATTTAATTACAACTAAAATATACTTAGTACAAAATTATTTTTTCAAAATAGCACACTTCAAGTTAACTAATCATTTCCACACATTAAGTATACTGATAATTAGTCTGGCTGCAAGAATACTTAGCTTTTTTTTCCACCAGGGAAACAGATAATAATGTGTTGCTAATGTTACACAAACGTCTCTGGTCACGTATGTAACCTTAGTTCCCTGAAGGGAACGAGATGCTGCGTGAAACGCTGTGGGAACGCCCCTGCGTGAGTGCGTCATGAAGCACATATGAAATCGGTCCAATGGCGAGACGGAACGGCATAGGCGGGTGACGTCATCGACCAGGGAACTATATAAGCACCCCAAAACACAAGCGCATCAGCTTCAGCTAAGACTGAAGCAAGTGCTCATGGGCACAGACACGCAGCGTCTCGTTCCCTTCAGGGAACTAAGGTTACATACGTAACCAGAGACGTTCCCTTTCAGGGAACTCGAGCTGCGTGAAATGCTGTGGGAACGCTAATACCAACGTCGCCATACAAGCAAGTGTCCGTCGTGTAACAAAAGTGTTACACTTTTAGTGTAACGTGAAGTGTGCGTCAAGGCGCACATTCGGACGAAAGCACCTGCGCCGCTGGAGTGGAGCTGAAGTCAAGATGGTAAAACTTTACGAATGTGTGCGGTGAGGACCAGCCTGCCGCACCGTAAACGTACTGAATTGATACTCCTGACAAAATAGCCTTAGAGGCAGCCATACTCCTGGTTGAATGAGCCTGGACAGCCAAAGGAGAAGGCTGACCGGCAGACTTGTAGGCAAGTGAGATGGCCTCGACCACCCACTTGCTCAACCTCTTCTTAGATGCAGGACAGCACCTTCCTAGGGGGTCCAAAACAAACAAACAATTGTTCACATTTTCTCCACAGGGCAGCTCTGTGGAGGTAAGCATCTAGAGCCCTAACTGGGCAGAGCAGATTTAGTTTCTCTTGGTCCGACGTCAAAAAGGGAGGAGGACAGAAAGCCTGCAGTACAATAGTCCTGACAACATTAGTTGGAACCTTGGGAACATACCCCGGTCTAGGGAGGAGGAAAGCCTTAACCATGCCGGTTGAAAATTCCAAGCACGAGGGAGAGACCGATAGAGCTTGAATATCTCCTATTCTCTTTAATGAAGAGATAGCAAGAAGAAAGATAGTTTTTAGAGTAATGAATTTCTCAGAAACTACTTCAATGGGCTCGAACGGTGGTAGAGAGAGACCTTCTAGAAAACCGCAAGGTCCCAGGTCGGCACCCTCGTGCGAACTGCTGGCCTCAGCCTCAAAGTGCCACGAAGGAAACGAGGTATAAGTGGGTGTCTCCCGAGAGATGCTCCACTTAAAGGGACGTGGTAAGCAGATAAGGCCTCCACGTATACCTTCAGTGTGGAGTGGGATAACCCTGTGGAGAAATGCTCCTGAAGGAATTCCAGCACTGCACCCACCGGGCAGTTAACTGGGTCCAACTGGTGTTCCCCACACCAAGAGGTGAACATCTTCCATCTCAAGGCATATAATTTCCTAGTGGCCGGAGCTCTGGAGTGGAGGATGGTCTCCACGACCTCAGTCGAGAGACCAGATTCTATGAGCTGGGCCCCCTCAGAGGCCAAGCCCACAACCTCCATAGTTCTGGGCGGGGGTGAAGAATCAACCCACTCGCCTGAGAGAGAAGGTCCCTCCTAATCGGAATCTCTAGAGGAGAGCCGGCGAGGAGAGAAATTAGGTCCGCAAACCAAACTCGGGCCGGCCAGTACGGGGCTACCAACAGTAGACTGACCCCGTCCCGGTGAACCCTTTCCAGAACTCCTGGGAGCAGAGCAATCGGGGGAAATGCGTACAGGCGTGACCTCGGCCACTCCTGTACCATCGCGTCCAATCCCAGAGGGGCTGGATGACTTAGGGAAAACCACAGTGGGCAGTGTGATGTTTCCCTGGATCAAATAGGTCTACCTCTGCACGACCGAAATGTTTCCACAGGAGCTCCACCACCTCGGGATGGAGTCTCCACTCCCCGGGCCTCAGCCCCTGCCTCGGCAGGATGTCTGCCTCCTGATTTAAATATCCCGGGATGTAAATCGCCCTTAATGAAAGAAGCTTCCCCTGGGACCATAGAAGGATATGGTGAGCTAGCTTGTATAACGGGCGCGAACGCAGACCCCCCTGATGGTTTATTTAAGAGACCACCGATGTGTTGTCTGACCGGACAAGAACATGATGACCTCTGAGGTCTGGGAGGAAGTGTTTCAGAGCCTGAAACACCACCAGCATTTCTAGACAATTTATATGCCATTGAAGATGATGGTCCTGCCACAGACCCTGAGCTGGGCGACCACTCATGACGCCCCCCAGCCTGTGAGAGAGGCATCCGTCGTTAGTGTTACACGACGACTCGGAACCCCCAACACAGGCCCTTGGGACAGGAACCAAGGTTCTTTCCACATAGCTAGGGCGCAAAGACACTGTCGCGTGACTCTGATAATGCGGAGCGGGTTTCCCCTCGGGGAGAACCCCTTGGCCCTGAGCCACCACTGCAGCGGTCTCATGTATAGCAGGCCGCAAGGTATAACGTTGGACGCTTCTGCCATAAGACCAAGAATTCTTTGATATTCTTTTACAGTAAGTGACTGGCCTAGCTTTGCCTGTTTGACGGCTAAGAGTATCGAAGCTATACGAGCAGGAGACAGACGTGCCTGCATCGTCGTCGAATCCCAAACCACACCCAGAAAAGTCGTCCTCTGTAATGGAGAAAGCACACTCTTCTTGGTGTTGAGCCTCAACCCCAACTTTTTGATATGGGCGAGCACGACATCTCGATGCCGAATCGCATGATGCTCCAATTGAGCTAGAATCAACCAATCGTCGATATAATTTAAAATGCGGATGCCCTAGAGTCGCAGCGGAGCCAGAGCTGCATCCATGCATTTCGTGAAAGTTCGGGGAGACAGTGCTAGGCCGAACAGAAGAACCCAATATTGGTACGCTTTGCCCCCGAAAGCGAACCTCAGGAACTTCCTGTGTTGTGGAAGGATGGAAATATGGAAGTATGCGTCCTTTAGATCTATCGTGACAAACCAGTCCTCGGACCTGATCTGTGACACGATCTGCTTGAGAGTCAGCATCTTGAACTTGAGCTTCCCTACTGAGCGATTTAATAGGCGCAGATCTAAAATTGGATGTAACCCCCCATCCTTCTTCGGAACGATGAAATATCGGCTGTAATAACCCAACTCGCTGCTGGGAGGAAGAACTCGTTCTATAGCCCCCTTCAGCAGAAGAGTTTTCACCTCTTGTTCCATAACCAGAGCCTGCTCGGGGCCCACCACTGTGGGCAGAACCCCTCTGAAGCGAGGCGGGCGTGATCTGAACTGAATCGCGTACCCATACTCGATAGTCTGCAGGACCCATTGAGATACATTTGGAAGGCTTTTCCACTGTGCCAAAAATTCTACTACGGGTACCAGTCTCTCGAGACTGGCCTCTGGAATATTTTGAGTGGCAGACACAGTGCCCTGTAACGGCGCACCGGCAGGGAACAACTGGCCTGACCACTCTGGACCACTCCTCAGAGTGGACGAGCGTCCCTCGGGAAAACGCTCGCTGGGACCGTCTATTCCCCGGCACGCAGGCGGGGTTGGCAGAACGGGCCCCTGAGGGCACCGAGAAAGAACGGGCACCGTGTAATGCGGCGAACACCCTCCCCTCTCGGTGGGGACCACCCTCAGCATCCTGACGCTTTTGGCGTCATAAGCTCTTCTTTGACGAGGCCTTCCTGGCAACGATAACTGTCCTCAGATCAGCCCTGCCCCTAGACGACCTCGTCTGAGAGCGCCGCTTCTCGTCCCAGTTATGCTGAGGAGGAGTACGAGATGCAACGCTCTGTTTTTGTTGCGCCCTATGTGAGGAGCTACTCAACGGCCGGGGCTGCTTGGCGGGAGACATGAACACGGAGAGGGAGAAATTTCTGGAGCGCCACCTCCTGCTTTTTCTCTTCCTGAAACCTCTCGATGACCGAATTTACTGAGTCACCGAAGACGCGGGGGCGTCCAGGAGAAAAGATTTTTCCTTTTCTTTCATGTTGGATAAGTTCAACCATAATGTCTCTCCTTTACCACCATGGCTGCCATAGAACCACCATGCTCCTTGGTGGCACGGAGAGATAGATCTGCTGCCTGACGTAATTCTTGAATTACGCCAGCACTAATTTCATCCCCCTCACTCATATATTTTAATAGGTCTGCTTGATAGACTTGTAATACTGACATAGTGTGTAAGCACGCTGCCGCTTGACCTGCCGCCGAGTAAGCTTTGCCCACCAAAGCCGAGGTGTTTCTTAATGGCTTGGTGGGCAATGCCGGTTTCTTAAATGACGATGCCGTAACTGGAGATAGATGACTCGCTAACGTCTATTCAGCCTTAGGCATCGCCCCATAACCATAATTCTTAGCCTCAGAAATAGTTGAATAAACAGATGTTTGCTGGCTAAATATTCTGGTTGACACTGGTCTTTTCCATGACCTCGACACCGGCGTGGAGGTGCAGCACGAGAGGGCAGAAATCTTTCATCTAGTTTACTCTTAGAACGAGATTCCTGTCTATCAGCTGGCCACTCGATGCTTAATTTTTCTACAGCACGAGTGAGCACCTCCATAAGCTCCTCACTAGCAGGAGACTGAAGTGACGAGTCCCCAGTCTCTGCTGTATCAATACTTTCAACATCCAGATCCTCAGAACTGGATAATTGAAGTGATGATGCCTCAGCCCGGGCGGAAGAAACCGCAGCGCGTGCTTCCGAACCCGGATCTGAGGCACTGGATCTAGCAGGTAAGGGCTGAGATAAGGCGGAGCCCGTCTCAATCCCCGCTGATAGATCCATTTGCGATCCCCACGATTGAAGCCTTCGCTGTGCCTCGGCAGCAGCGGGACCCGAACCGCGATGAGCGCGCACCGAACCACTCTCCTCAAAGAGGGCTCGGCTAGAGCGGAGCGTTTTTATAGACAAACGCTCGCAATGCTCACGTTCAGCTCCCTCGAGAGCTGACTGGGCATGCAGCACTCCCAAACAAACAACACACAGATTGTGTGTGTCCCCACCCGTAATATAACGTGGGCAGGGATGAACACACTTTCTGAACTGCTGTTCGCTCGCCATGATATATATATAGTCTCTTTTTATAGTTTTTATATATATGTGAAAAACTCCTGCCTAACAATTTCTAAGGACAGACAAAAACACTTGAGACACAGACTTTTTCATACACAGAGCGCTTGCTGAAGACTCAGAAGCTGATGCGCTTGTGTTTTGGGGTGCTTATAAAGTTTCCTGGTCGATGACGTCACCCGCCTATGACGTTCCGTCTAACCATTGGACTGATTTCATAGGTGCTTCATGACGCACTCACGCAGGGGTTCCCACAGCGTTTCACGCAGCTCGAGTTCCCATTCACCATCTCTTCTAACAATCATTAGAAACGCTTTGAACAACTCAGAATGTCAGTCGAGAAAGGCATATAGTTAATCATAACATCATAATATACATCATACACCTGCTACATTGGTAAATCTACCCGATTCTTTTTATAACAACAAAAAATTATGCCGGAATATCCTGGCATCTCTCGAGAATCCCCTGCTAGTTTGCTGTTAGTGATATGCTAAAGCCCGCCGGCACATTGACCTGATTGGTTACAAGGTAGTTTGTGACGTCAGAAACACCAGTGATTTCAAACCGCGTTTTTGAGACTGTCTTCGGTTCACTGCAGTTTTAAGGAGAAAATACTCAGCAATGGTGTTGACTCATGAATTTGCACATGCTTTGTCTTACAGCACATTTAAAACACCACCTAAACAACATTAAAAGCTGGATTTTCACTACAGGGGGACTTTAAAGCAATCTATTGTATAAAGTGCTATATAAATAAATGTGGTGACCTGGCTTTCAGAGCTCAGACAAACATCCACATCATGATCAGATGCTTTCTTAACTGTTGTTTTCTCACCACTGTCATTTTAGTTGTGTGCTTACTTTGTTATTGAGAGAAAAGCGTGCAACACTTACATAATCATTCATCTAAATGTGGGTGCCATCAGGATGTTCAATAACAGTATACCACCTGTCACATATTTCATATGTTTATGTTTCACATATTTTTACAAAAAAGTGTTCTTGACAGTTTTTTTTTTATTATTCACACTCTTATACTTGTTTATATATTTAGGGTGTGAAAATCCAAAATTTCTCCTCTAGCTGGGCAGATGGTCTGGCGTTTTGTGCCCTGGTGCACAGGTTCTTCCCTGAGGGCTTTGAATATTGCACTCTCGACCCCTATGATCGCAGGGCCAACTTTGAGAAGGCGTTCAAGACTGCAGAGTAAGACATGACACTAATATTGCATCCTCATCTGCATCTCATGAAGAAATGTCTGAGTTATATATCACCCGAAAAAGAACGAAATTTTAATCATCATTTAAAATAATATAATACAAAATAAATATTATAATAAAATTCCTAATATTAATAATATTAATATATTTCATTATTTAATATAATTCATTTTATAATTATACTTAATGATATTATACTTAAATTATAATGCATTTAAAAAAACTTTTAGTAATTTTCTCATCCAGGCCTAAAAAGAAAATCAGCATAAATTAAAGACAGCACAACAATTTTATAATTTAATTTAAATAAAAAAATCCATGGTGGGGGGAGGAAATGTTCTTTTGTTAAGGTATTTTGTAGGGAAAATTAGCTCAAATCATGAAAATAATATAAAAAAATCATAATGTTCCTAAAATAGGCTTTATTTTCTGTGTGTGTGTAGGAGACTAGCTGACTGTCCTCCCCTGCTGGATGTTGACGACTTGATGCGGATGCGAGAGCCCGACTGGAAGTGTGTGTACACATATATCCAGGAGTTCTACCGCTGCCTAGTAGAGAAAGGCCTCGTCAAGACTAAGAAGAAGATGCCATAGAAACTTTGAGCGTTTTCACTAAATGACCAAAGGGCCACAACAGGCACACAACATAGCGCACATGTGACCTGACATGCCGCTTTTACCTAAAATCAGACAGATAGTCTATTATGTACTCATGCTCTTCTCTGTTTCATAAAAGCACATGCAGTGGACGAGGATTATAACCTGCGTGTTTGGCACTAGGGTACAGCTGGGGCTCTGAAACGGCACATTCCAGTGAGATTACACATGCATTAATCTCAGTCTATGCTTAGAGATTGTGTAAAAGTGTGTGTGTGTGTGTGTGTATACGCAGAAGGCTTTTTATGGTACTGCTACTCCCTGTTTTTTTTTAATGCACTCCAGCACAGAGACATCAGGCTTATAAGGGCATGAGATCTAATTCTTAACTCAGATTAATCGTTTGTTTAAAAATATAGACAGGGAACTTTTGCTATTATATAAACCAGTTCAGAAAGGACAACAAAGCCTCAGAAATGGCTCTTTTGTCTCCTTCAGAATAGAAGTGTCACCTGATTTTGCTTATAGGGTGAAATATGACAACTCAAATGGTTTTCAGTTTCTCTCATCTTGTTCAGGATCAAAAGTGCATCGTACTGAGCATTTGCTTGGTAGTAGAAAATGACCCTAGAACTACACTAAGAGAGATTAGGTCCAATAAAACCTCTCACTCAGGGATAGACAGGCACACGAGGCCTGTAACATACATCTAAGTATTGTTTCAGAAGGCCAATGGTAAATTTTAAGTGCTTTTAAAATGTCCTTGACACTTTATTTGCTGCATGGCTAATGACTTAAGTGCACCATTAAAATAAGACATTCAAATATAATAAAAAATTATTTAAGTAGGCTATTATTAGTATTTTTAGTCATACAAGTACAGTTGCTGTCAATCTGTATCACTGTTCTGGTTTGATTAAATTATGGGTGTTATTTTCCTCCCACAGTGCATCACCGACTGTTTGCCAAGTATTAATAAATGTGATATTCTTCCCTGTGCTTTTCTTTCTCTTTACTAACACGTACACACACACACACACACACACACACACACACACACACACACACACACACACACACACACACACACACACACACACACACACACACACACACACACACGCCATTTAATATATTATTGGATTTTAGTGATAAAACAAATAATACCACAAAATTCAACAAATCACAATCTAATACATTGAGGACACAGTCAAATAAAACTATAAATTGATTACTAATTAAAATGTGTTCTGTTTACAAAAAAACTGAAATATTTCTTAATAAATTGTCAGTTTTTTGAGTTGCGAATTCAGTGCAGCACCCAATGACATGACAAAAATGGCAAAATATACTCAAATAAAACTCATGAAATTACTTCAAAATCCATTTATATGTTCAGAAAATAATACTGCTGTGGTAAAAGAAAACTAATCCCTGGTGAAAAAAAATTCTATTCTTGCAGCCAGGCTAATTACCAGTATACTTAAAGTGTGTTAATTATTAGTTAACTTGAAGTGTGCTATTTTGAAACAACTAATTTTGTACTAAGTATATTTTAGTTGTAATTAAATTATAGTCAAGCATAACTTTAAGTGTATTTAGTGTACTATTGTGTACTAAATTGGACCAACTTCAAGTATACTTAGTATACTTTAAGTATATGCCTGTGTAGGGACTAATTACATGCTTGATTAGTTATATTAAAAGTGTACTTTATTTGTGTTACAAGTACATTACAAATTCATTACTAGTGTCTTCGAAACATACAAGCAATAGCCTATACCATAAGTATATATATATATATATATATATATATATATATATATATATATACACACACATTTATTTTTGTTTTTAAATATTTAGTTTTGGCGTTTATTAGGACAGGACAGTAGCTAGACAGGAAGTGAGGTGGGAGAGAGAGAGAGAGAGAGAGAGAGAGAGAGAGAGAGGGGGGACGGGATCAGGAAAAGTCCACGAGCTGGAACTCGAAGGCCCTGTCCCAAATGGCACACTCTGGACTTGTGGACTTCCATCCTCAGAGTCCACACTTAGATGACGTCATGTAGTGCAGACATTAGAGATGCACGGTTGGCGGTTATAGCCGCGCACACCGCGGATCGGGCGGATGACGTGACGAAAAAAAATATTTTAATTAAATTCGGGCGGGCGGTTTCTAGTCTCGCGGCTGTCATCAGCAGCGCCTTGTATCAGCGGATGGCAGGCGGGAAAATTGGTCAAAAACGTTGGTGCGGATGGATGGCGGACGGATGATGAGTTTTGTGATGCGGTTGCGGATGAAATAATAGCCCATCCGTGCTTCTCTAGCAGACATATAAGGCCCTTGGCGCGAGACCACGACGGCGCATTGGGACAGACTTGATTGTTTTACATTTACATTTACATTTACATTTGTCACACCGGAAAATTAAATATGAAATATGCGGATGAAATAATAGCCCATCCCCGCATCTCTAGCAGACATATAGGGCCCTTGGCGTGAGACCACGACGGCGCATTGGGACAGACTTGATTGTTTTACATTTACATTTACATTTACATTTGTCACACCGGAAATAGGAAAACGATTGTTGTTATGGACAGGAGCTGCAGGTTCGGGGAAATATGCTGCCTATTGTTGTTGTTGTTACAATATGACTCAGAAAAGCCCTGACATTAGGTTCTATTTATTTAATAAATCATAATGTGATCGTATTATTCAGCACGCTATTATTAGCCTATGTTTGAGACATCAACCACTGGTCGATGACCATAATGTTTGTATAAACTAGGTAATAACTGGTAAAATGTACACGTAGGTCATAAAAACTGTAATGATACTTACATTTAAATATTTTCTTGTCAGCCATGTTAACAAAATTGTCCGTGAGCGGAATCTCCTCCCATCCGTTGTCTGATTCGCAAGGATTCCTGGGTAGTTAAAGTGTGTGGAGCCTGCATCCATGCGGGATTTGCGAAAGACCGCTTCAAGGGTACAAAGGGGGCGCTGCTGAGCACACTTCAGAGCGTTAAAATGTTGAATGAGGAGGGCCTACGGACTCGTAGACTCAGCGAGCAGGCGCAATTTAAGGCCACAAGACCTAAAGTCCACTTGATGTGCACCGTTTGGGACAGGGCCGAACTCAGGTCTCCCGAAGCACATCAGCGCACTTACCCAAGAGGCTCGGAGCCGACCACAAGTGTATAGATATCTATAACAAATATAATGCATATAACTGTACATTATTTGACAAATAATACTTAGCTATACTTTGTACAAAATACTATTGTATTTTCAAAATACATTATAGTATACAAATTGTATACTATAGGCTAATGTATTTTGAAAGTATACTTTCAATGCATTGTTATAATGATCGTTTCCAGCACAAGAGGTATAAAATATACCTAAAATATATTTCAAATAAAGTGCAAATAAATAACGTGTGTTAAAAGTTGTATTGTGAAAATAGGTAAAAGCACGATGCTAATATACTTTATACTTTGCTATATTTGCAATATAGTATTGAAAAAGGGCATATATTTATACAATAAAGTAAAAAAAAAAATTCAATAGGGATTAGCCTAATATGAAACGGAAGTCGAAGTCTGTTCTTCACTTTCTTGTGTAAATTTATTGTGAAATTTGTGATACAAGTAGGCTAGCCTATATCCACGTGAAATGGCTTCTCGGACAAGCGACATTTTGGGCGGGACTTGATTTTGTCCATGGGGAATTGATTTGATGGTTGGATAGTGGTTTGCTATTGGTCGATATTATGTGATATTGATTGATTTTGATACTGTTAGTGACAGGTTGTCCAGCCTGCACATAGATAAACAATTTATAATAATTATTTTATTTTATTTTAAATAATTCCATAAAAAACAAGAAGCATTGTCCATTTTGATTTCACGGTGACATCTGTGAGTTAAGTTTAATACTTTATCAAATTATTATATTAGATATTAGGGCTCTAATATCTAGGCCTATATGTAGTACAAATGACCCTACCTTCAACATCACAATCATTATTGATTGGATGGAGTGTGAGGGAAGTTCTGGTTGATGATAGATCTATTCCTGACCCCACGTGTGAGAGCCCGCGAGTGCCAGCTGCCAGCTGGACATTTTTCTATTCTGCGCACGGCGATGCGGCTGATTTTACGTCGCCTTACGTCATTTTAGGTCCAATATTTGTCACTACTAGTCAAGTGTCTGCTGAAGATGTTTCACTAACAGTTTTCGCTACATTTCCTCGTGTCATCTTGGTACTGACGTTTCCGCTCCCCATAATTCATCATCACACCAGTGGAAGTGTGTGTGTGTGTGTGTGTGTGAGCGTCTCTACAGGATACACACATTTACGCCGGTGCAGAGAAACAGGACAGGTAAGAATTCTTTCGATATTAAAAAGAGACAACTTAATTGTGATTAAAAATGATTGGAGATAGTATTACCGTGACGCTCATCTGTTTAAAGCGCGAGAGATGCGCGTGACATCCTTCACCTCGAGACACTGCAGCGTAAAAACAAGTGTCGTCAGACAAACAACTTTGAAAATATTTAACCAGCTCGTCAGTCAAATAGACTCACATTCATTTCTCGTCATTTCCATAACATAAAATGTCCATCCCATCAGCGTGTCAAACGGTGAATCACATACGCACCGCGTGCTGCTGACTCTTAATTGTCACGAGAGGACATATGACCTTGCTTGTTCATAATATCGGTTCATTAGGCGCATGGCTGACGGAGATTACGATTATTAATATTATACTCGAGATTTTATTTGATGTCCAGCGTGCTCTATGGTAAAAATTCATATTCTTGCGACCAATGAGTAACTTATCTACTCACTGGTTCTTGTGACAACCAAATTAAATAAATAAAAAAGTTTATATATGATAAGCATATAATAAATATTTTGTGTCTGTTCAGTATATTCAGTTTGGGTTAAATTTCCTGCTTTTTCTTTTTTCCATTTTTTCTTGCCTATCATTGAATATCAGTCAAAGTTATCTGATACAAAAATAATGAGCAGGCTATTAGGCTATAATGAAAAATACTGGACATTCACTAAAATTAATGAATGGAAGTAGGCCTACAGCATGGTTTCAAACTAAATCGTTACTACATTTTTATAAACATTTTTAATGTGTTGACAAAATGACCAACTAATTTTGCATATATGCATTTTGCATAGAAGTTCTTTTATAGGACATACTTAAAATGAGGGACACTATTTAAAACTCTATTTAACATTGTATTTGAACTTTGGGGTTAAAATACAATTACTGAAATTATATATAAACAGAAGTGTATTTATAGACCTTTAAAACCCACCAGAGCACATGACCTTTTTTTTAGCTCATAAGGTGAAAAATGGCCAGGTGTGAAATTTTTTATGAGCTTTTTAATGACCTTTTGTGACCCCAAAAGCAGAACATGTTGTCACATAAAGGCTTTTCTGAAAAAAATAATAATAATAAAAAGGAAGCACAAAATAACAGCAAAAGTGTTAAAGTTAACATACCAAAATACCACCAACCAACAGAATGTGTAATGAAATTATTTTTAACATGTGTGACAACTAGCCCCGGCCTCCTTTATAAAATGAGCTGACACCTTGTGTGTCATAGTTGGACAAATGTGTCATGTTGTTGTTACTTCCCTGTGGTTACATTTGTGAATTTATCTTCCCACTGAAGTCCGATTGAGCCATTGCTATTATTGTCATCAATATACATTTTTAATGATGACCTATTTTCTTAATGCCATCCTATTATTGTGCACTAAATACTGTGACTTTTATATTATTACCTTACTGCACTGAACTGTAGGATTTTTTAAATTATTAATAATATCTTTACTAGTACTATATATAACACTTGATTGTCGTAGAGTACATTAATGGGCATTTGAAAATACATAGATAAAACCCCCCCATATAATTCATATATGTTCCTTATCCAAATGTGACATTTCACACGTCACATTTGTGTTGGATAGCATTGTGTTGCATTCCAAACATTAGAATTATGATTTACATAGAATAAATCAGCCATAAACATTCCAGCTCCAAAGCTTTGCCCAGTTTGTAATTTTGATATGAATTGTTCTGTGTTTTATTGTATATCTGCATTTTTAGACTGGGACATCTTTGCTAAACTATATATAACATTTTCTAAGATGTAAATCGTACTTGAGATAGCATTCTGTCTTTTTCAACAAAGATTTGTCCCAAGACACCAATGTGTAAAAAAAGCTCTAAGCTATTAGTCTGTAACAGATGGAGACAGAGGCATCATTGCTAATGCTATGTGATGGCCATTATCCCCAGCACTTTGTTCAAACATTGCCTTATCGATCTGAATAATATACTGGATTCTTAAAAGGTAAGAATGGAAATGTTTGGGGGGGGGGGGGCGACTGAAAGTTGTTGCCAAGCAACAGGAAAGTAGATCAGGACAGCGGGGAGGGTATAGTTGTCATTTGAGGAAAAGGATTGATCTTAGCTGATTGTAGTTCATTGATGTCAGCAGTGACGTCCCAGGAAAAACAGAGAGCGAGAGGGGACAGGTAGTGGGGACGTTCAGCCCTGGCTACTGTCCAAAGCTCTTCACACACTCATCCATCAACTGCAGATAGCAATGGTCTCTGTCTTTGACCATAGGAGAAAGCAGAGGAGTGTGAAGGACACACAAACCAAGGACCCTGATCTTACTCTGCATTCACAGCATGTATTTTCTGGTTTGGTCACCCTTACCGTTATTAAAGGCATGTTCAGGGCTCAGAAGAAGTTAAGCTCTTTGAACAGCATTTGTGGTTTGAGTCAGTGGTTCATCTTGTCCAAATTTATTCATTTACAAGTCAAAGTAATACAGTTCTATAAAGTAATGTGGCGTGACCAACATATAGAAACAAGCAGGAAAACAACGTAAATTATACAAAAATGATATCACAGAAAGGACCCCTGCAGACCCTCATTATTGTGTGTCAAGGTCAATAAGTCATTTAAAATATCAGATAAGGTATTTCAGGTGGTAAAATGTCATGTGGTGCAATTCTCCAAAAATACACTGATATTAAAGGGGTCATGAAGTACATGAGGTCATTGTACTATTAAAACATCCTGTAAGTTTCAGAGCTCAAATCTTGTTAGTTCAAAAACAGCTTTTGTATAAACCAAGCTCATAAAATAACTAGTTTCAGATTTTGTCACATAATGACGTAAAACCGACAAAAGAACGCCTCTGCAGAATCAGATCAACGCCTACTTATACATCATCACGTCTTTGGCCCCGCCCACTGGCGTGTTAGTGAGACGATGAGGAGAGAAGAGTGATACAGGACCACTGGACTAAAAATAACGTTACCTTCCAAATAGAGATGCACCGATTGATCGGCTGGTGACCGGAATTGGCCATTTTTCACGTGATCGGCCATCAACGGCGACCAGCCGGTCAGTCTGAGACATACCTATTTTATGTCTGTCAAATGCACTCTGCTGCAGCATGATTAACATCGCGCAACATCAGCATCACACGTGCACACGGAACACACATGTAGGAAACCTCGTGAATAATGACGTTTCACACCGCAAGCGTGAGCAGCGCATATTATGTTAATCAATGAGTGCATTCACACCGGGAGCAGGAGCATCGCGTGAGCAGCAGTGAAGCGGGGGTTTTGGCGCAGTCTATTTTTGCTGCACTGCTCACGCTCAATTAAAGTGAAAGCACACTTTTGATGGACAAAATAAATATGATTTCAAAGAGTGCCCAAAATGTGCATGTCTGGTGTGTTTTAACAAGAACTGGAGTAGGCTATGTCAGAAAAGAAAATGAATTTTCTTTTTGAAATGAACACATTTTTTAGTTGGATATTGGATGTGAAAAGAAGGAAATGGTTCTTCCATAACACTGCACTTTAGATGTGTGTGAATTTCCCACACCAGGAGTAATTTATATGGAGTAATTTAAATCGTTCTATTTTATAGCGATTACTGTTAAAAAAATGTTCTATGCAAAATGTAAAATGTTCTACTAAAGAAAAGAGAGAAAATAAATATTTGTGTGTGCTGTAAAGTGGTTAGAAAAAATGAAATCGGAATCGGATAAAATCGGTATCGTCAGGTCAAACTTATTGAAAAATCGGAATCGGCCTGGAAATTTGTAATTGGTGCATCTCTACTTCCAAAGACTCCTAATGCTAGGAATGTGGTTATTTATTTTCAACTATGTGAATGACTCAGTAGAGCATTATTTATTTTTTCGGTTCATCTCACTGTGGATTTTTGATAAATCAGTGACAATTTCGGCGCAGGCTTTGCAAACAGACTTTTACTGTACGATGTGGACCCGACAGTAATGCCACAATATGTTACCTGGTTAATTTAAATGCCTAATCTGTTATCAGTGATTTCTGATATATAGTGATTCATGTACAGTCAGACGTTCTTTGTCTTTGCCATTTGCCATTTGTCTTTGTTCTTTGCCATTTATTGCTGTTTGTGTGTCACTAAATCAAGCCAGTGACTGAACGGTCAACTTCACATTGTTTCTCTTAGTAGCATAAAAATAACCTGTTATTAAAATTGTGATTAAATTGTGAGTATATAAGTCACAAGTGGACTCTGGACTTCTGGACTCTCGCTAAAACTTCTGTTATAGTCAATGATTCTGTCTACACAGCGAATCTACACCATGTTTTTCTTATTTACATGTGTTGGAACTGTTAGTTATGACGAAAGTATTAGTGAGAGTGCAGAAATCGAGTTGCAATGACAAGATCACTGCATTCATGTCTGTCATCTGCTACAATGCTCATCGCTGCAACATTTAATGCGATCTATATATATCTAAATATATTTAGATCTAAATATCTAATTTAGATCTAAATATTCTAATTTTATCTAAAAATACTAATTTATGACAATGTTTATGTTAAAATCATACTAACATTATAAGTGAACCTCAGGAACAAAATATATATAATATAATTGTATAGTATAAATGTTAATCTGTTTAATGTTGATTAACAGCTGAAGACTTGCATAGAACCTGAAAAGTTCATTTAAAAGCTCAATGGCTCTCTGTATCGTCTCTCCAGGTAAATGGATCCAATGCAGCCCATTCAGAGCTGCCCTATGCCAGAAGGACCTACTGGAGTTTTAGGACTCCAAAAACCACCAGTCCCAGCCCTGCTTGGAAACCCCTGCAAACTGCCTGCATCCTCACAATGCCAGATGGTCATGACTGGAAACCCACCAGTGTTGGGACAGACCCCGGCACTGTGGACAAATCCAGCCATTCAGGAGAGAGTCAGACTAGACTCTACCACACAATCCACAAATTGTATCAGCATCAGTCGACCCAGGCCTACGGCACTGGGGACCAAGGCAACAATCAAAGTCTCCAAACCCACTGAGCCTTCTTTTCAGGTTAAAGCTACGGGAACGCCCAACTTCTTGTCACACAGCCCAACTGAATCACCATTGCCTTATTGCAACCCCCCAAACCCGCCGAGTCCCTCTTCTCAACTCGGTTTCAACCCCCCATCCATTCCCCCAACACTTCCAAGCCCTCCATCACAGCCCATCCGTGCAAACACACACAATAATCTAATCGCCAGACCAGTCCCCAACCCAAACCCCAATCCTCTGTCTAACCACATCCCTCAACCAGTCCTGAGTCCAGAAACACATGTACCCAACTTGTCAGACACTACTGACAAGAAGTTGAGCAAGACCATCAGCGAAGAGGGTGATTTCAGGTGAGATGTTACATACCTTGTCCATATTTATACAGCAGTTAGTTCCTTGAATCTGATTGGTCAAGCAGCATTCCAAGAGTGATGCAACAGCAGTGAGCATCTGTAATTAAATAAATGACTGTCGCTGAATTCTGCCTTTCTATAACAAAAATAATAAGAGTGCTAGTATGTGCATGGTTCCGAATTCAGCATAAATCATTCATTCAACAGATTTGTTCAAAAACACTTGTAAATTTGGAACAGTATACTACTCTTACTATTTCTGCCATATATCGATTTGGTAAAAAAAAAAGTAAGACTACTATGCTAGTACATGGTTCCAAATTCAGTTTCTGAATCATTCAGGAATGTAACAAGTTTCTATTTTATTAGTCACTGAATGAGTGCATCATTGAATTATTAATTTAACTGATTCATTGAAAAAAATGTATTCATTCAGGAACTAAACAACTGCCCGTCTTAATGAGTGAGTCATTAAATTATTCATTAAATTGATTCATTTAAAATTGTTGATTAATTCAGGAATGAAAAAAGTGTCAGTCTTTCCGAGTGAGTTGTTGAATCGTTTATTCAGTCAGTTTGTTTAAAAACATTGATTCATTCAGGAACGAAACAAGTCAGCGTCTTCATGCGTCGTTGAATCCTTCATTAAACCAATTTGCTCTAAAACACTAGCTGCGTTTACATGGACCCTTATAATTGGATTGACGGCTCAATCAGACTAAAAAACCTTCATGTAAACACCTTAATTGATTTGATTGAGCTCGATCCGATTGGAATTTCGATCGGATTGAAAGGGGTGGTTTATTCCTTTTGTAACCCGATCGAGAGAACATGTAAACACTTGATCGGATTGAAAACCGAAACTGAAAGGACTGCGCATGTGCAATGACGTTGAAACAGCGTAATGACATATGACGCACAGAATGAGCTGTTCTTCCTGTTCAATAAAGAGTCATGTAAATGAGTGTCTCGTTATTTTAAAAATCACATTTCACTTAGAGTCTGTAAAGTGGAGCAGGACAACGGACTCTCATCCACATACGACTGGTTTTGGAAGACGGGTTTTACTGTGTGATAAATAAAAGCAGTGACAAAACGGTTCATATGCTCATTGTCTCCAAATCATGACCAGAGATGGATAAATGTTATGTCTGCTGTTTAAAACAAATAAAGAACCAATAGAGGAGAATAGTTATGCGCGAACAGTGGCAGTTGTGCGCATGTCAAAAAATCAATTCCGATTTGAGGCTTGTGACATATAAACGCCCACATCAACCCGATTACTTTATTTATCGTTCATGTAAACACCGTGTTCGGATTCATCGATCGGATTGATTTCCTTCCGATTGACTCAAAAGGTGTCCATGTAAACATAGCTACTGATCATTCAGGAATAAAAAAGAGGCCATCTTTATGAGTGAGCCATTGAATCTTTCGTTCAACTAATTTGTTCAAAAATGCTGATTCATTCATTTATTCACTCTTGCAAGTGTGATATTGCTTTAATATTGCTCAGATCTGGTGTTATGATTTGACTGCAGTCTCTGTGATTGGGTTTCTTCTGTGTTTGCTTATGTCCTCTGGCCTGAGGGGAGAGAATCTGACGGTTTAAGGCTCTGTTTGCTGAGGGAAAATTCTAGATCAGAATGGGACAATCATTTCTTCAGCTCATGGAGAAGCTTATTGGTCACAGGCTATCCCATGAAAGTCCATCCCATTAACAGCCTCAGATTTCAAACTTCCTACATGTCATGTGGTCAGAGAGAGGGTCATTAACCATTAACTTAAATGCTGAGAAATCGGCTAATGGAATGGCAGCCAAATGAACCTAAAGAACGCATGCTAGCAGAGCTACGATTTTCTCATCTCTTAAATCAGCGTAATATTTCTCTCAGAGCCTGGTGACAGAATGGACACAGGAGCGTTGAGCTGGCAGCATTCCTAGACACACAAATGTGTTCCTGGATCATTTAGCCTGTCATCTTTGACAATACAGACAGAGCCCTTATAATGCGAAATGCTGTTTATTCATCATGCATGTGCTCTAATTAGTTAACAACGTTCAGCATGTTTTGGAAGCTATTATACAACAGGTGACATTTATCGCTGGCTTTTTGATTTGAGAAATCATGATGACTCATAATGGCATGATGTAATGTAAAGGTGAATATAAACATTGATTAGAAATGATAGCTTCGATCCAAAACCTAGTGTAGCAACACACACACACACACACACATATATATATATATGTGTTGTCAACTATATTCTTTGGTTTTACTCATTGTGATGGATGAATAAGGGAATTTGGCCTTTGTGTTTCCTCATATTTAAACTCATGTGAAACAAGAAGTCATAGCTAGACAGTTTCATGTTCCTAGTCACCCTGGTGTGCTAAAAAAAGGTAAACATTAATGGGAATATACTTCAGAGATATTTTACTCTGAAGTTCTTAAAAATTCAAAAAAACTAAAAATGTCTAGGGGTACCAATAATTGTGGCCAAAGTGTTTTGGAGAAAAACGTTTATTTCATAATGTGATTCCCCCACATTATGAAATAAATATGGGGGGGGAATCACATTATGAAATAAACGTTTTTCTCCAAAACACTTTGGCCACAATTATTGGTACCCCTAGACATTTTTAGTTTTTTTGAATTTTTAAGAACTTCAGAGTAAAATATCTCTGAAGTATATTCCCATTAATGTTTACCTTTTTTTAGCACACCAGGGTGACTAGGAACATGAAACTGTCTAGCTATGACTTCTTGTTTCACATGAGTTTAAATATGAGGAAACACAAAGGCCAAATTCCCTTATTCATCCATCACAATGAGTAAAACCAAAGAATATAGTTCTGATGTGCATTAAAAGATTGTTGAGCATCACAAAATAGAAAGTGGCTGTAATAAAATAGCTAAAGAATTGAAAATCCCCATTTTGACCATCAGGGCAATAATTAAGAAGTTACAATCAACTAAAGATATTATGAATCTGCCAGGAAGAGGACGTGTGTCTATATTGCCTTAATGCACGGTGAGGAGGATTGAGTGCCCAGAGGCTCTTCAAGGATCACAGATGGAGAATTGCAGAGATTACTTGAGTCTTGGGGTCAGAAAGCCTATTTTAAAAAAAAATCAATCAACCCCTACATCACCACGTGTAATTTGGGAGGGTTTCAAGAAAAATCCTCCTCGCTCATCCAAAAACAAACTCCAGCATATTCAGTTGTCAGAATGACTGGAACTTTAAACGGCACTGGGTTCTGTGGTCAGATGAAACTAAAAAAATAGCTTTTTGGCAGCAAACACGCTAGATGGGTTTGGTGCACACAAGGATAAAAAGTACCCCATGTGTACAATTTAATGTACCATTGGATCTTTAATGTTGTGGGCATATTTTTCTGCTGGAGGTCCTGGACTTCTTGTTCAGATACATGGCATCGTGGATTTTATCAAATATCAACAGATAAAAAATCAAAACCTGACGGCTTCTGCTAGAAATCTTATAATCTGAATCCATCTGGACAACGATCCAAAACAAATATCAAAATCAACACAAAAATGTGTTACAGAGCACAAAATGAAGCTTCTGCCATGACCGTCCCAGTTCCCTGACCTGATGAGTTGAGTGAACTGAAGAGGAGAAGCACCAACATGGATCTGAGAATCTGAAGGATCTGGAGAGATTCTGTATGGAGGAATGGTCTCTGATCTCCTGTCAGGTGTTCTCCAAACTCATCAGACATTATAGGAGAAAACTCAGAGCTGCTATCTTAAAAAAAGGAGATTGCAAAAAGTATTTAATAAAAGGGTTCCAATAATTGTGGCCAACGTGTTTTGGAGAAAAACATTTATTTCATGTGATTTCCCCTCCACTTTCAATTCTTTTACTTCAATGAAAGGTTAGATTTTTGGCTATTTTTTTAATGAAAGATCAAAAGGATAAACGATGCAGATTTATTTTTTACAGCCAGTTTTGATTATATTTACCAGGGGTGCCATTAATTCTGACCATGACTGTATATTGCAATTAGCATATTGTTATTTGTTATTCACTGTTTTTAAGGTGTGTGTGTGTGCGCGTGCATGCGTGTGTGATTGCTGCCTATGAAGAGCATTTCAAATCATTTATGAGATTCCATTCCATTTCAGTTGGAAAGCTTCCTTAGAAGATAGCGGCCAATGTAGGAAGTTTACATCAAGTAATTTATTTTATACTGTACATTAAAGGTACAGTATGCTTTATTCCCTTTAGAGTGCATATTGTCACGTGGAATGTTGGCTCCAGTATACCACCTGATGACATCACATCCCTGTTTGGGCCCGGCATTGAAAATGGGAGCACTGACATGTTTGTTGTTGGGTGAGAATGTCTTAAGTGCTGTATAGTGCTGTTTTGTTACATACCTTCTAGTGATGCACCGAAATGAAAATTCTGGGCCGAAACCGAAACCGAAAATTTAGGATGCACTTTGCCAAAAGCCGAAAATGGCTTCTTTTAAAAACTTATACTAATATATATATATATATATAGTACAAAACCTAAAATATTTTTGTTGTATTAAATGTAACAGTAAATATAAATAATAATACCAAATAATATTATTCTTCAAGTTTTATGTTCCATCAAATAAAATAGTTTAACAGTTGTGCAAAAGGATCCACAATTATCTGAATAACTGCACTCAAAATCACAGAATGACAGTGGGCCTCTATTCTGCTGCTCTATGTAAACAATTTTTTACTTACATTTTAAATTGCTGTGCAAAACAATGCAAAACCACAGTGCAAAAACAGCACTAGAACTTAATCCAAACTCAAACTGTAAACAACATGTAAGCCTATGTAGCCTTAGGAAGCACAATTGTGCAGTGCTTCGCAAATTTTAATGTAACTTCTATACACACAGAAAATTGGACTGGGGGTCTTACATGCGCTTCATGTGGCACACACACACACGCAAGGTCTCTCGCTCTCTCTCTGTCTGGCGTGCGTGCGCTACACGGTTTGGAGCACAAGCTCTTGCTCGCTCGCTCTTCCGGGAGATTTGAACTAATTTGCGGGCATCAGGGAGCCTCTATCAATATGCGGGAGACATGATCAGACATCCCTATCTTTGATAGGCAGACGCGTGATTAAACGTGAACAGCTTGACCGTGAGTGAAACCTAAGCGCTTGAAGCACGGATGGGAGAGGCGGGTGACATTCATTTTCGGTTTATGTTTTCGGCTGTTTTTTTTTAATTTCGGCCCGAAACCGATATTGCCGTTTTCGACTAAACATTTTCGGCGGCCAAAATTTCGGTGCACCCCTAATACCTTCCATAGTTGTTGATTAATTAATTAACCTTCCTCTGAATTCTTTGTGGAATTCTCATGTTTGTCCTTGATTTAAAGGTATTTTTCTTATTCCCCTCCATCTTTCTTTCTCTCTGCTTCTGTCCTTTTCTCTCTCTTTAGACTACAGGAAGTAAACTCCATGATAAACAAGCGGCTTAAAGATGCTCTCTTCACAGACCAGTGGAGTGACCTCTGCATGGACACACTCAGTCGTTTTGGATATGTGTTGGTCAGTATGAATTGAAATCAAATATCTAGTTCAGTCATGAAACTCTTACATGCAATTTGCATCTAAGCATTACCACATGGCACAAGCTGATTGGCCATTGCTGATTCTGCAGTCAATGAGATTGCTTGCTTAACATTTAAAGATACTAGTTCAGTGTTTGCAGTAGTCTAGTCCTGCAGTTCCTCTGAAATCCTCCACCTCCCCCAGCTCCACCTGCCCAGATCTGCACCAGGATTTATGAATGCTTAATCATGCAAAAGCAGTATATCTTTCATGCTCACAGAAGCATGTCTGTGTATCTAATGGCTGTAGCAAGTCTTTTCAGTAGGAGCAGTAGCAGTAGCAGAAGCATGGATGAGATGGAATAACAACAACAAACTACAACATTAGGTGCCCGTATTGACAAGCACTTGGGGGAAGTGTTAAAGGATATACGCAACTCTGGTTTAAACAAGCAAGTTATCAGTGATAACTTCTTGAGAGAAATAGAGGAGTCACTGGACATAGATGACACTTTCTTGCGTGTTTGTGCATACATTCATAGTAATATGAGTGCACCATCTTGATATATCTAAAGTCTTTGACTGTAGGCATACCCAAGCACATGCATAAAAACTGATGTATATTTAGTTTGGGCTTTAGAGGTTTGTTCAAATTGAAATAGTGATGTTTGCCGTAGTAAACACCACAATGTACATTAACTTGAAATGTCTTTATATTCCTCTAGGTTGCGTCTCAGAGGATGCAGGGGGTTTTCTTACTGGTGTTTTCCAAAATCTGCCACCTTCCTTTCCTCAGGGGAGTACAAACCCAAAGCACACGCACTGGCCTGGGTGGCTATTGGGTGAGTCAAGTGAGCAAAGACCTCTGGGAAATAATTTATAAACGTGTATGTGATCAGTGATTGTTGTGATGCATTAATACTTTAATGTCGAACATCAAACATCTGCATAATGTCGAGACCCCCAGCCGTGCGATGTCTTTGATGATTACAGGAAAGGCAGAGTTAAAGAGAGACCATGGAAATTAGGCTGCGAGTGTGTTTTTGTGTATGTGGCCGTGAGTGTGTGTGTGTGTGCGTGCGTGTGACCCTGCTGTGTGTTGTTGTCAGCATGGCTTCAGGCTCATTCTGCAGTCTCCCTTGAGTAGGGCACAGTAGGACACGCAGCAGCTCTGTTTCTGATATTTCTTGCAGTGCACAAACAAACACTATCAGGTTCATCTCTACTTGATCAAATACAGACTGAACACACACACAGCAGCTCTCAGTTCTCCCCAGAGCGTTACCCAGAAAGAAAGAGCACAACCCATGGGATCTGCAGCACCAGCGCTGATAATAAACTGCATGTCTCTGCACAGCCCATTTCACCCTTGACTGACCAACACACCTGCCTTTTTCAGCACAGACTTTCATTTACTCATCCTCATGTTGTTCCAACAACAGTTCAGAGTGATCACGTCCAAGCTCCAAAACAGACAAATAGGCAGATAAAAATGCAGTGGTGGGGATTTTGATTCATTTTAGTGACTTGAATCTTTTGAATCTGTTCACCAAAAAGATTTGCCCAGCTTTTCGTTCAGTAACTCGTTGCAGCAGGTTCAATTATTATCCAGAAGATGGCGACAAGCGAGTGTTATGAGTGAGTCGTTGAATAAGTTACTCAACAATTAAGTAACAGAATCTTTCACGAATGAAAGACTGACAAAGATGAAAGTCAAAGTAATACCTATAATACCTATTATAAAACCATAATACCTCTCTAGATCTCTTCATTCATTCTAGTCAATTTCTCCTCTTGTTCATTCGTTCACATGTTAAAACTAAAGGTGGCCGGGCTTTTGCTGTGGTTGGTGCTTGGCTCTAGAACAGTCTTCCCCTCCATATAAGATCTTACCGTTCTATTTCTGTTTAAATCCTCTTTGCAGACCCATTTTATTCTTTATGTTTTAATTCTGTTTGAGTGTGTAACATTTTTCATGGGTCCTTTTGTTTTAAGTATGTTTTATATTTGTTGTACAGCACTTTGGTTCCAACAAACTGTTGTTTTAAAACTAAACTACAGGTGCTGGTCAACGAATTAGAATTATTTTAAATAGTGCAATCATGAAATTCTTTGAATGCATTTTTTGTGCAGAAAGCAAATCAGGTGTTCACCGCACCTGTCCTACTCGTTAGACTAATCACAGAACTCGTTATCTGGAAAAAAATTTGCTCAGCTGAGCTTTCCAAAAGGCCCATTTAGGCCATTTAACTGTGACACTGTTGTTTTATTGAATTAGAATAATGGTGAAAGCGTTTAATTGAATTGCAATAATTTTTATTATAATTACAATCATCACTTTCTCAGTATTTTGTGGCTGCCCCTTTGGCTTGTATGACTGCCTGAAGTCTCCGCGGCATCGATTTGACCAGCTTGTCGCAAGTTTCCGCACTCACAGCTTCCCAGGCAGTGGCGATGTTCTGCTTCAGTTGGTCCAGCGTAGTAGGCTTTCTGTCGCGAATTTTCCGCTTGACGATGGCCCAAAGGCTTTCAATGACATTGAGGTCAGGCGAGTTGGCCGGCCATGCCAAAACTTCAAGCTGTTTTTTAGTGAACCAATCTTTGGTCGACTTTGCCGCATGAGCCGGTGCAAGATCCTGTTGAAATATGAAGTCTTCTTCGCCGAACTGTTCCTCAACAGTCGGAATCAGGAACGTTTCCAGAACATCTTGATATACGGCAGCATTGACAGTCTTCTTGAGGAAGCAGAGTTTCCCTACACCTCGAGCGGACATGCATCCCCAGACCATAACGCTCTGGGGAAACTTGACGTATCTTTTCACGCACTCGTGGTTGTAGGTTTCGCCACCACGACGCCAGACACGAGGACCTTGGTCACCGAAGGAGATGCAGAAGCGTGATTCGTCACTGAAGACCACTTTCTGCCAGTCTTCAGCAGTCCACTCGCCGTGTTCTTTGGCCCACTTCAGCCGTTTCACCATTTGTTTCTTGTTCAGCATCGGTTTTACTGCTGGAACGCGAGATTTGAAGCCGAGTTCGCGCAGACGACGGTAAGTGGTTGATCTGGAGACGTCAGCGCCGGTCTGCTTGTTCCACAAGTCGGTGAGCTCGGAAGTGGACTTGAACCGGTTGCTGACTGCGATCTTTCTCAGCTGCTTGTTGTCGCGAGCAGAAGTTTTTCGGACGCCGGAACAGTTGGTGCGCTTGCTGCAGTTTTTCTTGAGAGCTTTGCAGACGGAAGACTGGCTGATGCCGAGCTGCTCAGCAATTTTAGTTTGGGTCAAGCCTTGTTGGCGAAGGGCTTGAATTTGAGCCACTATTCCGGTTGAGAGGTCGCGCTGCTTACCCATGATTGATTTTACAACTTAGAAATTCTACTCAACCCTGACTTTATACTGCACAGTGAACACTCTTCACAGAAAACAAAAATTTGAGCATTTATTCTAATTCAATGAAACGCTTTCACCATTATTCTAATTCAATAAAACAACAGTGTCACAGTTAAATGGCCTAAATGGGCCTTTTGGAAAGCTCAGCTGAGCAAATTTTTTTCCAGATAACGAGTTCTGTGATTAGTCTAACGAGTAGGACAGGTGCGGTGAACACCTGATTTGCTTTCTGCACAAAAAATGCATTCAAAGAATTTCATGATTGCACTATTTAAAATAATTCTAATTCGTTGACCAGCACCTGTAAATGTACATGTCTACAAACCTACTAAAAGGCCCCAGAAAGTGTGTTTGAGCATCATCAGCATTTTCCAAGTTACAACAGATAGAACAAAGCTGATCTATATGTTTTGCTTTATTTTGCAAACTGCATGGCATAACTTTTTATCAAGCCATAAAAAAGACTACAGTAATACCTAAATAAAAACATAAAGTATTAAAAAAATAAAGTCGTTTATTTTTTTTTAAATGTGAGACTGAATCATGCCAAATTGAATGAATGGTTTTCAGTTCAGTTAATTTTTTTTTTCTGGATAGTTTTCATTTTTATTTCTTTTTTAGTTTTATTTATTTGAATACTTTTACTCAAACAAATTTTATTTAATTTTGTAAGTTTTATTTAGTTTGTTTTTCATCTAATATCAATATTTTAATTTATTTTAGCAAATGAATTACCAAATTTACCAAAATGACCGAAAACATTATTTTAAAGTTTAAGTTAACAAACAAGATTTATCCCAGTATGTTCATGAAAGGGTTAGTTCGCCCATTTAAGACATGAAGTTGTATGCAATCCTTACCAGCACTATAGTGTATACACACTGACCCACTCTGTTGTCACCCCCCTGGTCCGAGTTCTGACCGCTGGAAGTTTTTGAATGAAGTAATCCCGGCTAGTTTCCGGGGCCACAAAACTGTGCGTTTTTACGTGAAAAAAAGATTTGCGTTTCAAAGCTTGATTAATTTAACACAAAAAAAACACGCCGGGCAAAATTCATACCTCAGTTTTAATGCGGCACTATTTTCCTTCCGTTTCTATCAATCCGCGCTGCTGTCAATGTCAACAGTGCGCACGTGACGATCAGCTCTTCCATAGTGTTTACACAATCGATCGACAACAAGGTAAAAAATATTAAATTAACAATGGTGCGAACTTGTAAATTCCCAGGCTGTGACAACAAGTCTGTACTGTCTAGAAGACAAACACAATATTAGCTGTTACATTTTATGAAAATTAGATAACAGTTTTCTTGATTTATAGTTTTTTTTTTCCTCAAATATGGACAACAGCAAGGAGAGCTTTATAAAGAATCAACATAATGATTGCTGAAGATTTGTTGGGAAAAACACTGGAGGTAAGAATGAAATACATAGCCTATAGATAATTGCAATAACTGTAGTATCCATCAAACACTGAGCACCAATTGTGAAATGAATTGGCAGATACATTTGGTTATAAAGACAGTATTTCAAAGTTTGATGTAAGTTAGGTACATTTGGTGTCAACTCCATAAAATTATTAATTTATTAATGATTGTATTATTGTCCACTCAGTATAATAATAATGCAGTCAGATAGACTATTATATAGCCAACACTAGTCAAGACAACGTTAAATTAATAAATAAAAAACTACAAAGCAAGATGAGCGATCACACTTACTCTGCCGACATCTGACCGTCAAGTCCAGCTGGTTTGGGTCGCTTTTTCCAATTTATTTTAGGGATGTAGAAGAACGTCTCCAGGACACCTGCATTTAGCATCGCAGGGAACACGTCATTGGATGTAATGCAGACAGACGGTGCGTTGGCGTCCTCGTCAATTGAAAGGTTTTGCATCTGTGGCATGATGAGTTCCCATTCGTGGCAGCAATAGCTTTCAACCTCTGTTGGCATAACTTCACAATTGGAACAAGTGCACCACCATTTGTCATTCATCCTGCCTCTTGCTACAGCTGTGGTGGGCCCAGCATCAGATTGGACAACTTCTCTGTCCTCTCGCTCTCTCTCTTCCCGTTCTTTGTCCATCTGCTCAAGTTCGGCATCGGTATACTCCGGTTCATAAAGATATCCCTTTGTCGTTGAGTTAAAATTACTGTCTTCATCTGATCCGTCTGACACTGTGCTAAAATTAGTTTCATCATCTGAAGTTTCGTAGTCGGACATGTTGTCGGCGAGTCGCGCTATCAACATCTAATCGTCACGTGCGCACTGTTGACATTAGGCTTGTTCGACTTGAACTGGCGCTGCACAGACCGATCGGTTGATGACATCAAAGTACCGCGAGAGCGATTCAAAAGCATAAGGAGCCGTCTGCTCTCTAATCGCTCTCGCGGTACTTTGATGTCATCAACCGATCGGTCTGTGCAACGCTGGTTCAAGTCGAACAAGCCTATTGACAGCAGCGCGGATTGATAGAAACGGAAGGAAAATAGTGCCGCATTAAAACTGAGGTATGAATTTTGCCCGGCGTGTTTTTTTTGTGTTAAATTAATCAAGCTTTGAAAGGCAAATCTTTTTTTCACGTAAAAACGCACAGTTTTGTGGCCCCGGAAAGTAGCCGGGATTACTTCATTCAAAAACTTCCAGCGGTCAGAACTCGGACCAGGGGGGTGACAACAGAGTGGGTCAGTGTGTATACACTATAGTGCTGGTAAGGATTGCATACAACTTCATGTCTTAAATGGGCGAACTAACCCTTGAATGAGACTTCAGAAGCCATACAATACATTTTGTGATAAACCAACTAAAATTTGATGGTGTTTGTTCTATATTACAGTTTGACAGCAGTTCACTATGAAGTGTTATTTTTTAGAAAAGAGCTGGGTGAAGACAAAAAAAATCCTTTTGGGTTCCATGATCAAGATGAGTGTGAGTGAATAATTTCTGTAATAATGTTGTTTTTTCTTTCACAATTAGGACAGACACTTTACTATGGAGTGCAGAGCTACTGTATTATTAATGTCTTCCCATTATCCTCCACCTCCATATGTTTGTCTCAGGGGAATAAAGGGGGCGTGAGTGCACGCATGATGGTTTTTGGACATCCTGTTTGCTTTCTCAACTGCCACCTGCCGGCTCACATGCGAAACCTCGAGCAGCGGATGGAGGACTTTGAAAGCATCCTACAGCAGCAGCAGTTTGAGGGCGGCACCGCCGTGGGCGTGCTGGATCATGAGTGGGTACCTGGGAAAAAGCAGATGCTTGATGCCTAGACTTACTTATTTATTTATTTAAACCTTTATTTAACCAGGAAAAGACTCATTGAGATTAAATATCTCTTTTTTCAAGAGTATCCTGGCCAAGATAGGCAGCAGTACTAAACCACATATACAGTACATACAAACATAAAATATGCAAAAACACTAGAAACATAAAACAACTGACTTAGCCAATCTTTCAAACTCATCTAGAATCATAAAAACACGTTAGGTAAACCCTCTGCAGTCAGATGTGGCTGCCTCCATTTCAATCAACAACCTCTTAAAAGCAACCAATGAGACGAGCTCAGTAAGTTTCAAGGATTTCTGTAAATTGTTCCAAGCAGAGGGAGCCGCAAACTTAAAAGCCTTTTTTCCTGGCTCAGTTCTGACCTTTGGGACAGCCAGTGTTGAAGTCTCCGTGTTGATAGTGAGGACCATCCCAACACGTTCATACAGTTCACAATGGTGAGTGAGGGCTTTCCTACCAGTGATGAACCATGACGCATGCATATATAAAACATCACCATAGTCAAGTACAGACATAAACGTGGCAGCGACCAGCCTCTTTCTAGATTTAAACGAAAGGCAGGACTTGATTCTGAAGTAAAATCCTAATTTAAGTTTTAATCTTTTTGCTAGCTGCTGAATATGAAGACTAAAAGAAAGAGATTCATCAATTAAAATACCAAGATACCTGTACTTAGAAACACATTCAATTTTCATACCCTGGGAAGTAAGGATTGACGGGAGATTTGACTTCGATTTTGAATTTGAAAAAAGCATGACTTTAGTTTTATCTGCGTTTAAAACAAGTTTTAAATCATAAAGATTCTGTTGAAGCGTGTTAAAAGCAAGTTGTAACTGGGAGAGGGCCCGGTCTGCAGTGGGTGCAGAGCAATAGTGTCATCAGCATAAAAATGAAATTTTACATCAGACATGTTATGATCAATGTTATTTATATAAAGAATGAATAGTAGTTGCCCCAAGACTGACCCCTGGGGCACGCCTTTTGTTATTTGGAGATAGCGAGAAGTACAACCCTCTGCCTGCACACACTGAGTTCTGTCTGTAAGGTAATTAACAAACCAGCCAACAGTTTTCTCACAAAGCCCAGCCCTATAGAGTCTCTGTTTAAGCACTATGTTGTCCACTGTATCAAATGCCTTTGAAAGTTCAATAAAAAGGGCTGCACAATGCTGCTTATTATCCATGGATTCAACAATGTCATTTAAAACCTTAAGAGCTGGCGATGTTGTACTATGCCCTTTTCTAAAACCAGATTGGAAGTCAGACAACACACTATGACTGTAAAAAAAGTTATTTAACGGATCACTGACAAGGGATTCTAGAATCTTGACCAGGACAGACAGTTTAGAGATTGGTCTGTAGTTATTTAAGATGGTAGGGTCACCACCTTTTAGCAGGGGAACAACTAAGGCTGATTTCCAGATGAGAGGAATGACATTTGTATTCAAACACAGATTAAAAATAGTAGTTAAGGGCTCGGCAATAACATTTCCTGCTAGCTTTAAAAAGTAGGGATCCAGTTTGTCAGGGCCAGCAGATTTAGTTGTGTCCAATTGCTTGAGGGCTTTATTTACGTCTGAGACTTAAATGGGACTGAAACTAAAAGAAAGACTAGAAGGGTCAAGAGTAACAGTCTCAACTGTAGAGGAACACTCATGTTGAGACTGAGTGACTCAAATAAAAATCCTGTGGCTATGAAATGGTTATTAAAACAATCCAGCATTTTGGACTTGTCGGTAACTTTTAGAGAGTCCATGACAATGCTTGAGGGAAGCTCCTGGCCTTTACTGTGTTCTGATAAAGATTTTATAAATTTCCAAAATTTTGAAGGATTATTTAGATTATGAGTGGTTTGAGAAAGAAAATGTCAGATTTAGCTTTTCTAATTTTGAGAGTAAATGTATTGCGCAGTTGTCTGAAGACCAGCCAGTCAGAGTTCAGATTAGATTTCCTGGCTTTTGCCAATGCCACATTGCGCTCATGAAGGATTTTTGCTAAATCAGGCGAAAACCAAGCATTGTTTCGACCTTTGACTCTATACTTCTTTAGTGGGGCATACTTATTAATTATATTGGTAAACCCTTCATAAAAGAGATTCCAGGCACTTACAACATCTGTACTAATATAAAAAAAATTCTCAGTCATAGTAAGATAAATCATAAAGGAAGTCTTGTTCTGAGAAGTGCATCTCGCTTAACAATAATGCGTGATTTAGTTTTAGGCATTTTAGTATTTCTAACTGTTGCTATGACACAGTGGTCACTGATGTCGTTTTCAAAAATGGAAGCAGTTGAATATTTATGAGGAACGTTAGTTAGGATTACATCTATTAGCGATGGTTTTTCCGGGTTTTTAAGGTTTGGCCGTGTGGGACTGTCAACAATCTGAAAAAGATTTAATAAATCACAGTAAGCTCTGAAATCATCAGATACTGGTTATAACCAGTTCCAATTTAGGTCTCCGAAGACTACTAATTCCTTAGACTTAAAATCAGAAAGAAGTTTCATTAAGGAGGGCAGAGCATCACTAATAGCCGAGGGTGTCCTATAACAACCAATAACCGTTATACTAAGTGATTTAGATACTTCGAGCTCCAAAGCAAAAAAATCTAATTGTTTAACTTATGTACTTTAAAAGCTACACTATGTAACTTTTTTGGCCCTGTCTTGCTGAAGAATATTGTTTTGGTTGTGCTTCAACTCTGAATGTGGTTTGAGGCACTAGTGTACACATGGATATGGACAAATTAAATAATAATAATTTCTTTGTTTTTAAAACCAGTGATTCATGAGGTTTGCTGTTTTGAATCATCCATGTTCGATTTTTCTTGTTTGGGGCTACTTTTCCCTGTGTATGTATATGCAAATTATGCATGTGTACAGTTTCTCTGTGAACAACAACTCTAAAATATAAATCTGTATTATAAAAGTGTATTTCGGTCAAGACATGGTTTGGAGGATGCCTTTTTGCACTCTTTCATTAATAGCATTTTTTAGTCAAAGACTTTACATAGTATTGCTTTAAATAATCTTTCATGTAATGTGAAGTTTGCAGTTATCATCACAAAATCATCACTGAAACTCTGCCACAAAGCTAATTAACATATAAATAAATAATTCAATATAAAATTATTGTTTTATTATACCTTTTTTACCTTTTTTATTACCTTTTTTATTAAACCATTGCATAACTTTTGCGTATTTTGTTGGTTTATACAAACTGGAATGTTTATCTTTATTCGAGCATTAATCTGAGTGGCTTTATACTTATAAACTTGACCTGTTGGGTTCACTGGAAATTATTGCATTCTTTCACAGTGTGGTGTTCTGGTTTGGTGATCTGAACTTCCGAATCGAAGGTTATGATATTCACGTGGTGAAAAGTGCAATTGAGAATGACAAACTGCCTCTACTGTGGGAAAAAGACCAGGTAAGCAAAAAATCTCAAAAAGAAATGCGTTTAATTGTATTGAATGCACAACAATTGAAGTAATTATGAAATTACATATAAAGATGATAAATCCTATTTAAGTGGGTAAAAAAGAACTCTAAAGTTCAGCTAATTGTATTAAATGTAAATGTAAACTATTATACATTTTCATTTAATTGTAAATAACATGCAAAAAGTGTTGGAAAACATTACATTCAGTTTACACTTAAGTATATTATTCAAAAGTATAATATTATCATAGTAAGTACTGAATTTCTTCTTGGTGAACGAGATTTTACCAAGTACATAATGTTCCTGGATCAACATCTTTGTCAACAACGTTCCAAACAACCAATCAGATTTGAGGGAGTTTACTGCTTATATCAGTTTGGGCTCAAACCCAGGGTTTGGTGCTTCTACATCAGTGTTATTCATGCTCATCATTTCCATATGATTTTAGGGATATGGGTAGGGTTAGGTTTAGGACTTAATATTCGGACAGGAATGTTGAACATGTTTTACTTGGCAAACTCGCAGTGACCTTTTTGGATAGTAAGCTTAAGTGTACTTTTCTTTAAGAATGGAGGCCTAGCATAGTATAGTACTCATGAACACCCTTTTGAATCATAAAATTAATTTAGAACAAGGCCTCAAGTCCACATCAATGAAAATGATCCTTATCATTCACAAAACTCCAGGTGTCTCTATACAGATCTTGGCGATACTGATTTTTCAATCTGTTACCACTAGAGGTCAGTGTACTACATCTATAAACAATGTGGCTTGATTCAACTCTTCAGAAAGCGCATGAGCACTGAGATACAATACAAAAATACTGGATTATGTTGTGTTGTCTGCTAGATTGGGTTGTTGTTAAAAAAGATTAAGTGAAAGAACAATGTCTTTTTGTTTTGTCTGTCACAGCTCAACATGGCGAAAAAAAGCGAGTCCGTTCTGGAGGGATTTGTAGAAGGCCCCCTGAAATTCCCACCAACTTACAAGTTTGATGTGGGAACACACACTTATGACACAAGGTGTGGGACTGAATTATGCTTTTTTTCATGAGTCTTTCTGTTTCCCTGGCCTCTCGTTCAAACCTGGCTTTCTTTCCTAGTGCAAAAAAGAGGAAACCTGCATGGACAGATCGCATCCTGTGGCGTCTGCGCAGGACGGGCTCCCCCGTGCCGTCCCATTATTCTGCCCTGCAGAGGGGTCTGACCTCATGGCTGGGTGGCGCCACCAGAGTTTCTCAGCACTTCTATCGCAGTCACATGGGCTTCACTATTAGCGATCACAAGCCAGTGTCCTCCCTCTTTACTTTGCATGTAAGTCTAAAATTGGCGGGAAAGATACTGGATAGTCTGTGAGTAGCGCTGCCTGTATTTTAGGCATACAGTGTCATGCGAGGTATTTATTATCCTGACACTTCGACATTCATGGGTTAAAAAAAGTTGCTTATGGCCACAGACACACTGCTAAAATAATTAAATAGATTTTCTCACTGTTTTTTTGTTTTTGTTTACTGAAGGCCTCTGTAAAGGGATAATAAAAGGTTGTATTATGGTAGTAATACCTACAATTTTTTCTAAGATTTGTTACACAAGTACACTTCTGTCCCATCAGTTTCCCTTTAAGGTGAACCAAACATTAGTGACACTGGAAGTGGAGAAAGAATGGACCAAGTTATCTGATGCTAAAGCAAAACTTGCAATGGCACATGGCTTTCAGAGGAGTTCATGGGACTGGGTGGGACTGTACAAGGTAATACATGAATAGCATTTTCACTTAAAACGATTTTTAATCCATTTTTTTTTTTTACTTGGAACAAGTACACACATTATGTTATTATAATAATTAATCACAATTAGTCATTAACTCTGTTAACCTCATTTAAATCAAAGTGTGTCATTTATGCTCCACTATCACCAAAAATAATTTGCTAAAATAATGACTGTTTCTCAAATATATTTCCCAAGCTACTATTGGTCAATAAATTGATATACCTTCCCCCCAAACTCACGCTATTGGTTGAGCCAGTGTTGCTATGTTGGGCTGGTCAGGAAAATCAAATAGACAGAGCTTCCCAGTCTTTTCAAGGAAATTATTAACCTATGAATTGCTTAGTTATATTTGCCTACTTTTATTATAGAAATAATTTACACATTTAACAGCAAAAAACATTAACAAAATAAATGACAAATTATTTTGATAAAAGTTGTCTAGCCTAATTGGCTTATTCAATCTCATTTTACCCAACTCTTATACAAAAGCACCACATCAAGCAACAGAGACAAGAATTTTCAAGAACATTTTGTAATAGAAAGAAATGTGGATTTAACATGGAAACTATGACATAAGTTGTTGTTTATCTGACACTTTACAATTTTATCTGTTAACTATGATATCTGTCATGCTTTGTTTCTTTCACTTTAATTTACACCAGAGAATTATTGTCATATTTTCATCTGCACAGTGTATGAGTACAAATGCACTTTTACTTCACTTAACTGTCATTTTATTTTAAACCATTGATAGAACATGTGATTTGGTTGATGTTGATAAGTTGCAACCTGATCATGATGTACTTGTTGTCTATACAGAAATATTAAATCCAGTGTTTATTCACCTGTTGTGCTGTGATACACTGCAGATCTTTGACCCTTTTGATTTCATTTGTGTTATTTATCATTTTTTAAAAATGTTTAACTTGTGCACTTTTAAGGATTTAATTATCAATTATTAAAAATGTACTAAATCTTACTTAATTATTTTAAATGTTGATGACAAAAAAAAAAAAACAGATGCACACGCCCTGTCAAATCTGCACCTCTATATTAAATCAAATAAATTGTTTATATACTTATATACTTACTTTTCTATTGCCTTTTTTAGGTGGGATTTAAGCACCACAAGGATTACACTGCTTATGTTTGGGCCAAATCTGAGCATTTAACGCAGGTAGGACATGAACATTTTTTGTCTTTTGTGTAAGATGTTTTCTGGAGATCTGATTTCCATTACACGAGAGTAGATGTTAAAACTTCATGCTGATTTGTACTCGGCTTTCGCCAAGATAATCACCAACTAAGACGTAGCTTTACAGTAACCTATGCTTCTCCATCCATTCTTTCCATCTGGTGACGTGAATTTTCTGTCTGGTGTTAATACAGTGTATTGCACGTCAGCACACACAACGGCTGCAACCACAGTGCGGTCCCCCCATAACAACCCTCTGGATTGAGCGGAGTAGGGAACATCTCTAGGGTCTTCAAGCGGGCACCTTCCGTCCTCAGTGTTTCGTCGACTAGCCCACGACACCTCAAGAGGGCTCGACAGTGACTCTGGCGTCCCAGAGTCACCCCCTCCGTCCCCCACTCAACTCAGCCCAGCTTACTGACCTCTACTTCCCTCTTGCTGCTGAGACCTAACCACAATCTCACAATCTCTCCGCAACCCAACCATACACGCCAACCCGTTTGACTAAGGCTGTCGAGCCCCACTGGTGCGTTAATATGCAGTTTCAGTGGCAACGGTTCCGTATGGCATACCACCTACCACAAAACACAATATCTGCCCAACCACCCGTCATCCACGCAATATACACAGGAACGTAATGACTGTGAATACTATACAACCTATACAAATAAACCAACAGTTGCTGCTGAGACCTAACCACAATCTCACCGCAACCCAACCATACGCGCCAACCCGTTTGACTAAGGCTGTCGAGCCCCACTGGTGCGTTAATATGCAGTTTCAGTGGCAACGGTTCCGTATGGCATACCACCTACCACAAAACACAATATCTGCCCAACCACCCGTCATTCACGCAATATATACAGGAACGTAATGACTGTAAATACTATACAACCTATACAAATAAACCAACAGTTGCTGCTGAGACCTAACCACAATCTCACAATCTCTCCGCAACCCAACCATACGCGCCAACCCATTTGACTAAGGCTGTCGAGCCCCACTGGTGCGTTAATATGCAGTTTCAGTGGCAACGGTTCCGTATGGCATACCACCTACCGCAAAACACAATATCTGCCCAACCACCCGTCATTCACGCAATATACACAGGAACGTAATGACTGTAAATACTATACAACCTATACAAATAAACCAACAGACCTTTCAAGTTTTCAAGAATTCTACGAAACCGTAGCATGGCGGCCTGTACACAGCCAGCTAGAATCTTTCCGTCTCAACCACAGCCAGTTGCTGCTCCTTTCTGCTGCTTCAGATAAGTTCTTTACTGTACAACGCAACTCTTGGCCACTGAATCCGACGTCTCTGAGGAACCGGGTTGTAGAGTGTGCCACAAAACCACGACAACCCACTTCCACTGGATAAACCTGGACTCTCCATCCTCGCTGTTCTGCTTCAGTGGCCAGATGAGCATACCGCAGTTTCTTCCTCTCATATGCCTCATCTACCGCATCCTCCCATGGCACTGTTAACTCTATCAGTTGAACAATGCGTGCTGATCCAGACCACAAAACAATATCTGGTCGTAGGTTAGTGGTGGCAATCTCAGGTGGAAAAATAAGCCGTTGATCAAGATCAACCAGCATCTTCCAGTCCCTAGCAGCTTCCAGTTGTCCTGGGCGAGAATTGGTGTTAGCACCTTTTCTTGGTGGTTGCTCGCCTGGGCGGAGGAATATTGTCTTCTGCGTGTAATGTTTTGCTAGAACAGGCGGCAATTTATTGGTCATACTACGCTTGCCTTCCAATGCTAAAGCCAAACATCGCAATACTTGGTCATGACGCCAAGTAAACCGACCCTGGCTAAGAGCCACCTTACATCCTGTCAAAATGAAATCCTGAAAGATATTAGCAACCTGACCCTGACCTTTACGTCTTTAGGTGTTCACAGGACAATGCTTTAATCCCAAAATCAAATCATTTCTGGATAATCTTGGATTGAAAGCTTTAAGATCACTGACCAGTATTAATACTAACAAAGTAGATTGATAGTGTAGCCAGTGCTGACTAGCATTATCTGTAACTGGTGGTTTTTTCATGACCTTCAGGTGACATTTTCTGAGGAAGATTTGCCTAGAGACCCGGGGGAATATATTCTGGGATATTACAGTAACAACACGAACAGCATCGTGGGAGTGACAGAACCATTTCAGGTCCACACTTCTCTCACACTGCTACATTCTGATTCCACACAAATGCAAATATTAGTTTGGTTTGAGAAGTGTGTTATTCCAAGGGCATGATGACTAGGTCATTGCGGTCTGACATCGCCATTGTCAACATTGATTGCAGCCTTGATTTGTATTTGAGGCTGGATATCCACAAATAACAAACAGAGACTCAGTTGTGTCATTTGAATTTCCAACTACATGTTAGACACCACATAATGAAAGCACACACAATGGAAATAAGGCACAATGTTCCACAGTTTCAAAGAGGTTCTATCAGTAAAATTGGATAGGATTTTAGGAACGAAAACAAAACCACTGTGGTAAAAAATATTCACAAACATTCACAACGTAAGATATGTCTTTCAAAGTTTCTTCAGGTCAAAAAAAATGCCCACTTAGACTGACATACAGTGACTGATTTCAATTTGTTTTGTTTTACATAGTGATTAAGGGCAGTTAAATCTGAAATCAAAGATACCACAATAATAGACTGGCTGAATAGAAATGACCTGAAATATAATATGTGTAGACTTTCCAAAAGTAGTAAGCATTCATTATTTCACCGCCAGGAAACTCAAGATAAGAGTTCACTTGGTACTAAGTGCCTCAAACAAAATTCTGAATACCCCAGATATTATGACATAATCCTCCCGAATTTATTTCTTCCATGGAACTCCAGGGGAGTTTTGAAGATGGTGCTGATTTCGTCATTCATTTGAATTAATAAAGACTGAAGCTTTCATGGACAAAAGCACTTTAAATGTTCATGGACCAGTTTTTTTCAAGTCTTCTGAAGTGTAGTCAGGACCAGCTGAGGCTTGAGGCTGATATGAACTCTTTGTGTGTGAAACAGTTCAAAAAGTAAAGCAAAACCACTGCGACTGAATCATCCAGTAAAACAAAACCACTTGAGTGGTTAGTTGAACGTGAACCAAACCAGATCAGTGCAATGAACCGTGAATGAACCATTCACATCAGTTTTGTAAATTGAGTGATCAAGTGATTAACTGAAAAAATGTAGTTGTTCGTGAAACAAACATTGTTTCTTCTCTCATGTCCTCTCCTGAACACATCAAGCTAGGGCAGATTTCAATACTTTTAGTGAATAACAACATACATTTGGGTCTTTTCATTGTAATTGCATTAAAAGGAGCATGCAAACAGTCTTCAAAAAGTCTCCTTTTGTGTTCTGTGGAAGAAAGAAGGTCATGTGGGTTTAAAAACATTGCTTTTTTTAACTCTTCCTTTAACTTCTATTTAACATTTAAGTCATCAATATATATATATATTCATTGCATTTCATTCTCTGTGTATATTGTCCTCACAGGTGCAGCTTCCCATGTCGACACCACCTGCACCAGGGTGTCGTTCGCGTTCTGACAGTTCAGATGTCAGCTCTGAAGACGACAGTACGCTGGTCCTGTTGGCTCCCAGCTCTCGTAGCCCCAGCCCTGGAAACCACAGCGGCAAACGGCATCACCACCACCAGAAGCGGCAGCGCAGCCGCAGCCCCGCCGTACCTGCGCTCTCCTCATCGCCCCTTCCCTCCCTGCAGTCTCTCAGCCTGTGCTCACGGCCCCGCGACGGCCCCACACGGAGCTCCTCCCCGCACCCTTCCGCCAATGCCAAGAAAGAGCGTCTGGTTTCTCCAGACACGTTAACCTCGCCCTCCCTCAGTCCTCTTAGTCCACGGAGCCCTGCATCTCCTAGGAACGGAGTCAGCGCTCCGGAGGCTCTGATAGCGGCCATTTTAGGAGAGCCCAGGCCCGCTCAGATAGAAAAAGCAGGGGATGTGATTCTCTGACCAATCCCCCGCTCCTTCCTTTCGATTCATTTCTAGACTTTAGTAGATATCGTAATTCAACTTTAGAGAAATGGCCTGTTTCATGTCGTCTTCTGCCGCTTTTCAGACCTGCAGCTGTTGTGATCTCATGCCTTGTCGTGCTTAATTGTTTCACAAACGCTTCCTCAGTTCTCAGTGGCTTTGCCAATAGAGATTCAACTGGTCTTGCATTATTTATTAATGATAGATGGTGACAGTGCAACAGTGCATATCCGTCTTATAGTGCAGGATAACCTGACCCAAGGTTAAAGTAAAACTTTGCTGTTACTGTAGAATCAAAGCAAACAGTGATGTCAGCATTCATCTCAGCCTTGACTCTAGTAGTTGGTCAGGTTTTAATGCACAATGTCTAAAGATTGTTGAAAATGAACAGAACTGTCCTTTGTTCAAATATTTTAGTTTGATTGACATCAACAAGAAATATATAGGAGGTGTTTTGACTTCCCCTTTTGAAGTGTAATCCTATTTATTGTATTGTTTTAAGTAGTTTGCAAGCCACCAGTTGAGAAGCACTGATCTAGAGTCAATATAATGTAGGGTACAAAACCTGTGTGTGTGTGTGTGTGTGTGTGTGTGTGTGTGTGTGTGTGTGTGTGTGTGTGTGTGTGTGTGTGTGTGTGTGTGTGTGTGTGTGTGTGTGTGTGTGTGTGTTTAGATAACTTTAAAAGTTTGGGGTCAGTAAGATTTTTTTTTAAAGAACTACTTATTCAGCAAGGGTGCATTAAAGTGATCAAAAGTGACAATATAGATATTTATAATGTTTAAAAAATCAATTTCAAAGAAATGCTGTTGGTTTGAACTTTCTGTTAAGAATCCTGAAAAAAAAGTATCACAGTTTCCACAAAAATATTAAGTAGCATTGATAATAATAAGAAATGCGCATCAAATCAGCATATTAAAATTATTTCTGAAGGATCATGTGACACGGAAGACTGGAGTAATGATGTTGAAAATTCACCTTTGCATCACATAAATAAATTACATTTGAAACTATATTCAAATAGAAAACAGTTATTTAAAATTGTAATAATATTTACCAATATTAAAATTTTTACTGTATTTTTGATCAAATAAATGCAGCCTTGGTGAGCATAAGAGACTTATTTCAAAAATATTACTGACCACAAACTTTTTAATGATAGTGTGTCTACGTACAGTATATAAAAATTGACAAGAAATGACATTTAGTGAAGAGGCTATTTCTGTTAATTAGCCAGTCGACACAATTTGCACAATTGTGCAAATTGAACAGGCAATCTTAAAAAGACCAAATGTCGTCCAAGTAGTTACCAATGTATCTATTACCAATTTCATTATAAATAAGTCCAGTAGTATGAGTACACATATGTCAGAGGTTTTGCAAATGCTAAGACCATCTTCCCTGATTTTACAACAAGTTACTCATTAACAACCATCATGCTTTGCCGAGGTATCTTTCAAGCCAACAGCCTCTCTTGAAACAGAGCAAACCTTTGACATGAGCGGCTGATTAAACAACCAATCACATCAGCTCTGCTCATCTATAACATGTTGTGGCTTTGTTTGATCAGTTTGAGCTGAGTGAAACGTGTGTGGTGTGTGCGTGAACACATGACGGTGCAAAAATACACACCTTAAAGACATGTAGCAAAAGTGAAACCTATGAATTTTATGATTGATTACCCTTTACATATCAGAAGACAATAAAGGCTGACAATATAAAGATTTTATTAAGACTCCATTGCAAATATAACAAAAAGAAAAATGCACTTTTGGATATTTCATTTTGTATTCACTCATCATGCCGTCAGTTGTACAGATCAGTTGTAAATGGGCAGAAATGTAATAAAAAATTAAAAAATACTTTTATCAAAAAAAGTCTATTTTTTGTCTCATGTTTTTGACCATTTAACTAAAAAGCAAAGAACACTGAAATTGTATAATATTAATTATACATATCTATGTATTTTATTTATTTACTTCTTTAAATCAATTTAAAGTCAAATGTTGTCCTGTGGTGGGTTTTTTCTTTCTTATAAAGAACTGTGAATAATTCAGAATAATAAACTGTGAAATACAGAAGCCTGTCAAAATGAACAATAAGGACACAATATTACCCTAAAAATTTCAGAAAAAAATATGCAGCTTTATCAACAATTATTGAGTCCTGTGGAGTGACTCACGAAGTCCGTTTTTAATGGCCAGTCTCTTGAGGAACCTTGAAAATGTTGCTAATCAAGATCATTATTATCATGCTTGTAGGTTAAAGCATGACGCATTAAAGGACTTAACAGTTTCATTTTTCTCTTAACACTCCTAGTCTTGACTCTAAATCTGTTATGAGCTCCGACCTTTTAGTCTCAGTTTGGAATGAGACTTTGGAAACTCTTCCAGACCTGGAGGCGATTAGACAAATTATGAAAGCAGTGTGATCGTTATGAAAGTTAAAAAAGAAAAACAGAGCCAGTGAGCAAACGAGTCTGGTAATATTTTGCAAGGTGTTTGACTCATTCATAATTGACAGCAAGCGTTGCGCAATTGAAGTTCGTTTCGAAAGCATCTCCCTCAAGCAAAAACCATCACCTGACCCTACAACCCCAACAACCCCACCTGACCCTTATTTCCCCCTGCAACCCCAAACCTTACCAGGTGCAAGTTACACATTCCTGTGAAGAATCACAGTGTGATGGATTATATCCTGCGTCCATTTAAAGAAAGATAAAATACAATGTTTTGTCTAGCAGCATTCCTGCAGAACTTTACACTTTTAGTAGCCTAACACAAACGACTTTTGTGCCATAGACCTGCACAAAACTAGTAATGGATTTAATTAAAAAGTTATATTGCAATCCAGTAAAAGCACAGAGGATAATGGGATTTGCAGTAAATAACAATAAATTAAAACCTCAAGCAAAAAGCTAATAAAATAAAAATGTACAAACTAATCACATAAAACTTCTTTCAGGGCATGTCTTGACACCAGATTAGGCAAATAAATATTATACGCTTACAAGAGTTTAGAAAAGTAGCATTGATATAGCCCAAAACCGGCAGAGCTGGTTTTGTTCACAAACACTTGCAAATGAATGCTCATATTAAGGAAAGTTGTTCATTCTTTACATCATAACGAACCAGTTTTCAACACAAAGAGCAATAACAACAAGGTGTTGTAAGCACTACTTCCTCAAATACCAAAGACCAAATGGGCTTGTGTCTAACTCTCATACATCACATTTATCTCATACATCACATTTATTTCTACAGGGCTGTTGAATGCTTGAATCTGATTAGTTGATGCACGTCCTCAAGGTGTGCAATTATTTTCAGGGAAAAGCACGGCTAAAGTAGTTCCAGGCAGATCTTGACCGCATTACAGTTCCATATACAGTTCCACATATCACTTCACCAAACGATTTCAGTTATTTCAAAGGTCCTTACAGACAACAACAAAAGAACCAAAAACCCACAACGACACTGACCAAGCAAATAATAGTAAACAATAGGATAAAAACAACAGATCATCTCCTTGTTTTTTGCCACAAAATTACATTTTATTATTATGTAAGGAAAGCACATACAGTATGGACACACTCGCACAGAAACGTGCTGTCAGCGCTGCTCTGATGGTTTTATGTGTAAAATAGTTTAACAACTTAAAAGCTACAAGACATTTCTCACTAGCGAATGAATAACAGCACTGGTCTTGGAGCAGATAAATTTACAGTTTCACTATTAATTGAGACGCACAGTGTTTTAGGATGACGGTGACTCAGGTAATTCTCACGCTTGATACATCTCTCCCTCTCTCTCTCTTAACAACATTAATATCTGCATTATGGCATTATCTGTGGCTCAAACATCCATTAATATGACATTTTAGAATTATGGAAGCTTGGGATGAGATGCATAAGAAATTAGTTCCACATAAGAGTGTTTTAAGGACAAAAACCTGACAAAGTCTTGAAATACATCTCTGAACAGTGTTTTGGGGTGTGGTAACCGTAGTATAGGCGGAATAATCGACTTCGGGCCGTTGACTTATTGAAAAATAGGGACACGACCACATAGTGGGGTTGGTTAGTATTACTTTTTTAATAATTCAACGGTCTGTCGTCAATTATTCCTCACAGAATTATACATAATTCTAATTAATTGGGAGGAAAACAAAAAAAATCTGAGGTCACACTGAAAATCTTTATTTTATTTTATTTACTTCATTTAAACCTGCAAGTAAATAAAAAAACATGAGGGTATAATAAATAAGAACTATTTACATTTTAATATTTTATTAATATTTGCATTTTAACTTTTTTTATTTTGTGACATTCATCATGTGACATCGTAAGACCCAATGTTCACTTTTGTTTACATGTTCTTACCATGGCAACACAATCCATGGCAATTTGTAACTATTTTACGTTTTGGCGAATTGGTGGCTAATTCGTATGAATTCGTATGATCTCATTAATACATTTTTTGTACAATCTGGTTATGGCCCAGTGGCAGGTTTGGGGGTGGGGTCAGAACCTTCATGCTATTTTTTTTCTTCTAAATATATAGGTCTATTTCTTATGATTCACTTCGTTTAAATTCATACAAAAAACCTCATAAAATAGTTACGTTTTCCTTTGAGATATGATCATCAGGTTTTGTTCACACAGATTGAGTGCTGCTCTCATTAAAGCAAACCGGGACAAAAGACATTCCAAAATTAAAGTTTTCTTTTTTTAATTCAGCCTTTCACTCGAGTTCTCAAAATAAAAAATAAAAATTTTTTTTTTTTTTTGAAAATTGCAAAGAGGAGCATTTTGCAAGTTGTCTTAAACTTTTGGACCCCATGAGCACATCTGAGGTTAGATATGGATTGATGAACTCAATGACCTCTGAGTTACAGTCTAAAGCCCACGGCCCATGAACCTCCTGGCCCTCGAAGAAATTACTGCCAGATTAGACGGGATAAATGAGGCCCCATGTGAGTTCACAGTGAAAATCTGTGATAGTGCAATTGAACATGTATTGAAGTTTTCATGCTTGCAATCATGCTGAATGGTTATGCACAGAATATATATATATATAGTATATATATACATATATAAATGTTGTTTCAACCCATGTTTGAGTCAAATATGGATAAACCCAACCATATGTTTAAATTTCTAAATTATTTTTTTAAACGCAACAGCTGGGTTTGTCCATATTTGACCCAAACATGGGTTGAAACAACCCAGCATTTTTATATATTTATTTATTCCTTTACTTGTACCTAGCAACTTCACAACACCCCCACACTGTAATTAGCAGAGTGGTAAGACAGGCTTAGCAACTCTGTCCAAGCTTTCATTTACTCACATTTAATAGCCTATGTTAATTAATGCTTTGCTCAACAAGTCCAAAGTGCACCTCTCAATTCCGACAAACATTCCTGATGTAGGTTATACATATAAAGTTTGAAGGAAACTCTAAAGAATACGTCTATATAAAATCTGTTTTAAAAAAACAAACCTAACCTGAGTTCACTGCAAAAAGTGTGACATCTATCTATCTATCTATCTATCTATCTATCTATCTATCTATCTATCTATCTATCTATCTATCTATCTATCTATCTATCTATCTATCTATCTTTCTATCTATCTATCCATCTATCCATCTATCTATCTACATAATTTAATTACCAAATAAATACAAATGTAATCCGAGAAAAAATGTGTTAATAAATCAGTTACTTATAAAAATGTTAACGATTACAAAGGGGGTTACATCTGAATATTTCCTGTAAAAGCTAGGTTATGTTGAATAATATTAATATGTTGCTTTGCCTGTTTTTGATTTACACGATGCCTCCTGCAATTTAAAGGCCGTTTAGTAAAGTGATGGTTTGAATTTGCGGCACAAAATTCTGCCAATCACATCAATCCACATTTCCACTGAAAGCTTTAGGCTACAATCTGTCTTAGAGTTGCCACCATGGCGAGTGATAAAAATGTATTCCAGTGCTGGAAATTTAAAAATCGGTTAATCCAGAAATCTGTATTTAACCTCAGAATGATCTCAAAGTAAAAAGAGGTGCTGAAGTCTGACAAAAGCACCTCTCAGTTACAACGTGTATGAGAAGAATAATGGTGCAAGTTAAACACTGCTGACATATAGCTTTGGAACACTGTGTCTTCATCATATACAGTGACCACAGGGTAGTAACTGATTACATGTAATCTGGATTAAGCAATCAGAATCCAAATCTGTAGTACTTTTAATTAGATTAGATTACATTTTAAAATGCTCATAATCAGATTACAGTTACTTTTTATGGATTAGGTGATTGCATATTATTTACACAATGGCAGTAAATTATTTAAAATGTATTGATTCTCCCTAATTCTTCTTTTTACTGTTTTAAATTTCCTTTCTAAAAAAACCTATTGTGTGTCATATACCATAGCTTTGACTATATTCAAAACATAGAATGGACATGTCCAATAAATTTGTGTTGCTTCCAAATTTGGGGACAAAAGCACCTCTTGGTTACACCGTTTATGAGAGGAATAATCATGCAAGTTAGTAAACACTGATATAGCTTTGGAAAACTATCTCTTCATCATATACAGTGGCCTTCACTATTGATCTGGACAAAAGTCCGGACAAATATATTTCAAACCTGGAAAACTTTGAATGTGCAATGTCATTGCTGTTCATCATCATCATCATCTTCTTCTTCCGCTTCTCCGGGGCCGGGTCGCGGGGGCAGCAGTCTAAGCACAGACGCCCAGACTTCCCTCTCCCTAGACACTTCCACCAGCTCTTCCGGGGGAATACTGAATAAAATTAAATATTAATATAAGTAAGTATTAGAAAGTATAAACATATTAATTACAGTATTCAATTCAATTCAGTTCACATTTATTTGTATAGGAATTTTCATAATCGTTTTAAAGCAGCTTTACAGTAAATGCATGAGTCCTCATTACAATTTAGAGTTATCTGTTATCAGAGATATCCTATATAACTGTCTAAGTTTTGTATTTTCAGAAATGTACATATACAAATCACAGTTAGCTAAAAATGTATTAATTTAAACAATGTAATAATTTAAGATAGAAATTATTACTCAAATTATAAATCGACTCACAATCCCCCTGCAGTTATTTCACTAACCCCATTTTGAGAAACTCTATCATAATGTAATTTTTAATGCATTTCATGTTGTTGATAACAAAGGATGAGAATATGTGTTTTCTTTTCTTTATATGTATCAATATGGTACACAGTAATAATAATCCCATTCAGTATGCTTTCTATTTCTTTAAAATGTTGTATACTAAGCAGGGCCTTCTTTTGTCTGCTCACCGTTTTAGAGCCTTACGTCGTTTCTGATTGGCTGACAGCCAGACGGACGGGGGCGTGCCCGAGTGACGCTTGAGTTTAGAGAGAAGTGGGAGGGATATAAACTTGAAGACCGGCGACTCGCGTCAGTCGCGTGATCATTTGAGGTCAAGTCTACACAGCGTGTCCACGGCAGAGCATCACTAGAAACATCCCTTTAAGACCCACGTTTGAAAAGCAGAGAGAACCTGAATCTAACACGCTAAAGCCAGCGCGAGAGACAAACACCGATTTAGAAAAGCGCAACAGTAACTTACATCCAACATGAACGGGCAAATGAACGGCTTTCATAACTCCCTGATTGATGAAGACTGCTTTTTGTTCACGTCGGAATCTGTCGGTGAAGGACACCCTGGTATGTATCACAACATCATTGTATTTTCAATAGGATTTTAGTCTCATAAGGTCGTGCAGAAGGGAAACACGATCTAGCGCGATAACGTTACCATACTGCTAGCACGTGCTAAAAGCTTATGCAAAATATTTTCCATTTCTTGATCTACAACATTTGCCATCATGACCATTTCACCATACTCGCATTATGTGACCAGTAAAATACGTTATTTGTTAATATGCGCTGATTTCGTTAATGTGGGATGTATTTATCTCCTTGGCCACGCGCGGCGGAGTCACCAGATTTTCGGCCCAAAGCTAATCTTGCGAATATAGGCCATGAGCGCTTTAAACGGCATATTCTCGGTTTTATTCTCCGTTTTATATAGTAAATTAATAAAAAATGGTATGCACTATATTTTGGATCGTAACAATTATGTTTCCGTTTGAAGGCTGCGCGCGTGTGATGGCCATGTTATCGGCGGGCTCGCGGAACACGCGTTCATGTGCAATGCGGGCTGCGCGTGTTGTTGTCCTGCCGGTTTGCCCGGTTGCGTATATCAGTCAAGACGAGCCTTGAACTTATTCCATTCCAATAATTATTAATCACCATTTCCGCTTAATACATTTCTTGATAATCCTTATTCAATGGCTAATGAGATCAGCGACTATTATCCGCTAAGCGCGTCACCGTGAACTGGTGAAATCGTCGTTAAATGTTTATTGTCGATGTGGTCTGTTCGCCTAGAATAAGCCTCTGTTTGTATGATAGTTTTGTCGTCCTTGGTCTGACACCCTTGCACGTGGTGTAACGTTAGTTTCCTTCTCGCTCAACTGCCCCGCGACTATTGCGTCAGCGCACCTTTTAGGCCCGAAACATGCAGGAAGGCAATTGCGTCTCGCTGCGCAAAGCGTCCCTGCGATCATTTAAGTTTGTCGTTCACACAGCACGCGTGCTTTTTCGCGGTTTGCATGGTAGTTTTGTTATTTTAGATATGTGCTTGACGGACGTCTTCCATCGCTGCGACGCGTCTCGCGCTCTTTGCGCTGCATTTAACGCTGTACGCCAAATGAGTAACAGTTACGCAGTATTCATAAAGCAGTGTGCGGACATTATCCACACGGGAATCTAAGCGGATGCAGTAGGTCCTATTGATGCCTTTTAATTTCCGTAAGACCACAAAATGAGTTTATGGATGATTATGATAAAGAACTGTGAGGCAGGCAGTAGTTTTTGTGTGTGTGCTGTAGGTACCAAGAACGATGAGAAAGTTGGGATTAAACTGTACTTGTTTAACAACACCCGAGTCAATAGTTTATCAATAGTTATTACATCACAATTCAAAGACCAAACTGTTAATTGCACACGTGTATTTCCAGGAATGTGTTTATGCTGCACACTTTCAGCTACAGTCTGATCCAGTACGTGTTCTGCAAGTGTGTGATTTCAGATGCAGCACAGTTTTCTTTCCTGAACATATGTTGCGTTCACCCCTGTCAGAATTTCCATAATAGAGGGAACCACTGCCCGTCCGCTTTTACAGATGTATTTTCCCCCATAGGTATCTTTAAAAAGACTTTGTTAAAGACTTATAAGCCATGAACCAAACCAACCAACTACAAGGTGAATCACAATATTGCAAACTATTTGAAAATCAGACAAAAAGACAAAGGTGCAAGACTGTGTAATTAACTTTAATGAGGGAAAGAACTTTGAATCCCATGAAGCATTGCAAATATAATAATGTAATGGAAATAAATCAATGAGACATATACAACTTTTTGTATATGTATATACAGTATATATTATATCAGTATAAATAAGAAATGGTTATTGCAAGCCTTGAATATACACAATTATTTAAGTAGATAGAGAGTGTAGGGAGATTATAACTATGTCCTCAAAGGGACATTGTGTAGGAATTTCTCCCATCTAGCGGTGAAATTGTATTTTACATTCAAACGAATTGTGCTCTCCCGTCCTCGCTTTTTCAAATGCGTGTTGCATCTACGGCAGCTGTTATGTACCAAAAAGCTATGACAGGATCTCTTCTAATAGCACTTCGTTGAGTTTTCCTTTGGGTGAACAGGTTTGTTATTTCAAACAAACTGCAACATTGACACAACGAACGAATGTTACAGTATGAATAATAACAGTGCAATGCAGCCTTTTAAACTTGCCGGGGCAGTGCAGCGCCTCTCACTGCTCTGCTCTCCCGTTTCTGCTGCTTTCAGTCACGTGACGCTGGCTCCTAACGGAAACGCGTTGGCCTAGTACTTTTTGACCCTCTCTGCTATTATTGTTTTTCAATATGGCGGAACGAAATGTAAGCCTCCGTGGACCTACCCGTCACATGTATATAAAGATAATAAATTCGTTGTTTACGAGGATAAGTCAGATAATTGGCAGAGGTATTGTACACCATTAAGGACATATTTAAGAATAAAAATTTTGATTTTAGATAATAAAATACCTTAACTACACATTGTCCCTTTAATGGTTTATAAGTTGATGTTAATCTATTCCCCTATAGAGAAAATGAATGAGTTTTTACTTCTGGAATCTGACTGTTACACTTGCACACTACAGAATGACAACCCATTGCAGAATAGGCCATTACAGGATAACAAGTTTTTAATACAAGATCATCCTCCAAAATGTTCTTTCTGTCTCACCTTTTTATCACTATGGTATGATTTATTAGATTTTGCTGGTTTTAACCCTGTGAGAATTTTTTTTTTTAATTCAGTTATCTCTTGAAGTTTTTGACAGTTAATCCAAATAAAGTTTTAGAGTTTTTAGCAAAAATACATTTTAAACACCTGATATAGTTTTACCTTTTTTTTTTTTTCTCGGCATGAAAATAGCCATAGAAGCTGGCATGGCGTTACAAACACACAATTACAGGATGACAATCATTGGTGCTTCTGTTCTTCAGTTGTAAAACTCAAATAACTTGACTAGTGGTCGACCGATATGGGTTTTTTGATGGCCGATGCCGATATCTTAGAGAGCAAGGTGGCCGATATAAAGCCGATATTTATAATAAATATTTAAAAATCTTTAAAATAAACATGCTTAGGCACTATACTTTATATGGCAACTTCTTGAATCTGCAATCCTATTACAGTATTTTTCACAAAGTAATTGTTTAAAAATATATGACTATGCGAATAAAAAGGAAGTAAACACTAACAGGGCACTCAGTAATCTTGTAATTTCATGCGCACTGATAATCATATTTTTTCAAATAAAGACTATTTTTTATTTTGACTTTTGACAAGGTAACGATAATTTTACATACAGCACACAGTGAAAAAACGACATGAATATGACACAGTGGGCCACTGGATATAGCACAGCATATTTTAAAATGAAGGATTTAAAGTTTTTCGATCGCGTCTCCTGTGAAGCTGATCTTCTGTTCGCATTCACTCACTTCACACGGACCGTCACTCGCAGTAACACGTTTATGCTGGCTACAAATGCACACTTCACAAGATATCACAGCTGGATTCGATTAAATCTGCAAGGTTTGTGAAATTAAATGTTTATTAGATATTCAGAGAATTGTTTAAATTATGTAGATGCGCATTTGCTGAATGTTGACGGTAAATGAGAAAGTATTTCAGCCTGATTGTTTTCTTTTTCGGTTACAAATAATATAAAAGCAAGCGCATTACTTTTTCGCATACCATGTACTTTCTTTGATTACCAGTTCTGTAGCCACCGGTTCTGTCTAACAAAGTATTAGATCTGACTGAAAGAGATCGTAAACTAATGAAGACGGAGAATGTGAGTGAGCGCTGTGTGATCAGGCGCTGCCGTTCTCTTCTCAGGTGCTCAGCGCCGTCCGTCAAAATAAAAGTCCGCATTGCCGTCAAAATAAAAGACCCGCTTCCAACACATCGGCCAATCAGTAAAACTTATCGCCCGATGCCGATATTCTAAAAAAAGCCAAATATCGGCTGATATATCGGCCGTGGCGATATATCGGTCGACCACTAAACTTGACTTGTTCTCGCGTCCTTGTTGAATTAATAGTCAAGTCTGATGCTTGTAATTACGATTATTTTTATTATTGTAAAAGGATTTTTGATTGGCTTTTTTTTAACTGCCAGTGGGTTTCTGAGTTGTTTGCAGGTGGTGTTAGGGAGAGGGGCATTCTTGTTCTCTAATTTAATTGGACAGATCTGTTAGTGCAGGTTGTGTCATATTTACATTTAACAGTACATTAACATATTGATAGTCTCAAAGCTAACGTAAGTGAACCAAAAGAAACGTTTGATCGGATCTTTAAAACACATGGCCAGTGATCTCTGTCAAGTCAACTACCATCTTAAAGTGACTGTCGAAGGAGTCTTGTCAATCAAGCACTAGTTCAATGACACTTAATGTTTGGATAACTGAGGTTGTTCCAGCCACAGAAAAGAAAGAGTTTACTTTGCTCAATGATCACTTGGCCGCGTACGCATTTGTGTACTCTCGTAAAGTATACTTGTGGGCAGGTCATGTTTTGCCTACTGTATCATTGACTGACACCTGTACACGTGGTCTGAACTTTCCCCTCTCGCTCCACTGCCCCTGGCTACTGTGTCACAGTGCTTTCTAATGAGATCAGCGCAGGTCTAAGTTCAGTACTGATGCTGTGGGGGATGGCTGATTAGCTTGGCTTACCTCTGCCCTAAATATAGATCATTGCTACAGGGGCTGCAGTTGGGCGGCAGCGAGGGCATTCCTGCCGATGCCTTGACGAGAGGCCGTACTGCAGTAAACTACTTGCTCCTAAAGTTACCTTTATCTCAGCTAAATGTATGCTCAAACTAAATTTGTGTTTTTACAACTGGGTAATTTTGTTGCTCATGAGTTTAACACGGCGCAAGGAAGCTGGATTTAAACCTTGAATTGACTTTACTGAAAGAACTAAGCACAAATGCAATAAAATAAAAATGCAAATGAAACTAAAGGTAGTTTTCAGGTAGTTCTGACAGAATTACTACAGAAATTGAATGCATTTAAATGCAGATTAATAAATGTATTAATGCTGTTTGATTAACATCAATGACCCAGACAGTAGCAGGTTTATTAGATTGCTGTCACTTTAAGAGCAAAGATACAAAATACTGATACACATGCATTTTCTTTCTCAACTGTTTACGTTCACTTAAAGGTGAATTGTGTAATATTTCTACGGATCTATTGACAGAAATGCAATATAAGATCTAGGGATGGGTCCGATCCAGTAGCCAGCTAGCAGGATAGCATTGAGCTGCCAACATGTTCGCTGTGTGGAAATCCTATGGTGAAAAATACTTCACACTGGAAACACCGCAGCAGAGCAAGACAGTAAAATGCAATGTTTGCAAAGCCGTATTAACTAAACCATTGGTCTGTGATGCATTTTTGCTATTCGCAGTCCAGAAGAGAAAGAGAGATCTCATGCGGTGCCACAGCGCGCACAACATGACAGCCCTGCTTAATGAGTGATGACGGAGGACAGAACTAAACATTCAAATGTAGCCTATATGGTTACACTTTAGATCTGTGATCTTAGTCTGATTTTATTTTAGATTTCGGCTTCCAAAGATTATAGAATATATTGAGGTAAAACCATTAAAAACTAAAGCCACATTCTGTTTAGCGCAACTTCCTTCCCATCGCAGCAGTAGCCTACGCTGTCATTTCTCATTAACTCAAACTTTAAGACAGAATCAGCCAGATCGGTGATTGTTGTAAAATGCAGTCTCTACTGTTGCTAAATTGCGGGACGCTTTTAATAATAAAAAGAGCTATTAAAAGCACAAAAATCTGCGCAAGAGATGCTGTTCCCAATGCGGCGCGCGCTCCGAAACAGACCGCAACTAGACAAGCAAATTGGGCTTCATGTGCGCGTCTAAACTATCAAATGTACACAAAAATATGTAAAACTGACCTGCATGGAGATTCACTTAAACAGTTAAATGTCTAAAATGGACGTAGTTATGGAAATAGTTGGGAGAAAATATGGTGCATCAGTAGACTCGTTCTCAAAGGTGAAGCAGTCTAATTAACATGCTGACGATTGCGCCATTACTGTGAATCAAACAACAAAAGGCAAAGAGAAAATCACTCACAGCTCTTGAATGAATAACTTTAGCTTTAATAAGCATAAATCTATCTATGATAAACTTTGCAGTGCTATTTTACTTTTTATTACTTTATTATAATTATTTTTAGACCATACATGAATAGTAATGTTAGTAGACCTTCCTTAAATTAAGCACTGTGTAGGCCTAGGCCTGTATAATGTGTATCTTTGTTTAATTGTCTATCTTTTATCTACTGTTTTTTTATATATAAAAAATTTTTTTTGACTTGCATGCATATATATACGTACATATCATACTTGCCTGTAGAGAGGAGTTTATTTCAGCATCATATAAAATCAACAATAATGATAATAATATTAAAGCAAACACCGCTCTGGTATCGGAATAGCATCGGTAGCGGCCGATATCCAAATTCAGGTATCGGGATCGGATCGGAAGTGAAAAAATGTGGATCGGTGCATCCCTAATAAGATCCATAACTATGTTTTCAGTGGTGTATAAAGACCTTGCATAATGAACCGTTATGTTTTTATTACCTTAGAATGAGACATTTATATCTCCACAACCGTGGGCACCCCCTTCTATGGAGGTAGACATATTGTTGTCATGTTTCTACCGTTGCCGACAGCAAACAAACAGCACTACAGAGCGCTTTTCGTCACGACCTTGAAAAAAAGATTTCAGTGGTGTATAAAGACTTTACTTAATGAAGTTATATTTGTATTACCTTTAGAATGAGCAGTTTTATCTACATACACCACCAGATCCCTTACATTGAAATGCGCCGCATGTTTCTACAGTAGCCCTAAACAGACAAACGCATTTCGTTACTATGTTGCTCTTCGTGTAAGGCAGCAAGCTTAGTTCAGCAAATAAAACAGACACAATGATGAACAAGTAACAATAATATTCGCAATAACATATAGTTTTACGGAATAATTTAGTAAACATTATTTCTCAATTTACCCAATTTAACCTCATTGCTGAACTGGCTACTCTCTGCTGTCTCAGAAGATGACATATTTTCGTGTCGGCCAACGTAACTTTTGTTGGTTGTAATTCGTAACCTCACCACTAGATGCCGCTAAAAATCACACACTGCACCTTTAAGACACCACCGCTTGTTTGCAATGTAAATAGCCTGGATGCTAACGCCGTTGTTAACTCGCCAAGACTGGTATTTTGACAATTTTGTGCGTTTCTGACCATTTAAGTGCAATAAGCCTCTCCGAGCACGCGAGTACTACTGAATGCAACACTGGCCCGAAAGTCTTGTATTGCAGTGTGTAGCTTGCTTGTACAGACTATGTGGGGATTTGAAGCGCATTTTGATAGAGAGAGAAGACACTAGCGCTGACTCACTCTCGCTGTTTGGGACATTTTCTCAAAGTTTTGCTGATACGATCTGATAATCTGTGTGGATAAATTTGCTTATTCAACCAACAAGCTATTTGAATAAATGTTTGCAGCAATTTTCCGCCTTGTAAGCATGAAACCTGCGGAAATTAGTTCCGAAATTCGAGCTCTGATATGTTTAATTTACATCCTGTCACATCCTTGTCACACTCAAATTCCAAGCCTGCTATTTTTCAATAAGGCAATCCAGTTATGCCCATCACTGGAGGCGATTGTGGTTTACAATGAGGGTAGGGGTGGGCCATATGGCAAAAATATCATGTCACGGTTTTTGTCAGGAAAATCACGATTTTGAACATGGTTCTTTTTCATGTTGGTATTACTATTTTTGTATTACTATTTTTGTAAGTGACTGAGCATTACAGCCAAACTCGTTTCCCTATTAAAACAGCCTTACAAGGAAACAAAATATATAAAAAAAAAAAAGAATGGTAAACATTTAGGCCAAACTGGCAAAGATAAAAATCTTTGTCATTTTCTTTGTTGTTAAAATAGAAGTACAAATACACACTACATAATATGCAAATTAAATAAACAGTGCTTTTCCCCCCAGCTACATTAGGTTTTTAACAGTAGCATTCAAGAAAGTAATTAAATTAACATATATAAGTGATTTTCTCTTTGTTTTGTTTTATTTGTTTACATTAAAGGGATAGTTCCCCCCAAAATTTAATTTAAAGGGCACCTATTATGCCCCTTTTTACAAGATGTAATATTGGTCTCGGGTGTCCCCAGAATGTATTTGTGAAGTTTCAGCACAAAATACACCACAGTTAATTTATTATAACCATTTGAAAATGTCATTTTTGGGGCCTGTTTTAAAAAGAGCTGTTTTTGTGTTTACCACCTTAAATGTAAATGAGCTGCATATCCCCGCCCAGCCTTTGGATGACGGCGTAACTTGGATTCCTATGGCAATGAACAGTCGGTAGAAGCAGAATGGCTGAGAATGACAGACCTGCTGTTTTGTATTGCATTCAGTCATACATTTTGAATTAGACCCAGATGATGAAGAGACTCCGGCAGAAGAAACACAAATGAGAATGGACCAGGACATCTCGGAATGGTTATTTGATACATGTATGTACTTATAGAGTTGTAATCGCGTCCCCTTTGCAATTATGGATGTGCAACACACACACAGAAACACACAAACTGTGATAACGTTGGCGCAATTTTTTGAAACTACAAACACAAATACTGTGATAACGTTTGCTACGTACAAACAAAATTACATTTATGTGATGTTTCTGTCTGCACAATATCCCTCGTTCTACAGCTTCGTGTCGATGTGCTGGCCTTTGTATAAACATAGCAATTTTGATGTCTTGTCTTTACAGAAAACATGCACCGTTTTTAATAAAATATCTTTAAATAAATTGATATTTATAAACGTGTGGTTACACACTATACAAACAAGGTTTGAATTATATACACAGACATCCTACGACAACAGCTTTAGACGCATTTGTTGTTGAATTGGCTGACATCGACTGAAATGACTATTTGCTCAAATCATAAAATACACTTACTTCTACTGGAGGTGACGTTGGATCGCGAACAGTAGGCAACTGTTTGGTTAGCCACATTCTTCAAAATATCATCTTTTGTGTTCAGCACAAGAAAGAAATTAATAAAGGTTTGAAACGACTTCAGAGTGAGTAAATGACTGAATTTTCATTTTTGGGACAACTATCCCTTTAAGGACAAGCGGCAGCATGTTCACTATTAGGCTACTGTTACTTTAATATTGGTACGTATCTAATATACACTCATATAAACTCAAATAATTACTTTCACTTTAGACATAACCAACTGTGTTTATGTAAACCATGTGTGTATTTGACAGTATTAGCGATAAAAGACTCGGAAGATAACTTGGTACAGTAACTAGGCGCTGTTTGACAGGCTTTTGGTGCCTGTGCGCTTCGTGTGTGCTCATAAAAGTGCATATTAGAAGAGGGCATCATCATGCGAATGAAATGGTTAACCAGCAAGGCTTTAAAGCGCATACAAATTAACTTTTGTGAATTGCAGTGTCTCGGAAGTATGCCCCTTCGTAGTAACTCTACCTCTTCGTTAGCATGTGATGTGAATGTACGTTGCGTTGGATGGTATGTTGAGATGTTGGCTCCAGAACTGCAACTGATAGAATGCACTGAAGCACGATACTACGATTTTTCTTCAAAAGCAGATCGTGGAGACATTTTATACGTCCATGATCAAAAATCGTGATATCGCACAACCCTAATTGAGTCTCGTTTACCATGAATTCTACACTAAATTGCTGATTTAAATGTTGGAGCACATGTTGTTCTTTTCCAGATAAGATTTGTGACCAGATCAGTGACGCTGTGTTGGACGCCCACCTCAAACAAGATCCTGATGCCAAAGTAGCATGTGGTGAGTGTCAAATTATGCTTTCCTGCACACTTTTCTTCATGCTTGCTACTGGAGTCTTTACTGCGAGTCCTAACCCCTATCAATCTGTCCTTGCAGAGACTGTCGCCAAGACTGGAATGATCTTGTTGGCCGGTGAGATCACCTCTCGTGCTGTAGTGGACTATCAGAAGGTAGTCAGGGACACCATCAGGCACATTGGCTATGATGACTCTTCCAAAGGTATAGTGGCACTAAATGTCAAGGGAAAGAGTGCTACCATGCTACTCTCGTTTTCTGTGTATGTGCATAATGCTTGCATAACTTACTACACTGCATAATGTACTGGTTTACTATTTCGTATGAACGGTCAGTTAGATCTGGGTTAGAATAATTTAATCAGCATTTTATTGTATTTTTTAGGGTTTGACTACAAGACCTGCAACGTGCTTGTGGCTCTTGAGCAGCAGTCACCTGATATTGCTCAAGGGGTTCACCTTGACCGCAGTGAGGAGGATGTAGGAGCTGGAGACCAGGTAAGAGCTGTTTGAAGACCAACTCTCATCTTTGCATATGAACATAGAAACAAGATCTTTACTGGATTGATTTTGCTTCTTAGGGTCTGATGTTTGGTTATGCTACTGATGAGACTGAGGAGTGTATGCCTCTCACTATTGTCCTGGCCCACAAACTGAATGCCAAAATGGCCGAGCTGCGCCGCAATGGCACCCTGCCTTGGCTGCGACCTGATTCCAAGACCCAGGTGAGACGAGGCCTAAAAATGTTGTAAGAAATAAATTGGGGACGAAAATACACTACAGTTCAAAAGTTTGTGGTCAGTAAGAATTTTTATTTATTTAAAGAAATTAGTACTTTTCAGCAAGAATGCAATATTGAAAGTGGTCGTTAAATATATTTATAATAACAATATTATAATAAAATAAATGTACACTTTCCGTTCATAAAATAATCCTGACGAAGACGTAGCAATTTCCACAACTACATTGATAAATGTTTTTAAGCACCAAATCATATTTAAAATTATTTTTGAAGAATCATTCAACACTGAAGACTACGGCTGGGAGAAAAAAAACCCCGATTCTATCACATTTGTTTTTTTTATTTCAGAATCGATATCAATTCAAATAAATTGTTTTGCTTGGTTATAGATGAGGTTGACACAAGTCAGCCACTTTTGTTCCAACAGAGGATAAAATGTGTCATTTATGAGTGTTAAGGACATAATATCCCAAGTTGATGCAAGAAAGTGAAGTGAGACTGAAAAGCCCTCTCGCCACTCAAATGCTGAGAAAGAGATAAGACAATAGAGCTTCTCGATTTATTCTTTCCTTAAAGTTCAAATATAAACACTGTCTACGGTGGCGATCTAGAGTAAATCACCTTTTGATAGAAACTTGGCGCTTAAAATAACGCATTCATATATTCAATTAAATTGGCGACAAGTGACTGTTAAAAAAAGTTATTTGTTATTGAATCATTTATTCAAGAGAATGTAGTATTGTATGATGCTTCTGAAATAACTCGAAGATGTGATGAATTGTTTTTGTAAAAATTACTCGTCTTATATATGTATGGTCAATAAGTGTATGATTTAGCTTTTCCCCATGGTTTAGGTTTAAAAAGAGAAATCGCAATACATTGCAATATCGAATCGCAATTTTATAATTTTTTTTTATCAAATTAATGCAGCTGTGGTGAGAGACTTTTTTCCAGAAACATTAAATTCTTATGCTACTTACCACAAACTTCTGAACCATAGTATATTACTACTGTAGGACTTATGCTGTGCTCCTGCATCTTAAAGATATCTGAACCTTTTCAGCTCATCTTTTGATGTTATGTTTTGCTCTAGGTGACCGTCCAGTACAGGCAGGACCGTGGAGCCATGCTTCCTGTGCGTGTGCACACCATTGTAGTGTCTGTTCAGCATGATGAAGTAGTGTGTCTGGATGAGATGCGTGATGCTCTGAAGGAGAAGGTGGTGAAAGCTGTTGTGCCCAGCGTCTACCTGGACGATGACACCATCTATCACCTGCAGCCCAGCGGACGCTTTGTCATCGGAGGCCCACAGGTTGAAATTACAACTAATAATGCAGACTCTCAAACAGGGTTCCCATTGTCATGGAACTGAAAAGCTGGAATATTTTTTAATTTATACTAATTTAGCAGAGTTTTTTTTTTGTGGTTTTTATATTACTTTTTATTTTGAGGTCCGTTTTAGTTTTCCATTTTGTCCAGTTTTTCTTTAGTTTAACAATAATCCAGTCTTAGTCATTCGTTTAACAATAGATGTGGGAACCCTGGGAGTATTTTGAAAGTGTATACATGTATAATTTTTTTACCACTTTTTATTTCCCCAGTTGTGGTTCTTTTTTAAAGATTTATATGCTTCATTCTGTTTTACAGGGAGATGCTGGTTTGACTGGCCGTAAGATCATTGTGGACACTTACGGAGGATGGGGTGCTCACGGAGGCGGTGCTTTCTCTGGGAAGGATTACACTAAAGTTGACCGTTCAGCTGCCTATGCGGCCCGCTGGGTGGCCAAGTCTCTAGTCAAGGCTGATCTGTGCAAGCGTGTTCTGGTCCAGGTGATTATTTGCTAGTCTTTCGTTTATGTATTGGTTTAATAGGTAAATGACTAAGACGGTCTTATTCCTTCACTGTTTCCTCAGGTGTCTTATGCCATTGGAGTGGCTCACCCCTTGTCCATCTCCATCTTCCACTATGGAACCTCCCAGAGGAGCGAGAAGGAGCTGCTGGAGATTGTGAAGAAGAACTTTGACCTCCGCCCGGGTGTCATAGTCAGGTAAAGTGTGTTCCTCAGGGCTGGCCCAACCGCTGCCTCTCGGTTTGACAGTTCCCCAGTCAACTTTGTGGTATTTGCTCCCGTGTTTCCAAAGTTTGGTCTTTCACAGTTAACGTTAGAGAAGTTAATTGAGTTTGACTGAACGTCCTTCTTTCTGCTTGGCAATTGTCTCACTCTGTCTCCTGTACAATTCCAGAGAGCTGGACCTGAAGAAGCCCATCTACCAGCGCACCGCCGCCTATGGCCACTTTGGCCGTGAGTCCTTCCCTTGGGAAGTTCCTAAAAAGCTTAAATACTAAATCTGTAACCCCCCCTCCTTTCCTTGGGCGGTAGGTGTACATTACAGAGAAACCTACTCAACCCACCGGAGGGGGGAGATGTACCAAAACCCCTCACTCCTAACCTCACACCCATTCCCAAAGGTAATTCCCTTCCCCGTACGACTCTACCTTCAACCCTGTTCTTTGCTGTGTTGTTTTCGAAAGATCTGTGGTGGCTGTTAGGTTTTTGTTCTGTTTGACTTATGCGCCTTTTCCACTCATCTCTCTTCGGCCCTTCCTTCCTTACCTACTTGCTTAAAAGATCAAGTGATGGCACAAATGGGGGTCAAAGGTTGTTCTGTGATGCTATGCATTGCTGGCTGAAGCACTAACCCCTCAACTTTTTGTTTTACCAACTAAGAGAACCGATGCTTACCATTTTCCAGGTCCACCACTTTGTGTACCACCACAAATGGGATCAAAACATCTTTGGTCAGAATCAACACGAATGTGTTTAAGTTACATAGTGCAGGGATTGGATTGAGAAATTTTAAGAGACTTTTTACATGAACGTGTACTGTCACGATGGTTTCGTCCTGGTCGCCGCAGGCCGTGTTGTTTTATTTCTGACGTGTTACAGAGAAGTCAGAAGCTGCTACCAACCCCTGTGCGTCTGCGGGACTGGCGACGCAACCGTTCCCCCCCAAAACCCCTTCTCCGTGGTCTCAATGGTGATTCCAGATTAACCTTCCTGGTAGCTGTTATGTGATATTCTACTAGACCACGGCGGAGGCAAAGCACTCCCTCTCTGTGATCGGCGACAGCGGGCGTAGCTACAGAGAAGCCCTGCTCCCTCGCTGTCCCAGAGGGGCTGCCTCCGCTTCTTGAATCGCTCCATACTTGAAAAATCAACCTAATATTTGCTCGGTGATCCTCTTGAGCCTTGGCCTCGGTACAGAAAAGCCCAGGATCTCAAGGTGTGATTGCCTTTATTACTTTTTGTACATGAATCGTTTTTAAAGACAATGAATACTTTTTTTTCATTTGCTTGAACACCGTAGTCATGGTGTATGTCCCATGTGCTGGTCCTGTGGTCTTCCCTTGGTGTCCTACAGAAAGCTTTGGGCTCTTGCCACAGGCTGGCACTGGTAGCTGTGACCATTATTATTATTATTTTTTTTACTAGAGTAAAGGCAGATAGATAAAGACTGTCCATACGCACTCATGCACAGTTTTACGTTCAGGACTCCCGGTGCTCCTACAGACAGAAGCGAGTCTGGCCGGTGTTGTACAGAGAAACCGGCTTCGTTTACATGCTCTCTCTGTTGTGTGCCCTTGGGTTAAAGTCTTTTATATAAAGCTCATTTTCTGTTTTTATTTCACACTATTTTTTTTAATTCTAGAGATTGGTGCATCAGACTGGTTACTGAAAGAGAAGTGCCTTTTTCTATCTTTTCTTTTCCTCCACAACCCCCCCCCCCCATTCCCTTTCCCCCTTTGTTGTTCTGCTCTCTATCCCTTCGATTTTCCTCTCGTGATAAGTGTGAATCCACAGCAAACTTCTGAATTTCCATCCTTTCAATGCTCCATGATGGTTCTGTCCCTTATATCAGTGAACTGAATAAAAATTCTGACCCTTAAGACTGTTGTTTTCATGATATTTCACATTTCTGACAGATTCATTTGGTGGGATTTCCACTTGTTCCCTAATTTTAAATGCTTACAGCACTCTTCCTGGTTGGGGTACAATATAGGACCTGAAAATCTTAACCGTGTATGGTACTCATTGTTTTAACCATCACTTAAAATATCTCCAACAATAATGGGGAAACAAGGTTATGAAAAAGCTGCCACATAGCTGTACCATGGTTTTAAATCTTTTGAATCAAGCATTTAATTTCTTGATTGTTTACTCTTGGAACCAAGGTTATTTTCGTAAACAAGACTAAAACTATTGGTCAAAAAACATTTTCGTAAACTGAAATAAAATTAAAAATTCATAATAAATGAAAAACTAAAACTAAACGAAACTAACAACAGTTACTGAAAAACTAACTGAAATAAAATAATAATTAGCAAAAATAAATAGTTTTCGTTATTAAGCTCTTTACTTTGGCGGAAAATCTGACCTGTGCCTGATATTGCGCTTCATACGCGTGAAGTTTCTGAGGCGATTAACCGCTGTGACGTGCTCAATGAAGGACCGTAACGTAGAACACACGGCTAGTGCTAAGTGCTGTTCATAAAGGATGCATCTGTTGCAGTGGAATGGGAAATAACACAAGGTAATAAGAGTTAAGTTGGACTTCTTTTAACTTGAGTGCAGCATTTTTAGAATGCCGTTTCATTTGCGAGATGCGGGTGCGACAGCAAAACAAGTTCGTCAAGCACAAAAAAACCTTCAATGTTCTAGGCTACTATGTTTGAGATGTCATGTCATGGAGGTTGACAGTCTGAAAGGTGCTGTTATTTTATAAAACATTTACTGCTAATAATATCCACGTGGAGACATTTCCCCGCAATGTATGGAATACCAGGACACACACACGCACACTAAAACTAAAACTGAAACTAAATAAAATAAAAACTAAATAGAAATGTGTTTGCAAAATAAAACTAAAATAAAATAACAAAACCATTAATAAAACTAACTAAACTGAAATTTAAAAGCAAATTTGAAAACGATATTAAAATAAAAACTAATTTAAAAAAGCAAAACTATAATAACCTTGCTTGGAACTCCTACAAACTAAAATTGAGTGAATGTGTTCTACAATATTGTTCCTAAGAAAATGACTCTGAAAAATGACTCTGAACTTTCTCGCTGTTGTTTGGATCAGTGACTCCGACTTCTCCATAAAACAATGTATATATTTCTGTGAAAGGACAAAGTTGCATACAATTTGTCGTGGTAATTTCAATATAAATCTTGTTGATCTATTAGTCCAATACCTTTGACTTTTGGGTCATTAAGATTTGTAATGTTTTTGAAAAGTCTCTTATGCTCTCCAAGGCTGCATTAATTTGATCAAAATTGTAGTAAACTCATTGTAAAATATTACATTTTACAATTCTATTCAAAGATGAATTTTCAGCATCATTATTCCAGTTTTCAGTGTCACATGATCCTTCAGATATCATTCTAATATGCTGGTTTGCTGCTACAGAAACAATTTATCAGTGCTGAAAATTGTTTAATATTTGTGGAAACCAGGTTATGATTTTATTCAGGATTCTTTGATGAATGAAGTTCATAAGAACAGCATTTATTTGAAATGAAAATCTTTTGTAACATTACTGACACTTGATCAAATTTAATACATCCTTGCGGAATAAAATAATCTAATAGAGTAATAATAACCTTAATAACCCCAAACTTGGAAACAAAATAATGCAAAAGAAACACTGAAAATTGTGGAGTACATCTAAGTCTGTAAGTGTTGTCTTGAAGGGGAACTCATGTCACATGGCTTAAATATAGCATGTTTTTGGATACTTAAAGTGCTGCTTATTTCCATCAATAATCTAAAGTTTTAGTTTTTTAAGGTAAGAAAGTGAAAATAGATGTGTTTGACGTCAGGTGACACTGTGCAGACTGATCAGCATCTGATTCAAAGCAGTACATACCAGTTAGAAAATTGAGACCGCGCAGACGCCACGTCACTGAACGTATGGCATCAAAGGACCGCGAGAGTGACAAGCTCTGATGACACCACTGTTCCATAATTGGTCCGATTCACTGATGACAACAATGTTTATTCCGCTAATACTCACAAAAACAGTGTTTTTATACCCTTAAAAACGTATGTAACCATGATGTTATATTTTCATGTTTATCAAAATAACACGGTTTAATAAAATATGGACTATTGGTATTTAAAAAGAATGGATTTATGTTGAACATTGTTATACAGATATTGCTGTATTAAGCAGTACATGAAAAGTGTTTCAGTTTCTTTTATGAAAACGTTGGTATATGACAATTGGATCTAATCCACTTCGGCTGTGATAAGCGACGCAAACCACGCGAGCGTCATGAGAAGCTGAAAGAGTCTGACTTGACGGCTATAGTTTTCAACTCCTCCCCTGACTGCAATTGGCAACTCTCGCAGGTCGGTCTGCACAGCGCTGTATGAAGTTGAACGCGCCTTATATATTGCCATATGGTCACACTACCATACAGAACCTTTGAGGTCAGAGAAAAGTTAAAGATGCTGGAACAAAATTATTCATTTTTTACCTTTAACGAAGGGTATGTTTACACAGGAATGTACTAAAGCCTGAAAAATATTTCGCAAATAAGTCCCGGCCTGTTCACATGGTTCTGCTAACACGACGAAAAACGCAGGCCAGTTGGTGTTACTTTGTATAGAAACAATATCCACATAGACTGAGCGTATTACGCATGCTCATGACATCACCTTTTTCACGAAGTCATTTTTTGTAGTTGAAAGAGATTATAACGATACTTTTCAAAAACGTGCACTTTAAAGCCTGTTTTCAGGCCCCCAAAATGCTGTTGTCAAGTAAATGAACAGCCGAAATGCATGTTTTCCATTTTTATCTGAAAACGTGTAAATGTTTTCTTCCCCCCAAGAATGGGGAAGAATGCCTTGCAATGTTCTTACCATTGCAAAGTAATAAATGTGCGATTACAGTAGGCCTAACACTTAGCTTTCTGTGGAAGATATTTATATATATAAACTTCATACAGGTTTCATCAAATTAGTGGATTTATGCTGCAACCTAAAAGGTAGGCAAATCTGTAATTCATAGTTGCAGTGTAAAACCGCAAAGCTAAAATCATTCTGCATCAGATATCAAATATTCCAAAAATGCGCAAAACTCACCACTGTGATTGCATCTTGAGGGGAAAACATTGATATGACTTTTTACCTCAGAAATGCATCGGTAATTTTCAACGGCTGCCATTAGTTCTCCCATCATTCTATTCACTGGCTTTAGACAGAAAGGTTTAGGTGAACCATCATTTGATCTAAGGGTGAACCATCATTTGATCTAAGGGTGAAATACCACAGGGTAGAAGTCAATTAACAGGTTCCCTGTACACCCTACTACTATTCATGGTTGAAAGCTGTTAATTCAAAAATAGTGAATGTGTAACAAATATGTAATAATAAAAGAGGTAAGTATGTGCTGACACAATGACACAACAGATCTTTTAACATAAAAGATGTGAAAGCCATTTTAAAACACCAAAGGCAAAACTAAAACGTAATCTTATACAACAGGTTATTTTTGTATCTACAGTAATGTGTAAAAGAAAGTACACCCTGTTTAAATTGTTTTTTTGTCAGGACAAAAAAAATGATCTAGTCCTTAGGTTCTAAAGGTATATTCAACCTCATATGAACAACACATGACATATGTCATACACGGTGTCATTTACAAAAAGCTAAAATGGAGAAGCCATTTGTGGAAAAAACAAAGTGCATCCCATTATTCAATTGCTTGCAGAACCCCCTTTAGCAGCAATAACTTGGTTATAATTTCTTTATGATTTTAAGTCTCTCGTTGTGGAGGAATTTTGGCCCGCTGTCCTTTACAATGTGCATCCGTTCATTGAGGTTTGTGAGCATCACACAACAGCATTTAAATCGGGTTGAGGTCTGGACTTTGACTGGGCCATTGAAACACTTTTTCAGCCATTTAGTTGTAGATTTGCTGGTGCGCTTGGGATCCATTTCAGCCAAGCTTTAGCTGTCACTCAGATGGCCACACATTTGACTCTAGAATACTTTGGTCTACAGAGGAGTTCATTGCCGACTCAATGACTCCAAGGTGCCGAGTAGGTCATGTTGCTGCAAAACAAGGCCAGATCATCAGCCCTCCACCACCGTGCTTGACAGTTGGTATGAGGTGTTTGTGTTGACAAGCTGTGTTTGGTTTTCACCAAACGTAGCGCAGTGCACTATTGCCAAACATCTACACTTTGGTCTCATCTGTCCAAAGGACATTGTTCCAGAAGTCTTGAGGTTTGTTCAGATGCAACTTTGCAAACCTAAGCTATACTGACATGTTCTTTTTAAAGAGAATTAAGAGGCTTTTCCCTGGCATCCCTTCCAAACATGCTATACGTGTCCTGTCTTTTTCTAATTGGACTGTCATGAACTTTAACATGTTAACTGAGGCCTGTAGAGTCTGATGTGTAGTTCTTGGGTGTTTTCTATTGATGGCAATTTCAAAACACTGCTTCAAGAACTGTTTCGAAACACTTCGAAAATTCAATGGTTCACCGCAGGGAGCGATGATCTCGGTCAACCCATGCATCATGAGGAGTCACTGAGAACCATGAACAAGTGTCTGATCTCTGATCAGTTTTATACATATGTAGACATTTTAATTAAACATTAGTATAATTAAAATAAGGTAGTTAGGGACTGTTTGTTTTTTATTTAAGGGGCTACCGGAGGAGTTTTGAGATCTATAGTCAACATAGACTTGACCCTCCCTTCGCTAGCAATACATTTTTCTATAACCCTCCAAAATGATTGTGAAAAAAGGCATGACCCCCCCCATTAATTTATTGATTACTTCTGTACTGGTCTGCACTTGGCAAAGACGTTCAGATCTCCATGCCTAGTAGACCTACACCAAACGTTCATTAAAAAGGGTCCTGTACAGTGCGACATATATCTACGAAAAGACTGGTCTGTGCGATGAATAAATGTACCACTGTAGCACGCAATACAGTTTTGTAAACTCCGTTACTTGTGTTTGTTTTCAGACATGATAACAGTTGTTTTATAGGCCTACTTGTGCTTATGCGATATCAAGATTTTTGATCGTGGATGATTTAATGTCTCTACGATCTGCTTTTGAGGAAATATGGTAGTATCGTGTTACAGCGCACATTCTATCAGCTGCTGTTCTGGCGCCTCAAGCTTGGTACTCGCTGCGTAGATTTTGTAACTGCGCGCGCGGCTCCGAATCCGAAGATGCACGACTTCGAGCCGAATCTGGCCGAGTATATAGGCTACGTCTCATCACACCAGCACCCAGTTTGTGCGTCTAGTAGTTGCTCAAATTTACAAAATGAGCTTACAATAGCAGACATAATGCCTTTTAATTTTTTTTAAAGTTTTCGTTAATTTAGTCGTATAGGCTATGTTCTCAGATGCATTTATTTTATTCTAATGTAACAAGTAGCCTACTAATCTCAAGGTTTACTGCTTTACACGATTCTTTTGTAGTGTGGTTTTGGTGAAGTTTAGCCTACTAAAATAAACATTCACCTTACTACTTCTCATCGCTGATTAATGGTGGTTTAGAGGGCAAGTAGCCTACTCCGAGTCGCCTCCTGTCGTTTCAAAGAATAGTACAACGGCGAGCGCGTCAAGTATAAACGCCTCGTCCGTTTGGGGAGGTGCGCTTGCAGGCAGCGGAGGCTCGCGCTGCGGAGCCAGGCGAAAGTATTAACAAGGCTTAAAGGCCTCATTATGCTTCTGCGTCAACTCCACGGCGTAGCTACGCCGTCACTCCTACGGCGTCGTGGCCGTTTTATGGTTCTGCGTCAAGTTGAGTTGCATTGCATCTGACCAATCACAGCCCTTGTGGTCTGCGTTGCCTCGACACGTAGTTAACATTTTTTGGAGGTGCACGTCGAGCTACGGCGGAGCGGTTCGCGTCGACGCAGAGGGGTCTGCGGGCGTACGCCGTCGATTCGACGCAAAGCATAAAACAGGCTTAAGTCCCAATACTGTAAATCTCGACGTACAATCACATCACATGTTAATTCAGCGGTAGAGTTACACTTACAGGACAGTGCACTTATTCGCAATCACAAAAGTTCATTATTTGCACGTACTTTAAAGCTTACGAAGGCCAAACATTCCATTGGCCTTTTGTTCTGACATGACGCTCTTTTTCTGAGCGCGTACGCCCGAAGCGCGCGCGCAGTCAAACAGCACCACACTGGACTTTATCTTTCGCGTCTGATTGTTGTTGGGCCATCTGCTGGCGATGGGTGGCCGAGACTGAGAGAGCTACATGAAGCTACCAGTGGTGGAAAGAGTACTGAAAAAACATACTCCAGTAAAAGTACCATTACATTCCAAAAAATGTAGTGTGAGTAGAGTAAAAAGTACTTGTCCAAAAAACTACTTGAGTAAGAGTAAAAAAGTAGCTTATTTAAAAGTACTCATGAGCAGTGAGTAGTGAGTTGGCGGATTCTACCCCTTACAATAAACACTGTGCACTACAATTTATAAATTAAAAAAAATTGCACACACTGTAATTCACATTATATTTTGTTCTTTGTCAGAAAGATTGAAGAATATCTATCATCCATCTTTTTTAAATGCATCAAATCAGTACACTCATCACCATTTAAATCATATTATTTGGGGGGAAAAAGCATTTCAAATTAGGCGAAAAGCCACTGGGCTTGCTATTGTTGCACATAAAAAAATCAATATTCATAACTGTACAAAAAATGTAAAAACCTTTGGAAACTCATATGATAGTTCAGCATCACACACCATGAGATGGGTTAAATAGAGAGATTAAAAAATACCCAATTTCTCTCCAAAACGGTACCAATGTTAGTGTTTTGATAAATGAGAATCACTAATATTATCAGATGACCTCACCTAATGCACTGAAAAAGGCTAAGATAGTGAGCTAACACTAATTACAAACTTTAATCCAATGCTATTAAATGTTACAATTTAAACGTAAATGCACATTGTTCTAGAAGGGGGGCATCATCCCTTACATTTTACACGGCTACATTTACTCACATTGTAATGCTGATAATATAATTTGTAAGGAGAATTGTGCATTAAATAGGGAAGTTATATCCAGGAAACTTTTACAAAAGAAACAAACACACACACACACACACAGTTCGCATTACAGGGGGTACTGGGGAGTACTATACCCCCCAATGAAGACCCAGTACCTCCCAAAGGGACAGAAATATCAGTTTTGGGGGGGTCAGATAATTTTTCTGATATTGTGAAAAAATAGAATTAATATTATTTAGATTAATGTCGTGTAATGTAGTGTAGCGAACAAAACACATTAAATGAAAACCGTAGCATTTTAAATTATGAATAATGTCCATGGCCCCCCTACTGAAACCTCATGCCACCCTTTTGCCACCCCAGGTGGTAGTATGGTTCCCTTTCGTAGTCACTCCGAGTTACGTCGGATGACGACGAATGGGGGTTTCGCTTAGAACACCTATCGACCTCGAGTATTACAAAACGAGCCAATGGCGATGAAATGCCATGGGTCTGCGGAATTTGCATAGCGTATCTCCGCCCCACCGCGTGGGTATAAAGGAGGACGCCGGCAACATGCAGGTATGTTTTTGCCTCGGAGCCAAGAATATTTCTTCACTCCACAATCATCTCTGACTTCGCTCTACGAGACGAGCTTCTCTCTCCGGTGTTGGTGTGACGGCGATCTGCAGCGAGCTCACAGTGCCTGCTGATCTGTGCAGTGATCTGCCAGTGTGTGTGTGTCTCCCTGTGCTCTTCAACATCGCGGAGTTTTTTTCTCCTCTCATAAAAGAGCTCGCACGCGGCACGTCTTTACAAAGACGGCTCGCCCGTGCATTTCTGGTTGCAGCGGACTGGTATCGGACTCTGATGGGCACGGGCGCTGTCTAGTGTGTTTGGGCTTTGATCATGCTTGAACAGCGCTCGTGGATGACTCATGTTCTCTCTGGGAACGTGATCATCGCGTCATATATAGGTCGAGACTCGGTGAACTCTCAAGAGTGAGAGTCCCCTCATCCACTACCCGATCTTCGGCTGGTGGCCAGGGTGACCTGAGGGTGTTGGTCTGGAACAAGGCGCCGACTCTTTAAAAAGAAAAGTCCACGCCCCAGCCCCCCCCTCTTTAATGACGATGCCCTCTAGCGAACTGATGATTCCACGAGTCTACCCTTGGGTGGCCCGTGTGTTTTCATTTGAAGCTACAGAGGATGATGCTATGTCTGTAGCAGCATCACTAGGTGGGCTTCATTCTTCTGGAAATGACGACTCGTCACAGCTGCCACCCTCTGGCGTGCATTCGGCTGTGCCTGAATCTGATCTGGAGATGACGGCCATGCTTTCCCGGGACGATTGGTTTTGGGTGAGGCCGCCGAATCGTCCACGGCAAACCCCAATATCTTTCCTCCCGGACGTGCATGATAAGATCACGGGTTCCCTCGTTGGTCTCATCCGCCTTTCCTCCCCTCAGGGGCCGCTGCCCATGGGTAAACTGGGGTTCCGCCGGTTGAACGCTCTGTTGCCATGCTACTATGTCCTCAGAGTGCTCCCCGGCGCTATCCTAAGCACTCGTCCAAAGCCTGTAGTTCTTTTCGTCTACACTAATCTGTGGCGAAATCCTATAGTGCCACAGGACAGGCAGCTGCCTCACTGCATCCCATGACCGTTCTGCTGATCTACCTGACCCAGATGCTCATGGACATGCAGGAGGGCGGGACTGACCCGAGGCTCTTCAGTGAGCTGCTCGCCGCCACTGACCTTGCTCTCCGAGCAACGAAAGTGGCCGTACGCTCTTGGAGTCAGGTGATGTTCACCAGTCTGGGGCTGACCGGTCTGATGTGCACGATGTCGGGCGGACCCGTCTGCTCGACACCCCCATCTCCCAGGTCGGCCTCTTCGGCGGTGCGGTTGAGTGCCTCTGCCCAACAGTTCTCAACCGCCCGTGAGCAGATTGAGGTTATTCTGCCCGACGGCCCCGCCGTCCGCTCAGACCCCTCAGTCTGCCCACCGCCGAAGGCTCCCTCCCACGGTTCCAACCCCGCCCGTTTCCGGGCCTGGCTCTGGAAGACCGTAGGGGGGATGCCACAGCCCTCTCCAGCCCCGCCACCCGCTAAACGCTGGTTAAGCGGCACTTTTGAGATGGGCTGCTCAGAGATGAAAACCAGGCGCCTCAAAGAATAATGACTTTCGTCCCATAGCTCTAACCTCGATTGTAATGAAATGTTTTGAAAAATTTGTTGCGTCTATTATCATGAAGGATGTTGAGTCAAAGTTAGATGTGTACCAGTTGGCCTATAAGCAAGAACGTAGCACTGATGACGCAATCCTTTGCATCTCGCACTTTTTCTAAGCACCTTGAAAACATAGAAGCTTATGCTAGTATGCTATTTTAGTTCAGCTTTTAATACAGTGCAAACTCATGTGCTTTTAGAGAAGCTTAAAAACATGAATGTTAATACTATCTTAATTAAATGGTTTTATTCTTCTTTTTTAACTGACAGGGCACAGCAAGTGAAGGTCAATGGGACGCTATCGGAGATCAAATACTGTAACACAGGAGCTCCTAAGGGTTGTGTTGTATCACCATTACTTTTCACATTGTACACCAATGACTGTAGGAATGTACACTCTATAATGAACTATATAAAATGAAATTTCCTGATGATACCGCTATCCTGAACCTTCTGCACAAGGATACGGACTCCTCTGTGTACCAAGACGAAATAGACACATTTGTTAAATGGTGTGACACCAACCATCTAATTTTAAACATCCAAAAAACAAAGGAGATGGTCTTCGACCTGAGGCAAGTTACAGACCACGAGCCAGTGGTCATTAAAAACCAGGAAGTAACTCAGGTGTCCTCATACAAATATTTAGGGGTCCACATCGACAGTCTTCTTAGCTGGAATACACATGTTAACAACCTGTGTAACAAATTGCAGCAGAGGCTTTATTTTTTAAGGCGTCTAAGGTTGTATGGTGTGAGCAGTCCGATCATGATGATCTTCTACCATGCAATCTTAAAGAGTGTCATCAGATATGGAATTACTGCATGGTTTGGCAACTTAACAGTTAAGCTGAAAAACAAGCTTGCCAACATGCACAAAACAGCCATGAACATTATAGGGAGGAGAGACTATGAGCCTTTACAGAGCCTGTATGATCAGGCAGTTATGAAACAGGCTATGAAAATTAAATCAGACCCTCAACATCCCCTCTTTCCTGAATACGAAACCCTGCCATCAGGAAGAAGACTCCATGTACCAAAATGTAAAGCTAATTGCCTAAAATTATCATTTGTGCCAGCCTCCATTAAGCTGCTGAACAATGTGAAATAGAGCTCTGTGCAATAAATATGTGAGCACTTCAGCACTTTACTTGTGATCCCGGTGCAATAGGGCAACGTGCAATAAACATACTAGCACCTTAGCATATGCACTTTACACAAACTTTAGTGCAATGGAGCAATGTGCAACAACCAAACTAGCACTTTAGCACTTGCTCTTTAATCCATGGAACAGTGCTGTCAACAATGTCCTTTTTCTTCTGTCTTTTCATTTCTTCTTGTGAAGTACAACATGTCGATGCTTCTCAGGTTCTTGTTGATGTGTTTTGTGACGTTTTTTATGAAGCAACTCTGCACTGTGCCCAAGCAGAATTTCCCCTTGGGGACAATAAAGTTAACCTAACCTAACCTAACCTAAGCTACTTACCCTCTTAATTCCTATGGAAGCAGTAAGGGTGTACGAAGGGTCTCAATCAGATCCCTAGGCCATCGTGAATCATTGTGCACGTGACTTTGGGCACTGATAAGGACATTAAGAACCCTGGCTCACTACACATTGGGACACTTGGACACTACTTCCGGCGACATGACAATGTCCTCATTGTACAACATCGTGCAGCATTTCAGCCTTAAATAAATGATAAATGTTAGCCAGATTATGTTCATTACCTGTCTAGCAATGTATGTTCATGCTGAAGTATAATTTGTATTTTAAAAATACATTGTGAGTCAATGTGTAGTGAGTCGGCTAACATGATTTATGTTTCCAGCTTCAGAACTTCCATTAAGGGAACAGTGAGCATCGATGCACCCTGGTTTACATTGTGTATTGTGGGTCTTTTTAGGGAGCAAATATTTCAGCGCACTGGCAGGATTTTGCAATCGAGACAACACTTAAAATGGTCGAGTCCCTGATCAGTGCCCTGACTACTTAACTATAGGGAGCTGATTGAGATTGCACCCTTAGTTTTTCAAAGGTGGCTTCTCCATTTTGTTTATTTTGTTAAATAAATAATGACACGGTGTAATATGTCATGTGGTGTTGTTCGTCTGAGGTTGTATTTACCTAATCTTAAGACCTGCTAAGGACCAAATAATTTTTATTAGGTTCTGATACGTGCATTTTCATATGTGGCACCATTATAAAAAATGGAATGACCTGTTGTAAATCTTTAAAAGTAATTCTGCTGTCTTTACTGTTGACTTTAATATACATTAAGGGTCAAGAAATAAATATTAAATCTAAACATAGAGCTAGCCATTTACTGTAGCTATTCTGCATTTTGGACAGTCTCATTCAACATTTAATATTACTTGCAATAATTTACCATGCTAATACTTTAAGCTAAAATACTATAGTACTATACTAAAGTATTTTGATGTATTTTATGACAGTGGTGTCTAATTCCAAGTGTAGGACCAATAAGGTTAATTCAGGATAATTGAGAATCCTCCACCCCCCACCCCCAATCTGATAAAAATTGCAGTTTTAGTTAAAATGTACATTATCACTGATCAAATGTTTATGCAATCCTAAATTAATCATATCTAAGATAATATTGTTAATGTCCTTTGAATTGACCTCTCTGAAGGCTTGTGCAATCACTGAAAAGATTGATAAAGTATTGTAAGATTAATTATGTTGCTTAAGCAACAGTATCCCTTTGTGTTAAGATAATAACTGCCCCTTAAAACATGTTTTTATAACAAGTCTGTTGTATTTTATCTTGTTTGTTGAAGATATCCAAGCCTATGACTCTGTGACCCTCGTTTTCAACTTGAAAAGCAAATAGAACCATGGAGATCCAGGATAGGATGAAGAATAATAAGGCATTGGTCCAGTGTGTCCATCAGCATTTCATATGGCTACATTGTTGATGCACAGATGCTGAGATGCTGTTAAAACACACACATGCTGGAAACCTCTCACCTTTGATTAGAAGAAAACACAACAAAATACTTTCAACACTCAAAAATCAATCAATAAAATATCCTGGGTTTTTGTGTTCAAATGTTAATATTGACCCCTAAAGTCCACTTACATTTGATATGACGAGGAACACCAAACATATGAGTTATGATTATGAAAAAGGCCCCAGTCTGTGTAGATAAGGTTTGTAAAACTTTAATGAACTGAGTGTAATGCAAAGGAACAGTAAGATATCCAATGGTTCAGAATCTTGTTCTGTACATAAAAGATTTATCAGTTTATAAGGCATTGATTGACATTTGGCAAACTATGTGTTAACATTTACCATTAGCATGGGCAACTGAAACAGATTTATCCCCAAACGTTCTTCTGACAGAAGGACACGGCCTGTAAGAGTTATACAAATGTGTTTAAAACAAAAGTTTAACTTGCAGAATATGAAATAAAGAAAAGTAGAAAGCTAGATCATGCAGATTTATTCGTATATAAACAGCTTTTCATTGCACTTACCCCACAGTCAACAGCGGTCTGGAGGTCTCTGCAGATGTAGTCCAATCCAAGAGTACAGGGGTCGGCAGCAATCGCAGGCTCCTTCTCACCAGAAACACACAAATTTGCCCTCTAAAAGGTCCAGAAAACAGACAAATACTCATTTAAACATGTCAAACTATTTATTAAGCTCATTTAAAAAACAACAACATATTTTAGAAAGTCAACTGACATAATGTTGCGTTTTATTGAAGGTGCATTTAGTAGGCTAGTTTGGTGCCAATTTAAAAAAGAATTAAGGCATCATTATTATAGTGTTTTTGTGAAGTGTCTACATTTTTATGAGATGAAGAATTTTAATAGTTATACACTCATAATAGTTTTCTATAAAAGTGTTTTAATTATACATGGTGCGAGTCTCTTAAAAGTGTAGCCTACTTCGGCATTGACGTGACCCGCGATGTTTCAGTAATCCCTATCATTTGCTGCCTCCTAGATTTGCTAGTAGCATAGTGTTGTTTGGTGATGAGAAGAGCGAAAATTTTACAATAAAAATACTTATTATAGTGCTTTATCTGCAGAGACATCTGTACGATGCAAGATTTGAAACTACGGAGTTGTGATGCCCAATTTTGTTGAACAGATAAGAAAATTAGGCTAATTATTTTGCAGACTGCTCTCTAAAACAAAATAGTCATTTAAATAAAACTGAAAAGACGATCATGCCGATCCACTTAGTGCGGGATCGTTTCGTCACGTCGCAATGCATTGTGGGAATCACGGTACGGAAGTAGATGTACTGAGTAGTAGGCAGTAGGTAATTACGTTGGTCATTAGATAATATTAGGTTTAATTTAGGTTATTTTTAGGAAAATGGTTCAGTATTGCTATATTGCAAACTGCTGTAATCGGTCTTACGATCGACAGGGCAAACGCCTCATAAATCAAATAAGTTTTCACCATTTTCCTACTTGGAAAAAAACACAAGGAGACTTGGTGTCTGGAATTACAAAGAGGCATCGGATGGCTTGGGTCGCCGCTGTACGGAGAAAAACCATCACCTTCGACAATATTTCCAAATAATTGCTTGTTTGCTCACGACACTTTCACAAAGTAAAAAAATCAAAATAGGAGGTGAGGCGTCTTGTTTTGGTGAACGGTGGGTTGTGTGTGAGGTGAATGTTCGTCAATATTACCGGACAACAACAGCAAAGTAGCATCTAACACCATTGTGTTAGCATTTCGGTACTTTTTTTACATTTGCGATGCTAATGCTAGCTAAGCGACTAATGAATGCTTCTTTAATGCAACAGAGTTGGAAATCCCTCGGCTGGAAGGCTATGGTAGGACATTAATAAGACAAAAAGGTCATAATTTTGTAAACAAATAAACTTTAAGTGTTCCGTTTGGGTTTTGCCACAATGTTTATCACAGGGCTCTCAAGTGTCACGCATTGAGCGTGACAGTCACTCATTTCGATCTTTTGTCATCCATCCCGCCTCACTCACCCACCTAGCAATCTCATAGCACCATGCTAAACACCACTCTGAAAACCTTAGCAACTGCCTAGCAACACCCTGGCTTCATGTTCAGATAATTAAAGTCACCATGAAATAAAAATTACAATCCATATTATTTTTTCACAGAATATTGCAGCGTTTATTATAAATTATTTATCCGTACACACCATTATTTTATTTCTAAATTATGTGCCCTTGTAATCTGTTATAAAATATCCTGCAACAACTTCTATTCTCTGATGATGAGTTTACTGGCTCTAGGGTGGGGCAACCTGTCACTCACATGAGATCCACCAATAGCAAACCACAACCATCCAATCAAGTCCCGCCCCACATTTTTTCTTGTTTACATTTACATTTATTCATTTAGCTGACGCTTTTATCCAAAGCGACTTACAATTGCTATATATTTCAGAGGTCGCATGCCTCTGGAGCAACTAGGGGTTAAGTGTCTTGCTCAGGGACACATTGGTGTCTCACAGTGGATTTGAACCCGGGTCTCTCACACCAAAGGCATGTGTCTTATTCATTGCGCCATCACCACCCCCTCGAGAAGGCGCTTTACTATACGTCACTATAGACCAGGAAATACTGTCGCAACAGTTTCATGTTTCATGCCAACATTAAAGGTGTGGTCACAATTACCGTGGTTTTGTATATATTTACCAGTGAAATTCTGTCATTTGAATACGAATCCTTGCGATCGGGAATTTCACGTGAGGGCGAAAGATTTCTCCACACAGATTTCACATCAGATTCAAGATGGTCAAGCAAGTTCACCCACAGAAAGAATCCATTGACCAACATGAAGCCTGAAAACCTGCCTGGCCTGACCGTGACTTCAGTGTGAGCTGTGCTTCATACATTACTACACTATTGACAATGGACAATAGACCTTTTTGCTCCCTTAAAATTGTACCATTTCTTTTTTCAGAAAGTAAAAAAATCTAGTAATTACCTTACAAATATCCAGCGGCCCCTGTGGTTTGCTCAGGAGCACACGTAGCTGGTTCCCATGATGCTGCATGTACGCATCACACTAGACGAGATATAAAAATGATTATACATTTTTAAATATTACAAATTCAGGGCACTCAAAAGTCAGTAATTCAAATCAGCTTTATGTCTAACCTTCGGCATGGCACCGGGGTGCAGCTGGCAGACGGTGTCCAGGAATGAAGCAGCCTGGTGCTCGGTGGCATTGGAGCCCAGGCGCATTCGAGTCAGAACCACCAACGTGAGACAAGAATCACAATCAGAAAGTGACGGAGGCGCTGTTCAAAAAAAGAGAGAGGGATGAAGAAAGAGAATGGGAGGCAGAGAAATGTATCTAAGCCAGGGGTGTCCAAGTCCAAACTTGTACCTGGAGGGCCACTGTCCTACAGAGTTTAGCTCTAACCAAAATTAAACACGCCTCAACCTAACCAAGGTCTTCAGACTCACTAGAAACTTCCTGTTTGATCTGGTTGGAGCAAAACTGTGCAGGACGCTGGAACAGGATTGGACTCCCCTGGTCTATAATTAACATTTTTGTGAATTATTCCTTTATTGAAATTCAAAAGTGTTAAAGTCAAAAATCAGTACAAGCCAATGTCTTAACTCTAACCGTTGATGGGACGCTCCCGTATTTCACAAAGACGAAGGAGAGTGCATATGAAGTTAGGAGAAGTGTTGTTCAGTAGCATGTCAACCAAGAGTTGGACGTATTTTTCTACCAACTTGTTGCACTGTGGCTGAATCAGGGGAGGAAACTCGCTGCACAAACTTTCAAGCAGGATAGTTATGATGCTCTGTAGAGTGGGGGGAAAACACTGGGGTTCAGGGTTTTTGCTTGATGTGACCTTTCTTTTCCATCGTGAAAAAAATATATTACAGCTGCATTTTTTACTCATCTACATGGTGTTCCAAATTATTAAACAAGTGACATACAAGTAGGAGTTCAGTACAATAAACACTCAGATTGTAGTTTTTCAAAGAAAGTGTTTGTTTGTTTGTTTGTTTGTTTTATTTCTCCATATCTTTTTAGATAACTGGTATCAATCTCAGACAGGTTTGTTAAATCGTTTGCCAGGTCTAGGTAAATGGAAACCCTTAAAGAGGTTGACCCACATTATTAAGCAAGTCACAGTTTTCATTTAATATGGGAAGGAAGAAAGATCTTTGCCAGACAGCAACATAGTGTCGGCCCAGATCTGGCCCGCATCTGGAATCCACATGTACCAGATGTGGCCCGGATTCGGGTGGACACTATGTTTCTGTCTGGGTTCTGAAGATGAAAAGCATGAAATGGCGCAATATTATGCAAAAGTCATAAAAAACAACTAATATTGTGTTAAAATTGAATGGAGATTATCGAACTATCCTAAGATTTGTGAGAGAACACGAGCACAAGAGAACTCTTAAAACGCTCAGATAAACGCTTAAGGAAAAAAAGAACTTCTCAATGCAGGCTGGCAGTTGTGCATAAAGTTGCATTTCATTGTGTTGCATTTCAAGCTTACAAAGAGAAACGTTTGATAGTGAGATTGATACCAGTTATCTAAAAAGATATGGAGAAATAAAACAAACAAACAATTTCTTTTAAAAAACTAAAATCTGAATGTTTATTGTACTGAAAAATCCCACTGATATGTCACTTGCATAATAATTTGGAACACAGTGTATTTTGAGTCATTTGATCAGACAAAACATAAGATTTTGAAGTTGATTAGGACCAACAATGTAGCATATGCTACATTTTAGAAAATTTATTAACACTTCCACTTACTAGGTAAAATAAATCCCCGGTGAAAAAGAAGTATACTTTAGCATACTTTTAAAAAGAGTAATTATTGCTGAGATAATATGCTATAAAGTATACACTTAAATGCAAACGGAATGTAATGTTTTCGAACACTTAAATGCATGTTAATGGCAATTAAAGGAAATGTATTATAGTTTAAACTTATATTAAATGCAGTTATCTGAACTTTAAAGTGCTTTTTTTTGTTGTCTTAAGTACATCTTTATGTGTAATTTCAGAATTACTTCTGTCGTCTTTAAAATATGGTTAAAGTATTGCTGAATGTGCTCACAAGCATTTATGGTGAAATAAAATATACTTTTAATGTAATTAACATCCCAGACAGCGACATAGTGTCGGTCCAGATCCAGATCGGTCATGGATTCCTCACGTACCAGATGTGTGCCGGATCTGGACCGACATTATGTCTGTGATTTATGTCATTACAGTATTTAAATATATTTGTAATAACAAGTTGCAATTTAGTACATTTGAAATATATCAACTATAAATGTAATTCGAATAACACACTACAGTTAAAATTATAACCAAGTAGGCTGTGTTCTTTGTGCTTAATAAGTGTAGTTCTTTAAAGCATGACAAAGTATAATTAAAACATAATGTTTTAAAATGTACTCTAAAGTACAACTAAAGTGTACTCTCTTAAAATACACCTGGCTTTTTATTTGATTAAGATTATATTGAAAATTAGGCCTATATATATAAAAAAGAAAGATTTGAACTACATGTTCACATTCAACAATTAAGCGCATCAAGAGTGTAAACGGCACACTAGTCAGTAGGAAATATGCCATTATTCTGAATCTGAACTCTATGTGTAATGTGATTGTGAATTTCACCTGAGTCCTCTCTCTGGGAAACAGATACCCAAGTGTGCTCACAACGTATGTGCAAATAGAGCACTGAATGGATCCCTCCATCTGTGTTAGAGAGCAGAGGAACTTAAGTCAGCTGAAGAACATGAAAAAAAAAAACCCTTCGTATTAATGTTACCTTCATAGTTGCCATTGGCACAGTTTTTGCCATGTGATTAAGCAACAGATCTTTCATTTTCCCACTGTCACTGCCTCCACACAGTCCAAGAAAAGTACAGATGTCACTTGGATTCTGCAGAGAGAGATTGAAAGACTTATAATTTTGACTGTTGCATCTTTTTGTTATGTAAGTTTTCAAATTTGCATTCATTTTTACCACGGAATATATGCAAAATACAATATCCTATCGGTCAAACGCATAGTCTAATCTAATTATAAAGCTGTGAGCTACTCACCATTATGCTGCTTATGAACGTGATGGCCAGAGGAACCATCTTTTCCACCTCAGTGTGGCAGATTTTAGTGACTTGGGGAGGCAACTTATCACACACTTGCTCAAGAGTGGCAGTTAATTTGGCCTAAAAATTAAGACAAATGATTGCATTTACAGTTACGCAAGAAAAGAGAATCCCACATACACAAACATTATTTTGGACAAAGGATATTCTTTACACTACCTCTCCTTGTTACCTCTCCTAAAAACTACTTTTTTCTCTCTCTTTTTTTGTCCTGAAATGTTATATCTGCCTATTATGATCAAATAATAATCTTTAAATTAATCCAATTTTTAATGATTTTATTTACCTTTAAATTCTTGAATTCTATTATTTTAATTGAAAATAAGCATCTTTATACATTATTTCACACATACGCACGCACGCACGCACGCACACGCACACGCACACACGCACACGCACACGCACACACACACACACACACACACACACACACACACACACACACACACACACACACACACACACACACACACACACACACACACCAAAAAAAAGGAGACCAGAAAAAAGACCTAGTTCCAGTCCAATTTCACTGAGGGTCTCTGCTGACCTCTAGTGGAAAAAAAAAATACATTAATCTGCATTTTATGATTATTGCCACAAGAGAGGCTTATAGTTTCTCTATGGAGATTCTATATAGAGCAAATAAACTGGAAATGGGAACAAAACTTAATATAAATTCAAAACATAAATACATTTTCTTATCCATTTCTATGTCTGAGTGGTGTACGTGTTCTGCAATGGCGATATTCTCATCCCTTCATTTGTGCGTGTGTAGCCTATGTTCTGGATTGTGTCAGATTTTTTTTTTTTACAAATACCCCCCATTTTCCCATTTTCCATTCATTCCTTATGGGGGTCAAATTGACCCACAAGTGAAGGATTGGTTTCTATTTTTATTACAACTAAAAAAACGTCTTGAATCCAGAAAAGTTTTGCATGTGTATTCCCATTTCAAGTGTAAAAGTTTGAAGCAATCGCTTAGACCACTCAGATGAACACCTGGTTTTTAAAAATGTAAAAAAAACTAATTTCAGGTCAAAATGACCCAAGGAGAGGAGTAGGGTTAAATGTACGAATGCGATTGCATTAGATACATCAAACCAAGTGGCATTTATTTTAAAGACAGTACATGACACCAAAACCATAAAAAAAAAATATTTGGACACATTCTAGTAGTTGAACATTAGCGGATCATGTTTATAGTTAAAGTGATGTACTGCACCTGTATAAGCAGTTGTTTGAAAGTCATTCCTACATTGGTTAGACCTCAGAAAAGCTTTTGCAGCGTTTGTTTACAGATATTTGGTTTGATACTTTTCAGTCTAATTTAATGCCTGTGGTGTATTAAAGGAATATTCCAGGTTCAGTACAACTCAAAATCAATCAACAGCATTTGCGATATGTTGTTTACAACATTTTTTTTTCCAATTGGCCCTCCTTTTCTTGAAAAAAAAAAGCAAATATGTTGGTTACAGTAAGGTACGTACAATGGACGTGAAAGGGGCAAATTCATAAACTTTGAAAATTACGTACCTTTTTAAAAGTAAATCCACAAATGATCATGAATTTCAACATGATTTTAGAGTGAAGAAAAATCCAGCACACTTTCACGGCAATTATGACTATTTTTACAATTTGGCGAAATGGCAGCGAATTTTGATGTTTTTTTTAATTATTTTTAATTTTTGTACGATCTGTTTATGGCACACTGATGGTTAGGTTTAGGGTAAAAAAACGAACAAAAAAACAACAACTTGTCAACATAAAAAAAAATCATGAGATCAAGTAAAAAAATGTTTTGCTTATAAGCATTTTTCTGTGTAAAGATATATATCATTTTACAACTTCAAGCTATAACACAACAACCATAAAGACAATGAGAACAACTTTATAGTTTAAGAAAAACAATTTAACAGAATAATTAATGGAAGGCTTTTATAAAATTGTAAGTGTCACTTTTCTGCTGTAAAACACTCCAAAATATTGGACGTATACATTTACTTTAATTAGAAGTGTCTCACCGTGAACCACCATTTTTTACAAAAGAAAACAAGGGGATAAATAAAAATGTTTTGTGATAATCTACTATATTTAACAAGTGTGCTCCATTGAGCTTAAAACAGAATATTCCTATAAGTGAAATAAGAGGACAAATATAATGTCATTATATATTGTATGTAAGGCTCATTGTAAAGCGGATGTGTTAGTACAGATATAATACAGGGTCTTTGAAGGACCATATTTGACCGATAAGTGGATAGGAGAGAAACACCAAATTCACCAGATTTGTGAGTGAGAAGTTCAAAAAGTGACACCATGAAAAGAACCGAAGCAATTCACTTCTGCTTTTCAATACAACTTCCTTATTTATTTGAAATACTATTGAAAACATGCTGAAAATCATGCAAATTTGAGATAAATTTAGCTGCAGTCATGTTAAGACTTTCAACAAAAGCTTTGACATTGATTGTAAATTCATGATTTTCAGTTTTAAACAGCAGCACTCTCACCTCAATCTGTTTCTCCTAGATAAAAGTAAAACACTGTATCTCAGACATCAGCCATGCAAGAGACCATGAATATTTTTTATTCACTATTGTGTGTGTGTGTGTGTGTGTGTGTGTGCGCGCGCGTGTGCGTGCGCATGTGTGAGTGCATGTGCACGTGTGAGCGTGCATGTCTGTGTGTTCACCTGGTAAACCCTACGTTGTGAGGCCGAAATGTCCCCACAAGGACAGTAATACCAGTAATTTTGTATCTTGTGAGGGAATTTTTTGTCCATTTGGGGAAAACAACTTATAAATCATACCAAGTGATGTTTTTTGAAAATGTAAAAATGCTGAAAGTTTTCTGTGATTGGTAGAGTTAAGGCATAGAATATACAGTTTGTAGTATAAATATCATTATGTTAATGGCATGTCCCCATTAAGCATGAAAACCCAATGTGTGTGTGTGTGTGTGTGTGTGTGTGTGTGTGTGTGTGTGTGTGTGTGTGTGTGTGTGTGTGTGTGTGTGTGTGTGTGTGTGTGTGTGTGTGTGTGTGTGTGTGAGTGTGTGAGTGGGTGTGTGTGTGTGTGTGTCTGATCATACCTGAAAGTCTTGATTGGAAACTAGGTCCTTCAGGAGCTCAAAAATCTGAGTGCAGTCCTGACACATGTCCCCCATCTACAGAATATAAGATATTAGAGAATATTCAAATATTCAAATTTGTATATCTTATCAAATGTTTAATCTTAACGGTGGAGAAATACAGAGAAGTGAGAACTCTTAAAAGTTTGTGGTTTGTGTATTTCAGGTGCTGTGTGAAAGAGTTTGAGGATATGAAAATGACAACTTCTATTTTCTCTAATCAGTCAATTACGTCTTAGAAAAAAACAATTGATGTATGAAATTTTATAAACTAATCACAATAATGCTGGATTTGCAATATGTGTTAATGACATTTTAGCATTTTAAATTACTCTGCCTTATATTGGTTTTGTTTCTTTAAAACAAAACAAAAAATACTTCCTGTCTAAGGAAATAATATCAGTCCAACCAGCGTTTGAAAAGCAGACTGACAGGGTTGAGTCACCTTTTGTTTAAGAAGTCAGTACCTATGTAACAAAAAAGCAAGCATTTAGGATTCCTAAAACTCACCATAGTGTCATCCGCACCCATCGGGACTTTATTCATGCCTGTTGCATTAACAGATCTTGTTTTGACTGTTAAAAACAAAATCACTTCTTCATGAACCTTCACTGAACTGATGAAAATGAATTGCATGCATTTGGAAAATAAATAACAGTATTAGAATATCACTATGAAATTTTTATAGATTTAAAATTCAAATTAATTAAGTTTTGTGTATAGAGATTTGGAGAAAAAAAACTTTATTTTTTTCCCTATTTGATTGAAATCAGGCAAACATTTTTTTATATAACAATAATATCTGATTATATTTCTTGTCACACTATATTATTCCATATTTTTAATTCAGTATCAAACATTACAAAAGCACTACAGATGTATATAGACATTCACACAGAACATATCGATATTACCGTCATCATAGCAGTTCATTTACCTGAACCCAGAAGGGCAGTGAAAAAGAGGAGCTCCAGTTTGAAGGCAGTCATGTCTTCAGTCACTTCGGCTAGAAGAACTAATGTAAAATTCTCAAAGTTGCCCCTGTATATAGCGATGGGAAGGTTCAGCTCAAAGAGGAACTACCCTTTATATGTGACGCCTCAAAAGCACAACCCAGACGTGATAACATAGACCCTTCACTGTGCAAACAAGAAAGCTGTTCTTCGACAAATAATGTTGCGTAATCTCAGTATTTGACAGCCAGGAAAGCCAATATTTGTCATTTTTCTAGACCATTAGTTATTAGTGATTCTTGCTAAGTCAAGCAGCTCATAGTCAGGTTAGAGATTCATTCTAAAAGATGGGTGAAAAAAAATCGAGTAGACTTACACTGATGGAGGGACCTGACTTGTTTCAGATCTATGAGGAAGACAGAGAAGCCACATAGTTTAAGACTAGGAAGACCTACAGAACTGAAGGATGGTTTTATTGTTCTTATTAATATTTTTATATAAAGTTTTTATTTTTTGTATTAAAATTCTATTAATTTCTACCGAACGTTTAGAAATGCTGTAATGTTGACCAGGAAAGATAATCATTTTGTCTTGTTTATGCATATATTCTATAATTTGGGGTCATTCATTTATAACCTTGTCATTGTTTAGTTATCTTTATAGATTGTGTTAATGGACTCCAAACCTGTCATACAGCTAGTGTATGACCAGTTAGTGTAGCTGTTCTTGTGTTGCTGGCATAGCATGTAACCACATTGTTGCACTGCTGTAACAGGCCGCACAATACTCTCAGCTTGGCATCAGTGCAGTTCCTCCAGTTCACAGCTGTACTGAAACTGAGCTGAGCTGGCACACACCCAGAACAATGGTAAGTTTAAGTGAATTTTAAGAATAGGATACATTATTATTGCTTTCCTAACACTGTCCCTTGAGGCACACAAACAGTTGGTTTTAAATGCAACTCATCGGCTCTTTAATAGACCAAGACCATGTGTCAAATTAGGGAGATGTCCAAGACATGTATTGATGGTGGGCCTTCAGAAACAGGTCTAGAAAACACTGGCTCATCGCCTCATCCTAAAGTGACCATTGGTATTCCTAGGGAGTCCGACCAGGTCTTGTCAGTGGGATGGTGGTTCTATCTGCAAAACCTTTCAAGAGTCCAAGGGGAGGGCTCCGAGCTCGGTATTTTGGCCCGAACCAGTGCATATATATACATGGAGGTCATCATCAGGCTGCACCTCACCAAAGGGCTCCTCTCCTTTTTGATGTGGCAATGTTGTGTAATATGGCACATGCAACAGTAATGTCACAGGTGCAACCCTCAGGCTTTTCAGACACTGAAATCTTCCCTTTAGTTGGCCAAAGGTCATTTCAATGTGTGCCCTTGTCCTGGCTAGAGCTGCATTGTAACGGATTTGTGGTCCGGGCTTTGGGTCAGTGAATGCGGTCAAAAAATACTGCCTGCAGGCATAGCCCCTGTCTCCAAGCAGGATTCTGTCATAATCACCTGTATAATGGAAAAATGCAGTTCTGTTAGGATCAGCAAGTGTATGTAATACAGTGAGCTTGATGTTTATATTTTCCCTCACCACATTCAAATAATGTGCATAAATGTGACCCTCTGAAAATTTTTGAGTCAGGTGTAACCCAGATGGGTTTTGCCTTATTCTCCTTATATTCTCCTTATTCGCGGCTCCCTTTTTGTGTTCACGTTGTCGCGAGACTTCGTGAAGTATCGCGAGACTTGAGATGGAGTGTTGCGTCATTTCCTTTAAATACGGCCGCGCGCTGTTGTTTTGGTATGTGTGTGCGCGAGCTGTGTGTTGAGCTGCTGCAGGTAGGCGTTTAGCCCTGTAAAACATTTTATTAATTAAACTGCTGGTTTATCTATCATGTATGCCAATCTTTTAGATTGCCTCTACCGTTGCAAATGACTGCTGTTGAGTGACTTAATGATGTGGGAACTGGTGAGTTGTCATTGTTTGTTATACAGTGCTGAAAGTGTGTTGTATGTGTATATGGTTCTGTTAGCCAGTGCTGGCGCTGGCTTTGCTTAATCATACTGAGTCTGACTATATATATACACTTTGTGCTTATTTAAATGAGCAAAACGTTAATAATTAATCTTAATATTGTTGAATTATGAAGTATCAACTATTCTTTGATTTTGAAATGTATTTTGAGGTTATTTACTGATATTGTCTATTTATAAGAGTATTCTTGCTGATTGTTAAATTATTTATTGCTATATGCAGTATTTATATTGAATCATGTACATGATGAAACGAATGAACTGAGATAATGATTATGATAATATGATGACTTTATTATATTATGCTTATGGTGATTAGTTGTGATGCTTGGAACCAGAATGATGTATTAATTGGTCCTGTTTGTACAGGCCAGGTTCTGTGCATTGATGGCGAGCCACTAGGCCCAACCCTGATGCATCGGAGTGCATGCATCTCCCGGTGTGGTAGGAGGTGCTGCAGCTGCTGACTTTGCTACACCTGCTCACACACCCTCAGAGACATTTTCACACACCTTTGGACACTTTAGCCATCTATATATTGTTACTGATCTTATGAACTGTTCCATCCTGGACTCTTTGGACTCTGTCCGTCTTGCGGTTGTGTGTTGTGAACCTCAGCGGCTTCAAGCACCTTTTTATGATTGAGTGAATTCTGAAATTGTTGTATGCTCATCATTAATAACTTTGAACTGAATACCTCCTATGTGCACGTGTAAATATTGTAAATACTTGTTGTCTTATATGTAATACAATTCACTATTGCACTGCAGTCCTGACTCTTGTGTATCATTGAACTCTACCATTTCCTCCCTGAGCCAAACTAAGATCTTCTGATACTGGTCCACTAATTTATTTATATTTGCAGCACTTATATATGCTACATAACTTTGGCGAGCCAGCCAGGAGGAATTGGTGAGTTTAATGTACATTTGAGGTATTGATTTGGGTTTATTGCAGTTCAGTAACAATAATGGATGTGTTTTTGAAACGTGGTATCAAATTACCAAATGCTGTGCTGTTGGAGGGCATAACAGAACCAGAAAGTGATGAAGTCATTGAGTTTTTGAGTCAATATGGTTCAGTCAATGAGATTGAGAAAATCTCCGAGACTGAATCTGAGTATGATGGTGTGCTTGTTGTTGAATTTACTAGTGGTGCAGCTTTGGAAGCGCTACGTCCCATTTTGCCGTACACATGGGTCTCGGCTAAAAAGACACATAGATGTTGCATTTTGGAGCTATCTTCTGTTTGTACAGATCACTTTGCTAAAGCTAAAACTATGTTGTATTTGTCTGATTTACAGAATTTAGCCAAATTAACTGGGGTGGATTACACAGAAGTGCTCAAAACAATGATGTCTCAGATTGGACTTTCGGTCTCCAAGCTCCGCTCTGAGCCTCATGTGGAAGACCCACCAAGTATTGAGTTGCCCACGCTGCCAGAGCCATCAGTGAAGCCATTAACTCGGGCTCCATCAGTCATTCCTGTTCCCCTTGTGGATACTGCTGCTCCCAGGTCAGTCACTGAGCCCCGCACTGATCCTTCTGCTCCTACGCAGCCGGGGATGAGACATTCAACTGCCAGCATTGACGTCCATCCACCTGAGGTCCAGCGCTACGTAGTAGAGCACATTGTAAAAAATGAGGAGAGTGCAGCACATCACCAGAGGATCAGGGTTTTCTCAGGTCGGCTTCCCAGACCTATTCATGAGGCTGACTACGACACCTGGCGGTCAGGGGTAGAACTGCTGTTGAAGGATTCATCTGTGTCCGACCTCCATCGCTCAAGGAGGATAGTGGAGAGCCTCCTTCCTCCAGCAGCAGATATGGTCAAGCAATTGAGTTCCAGCACACTGCCTATAGTGTATCTAGACACTCTTGACTCTGCATATGCTACTGTTCAAGATGGGGATGAACTGTTTGCTAGATTCATGGACACATTTCAGGATACCGGTGAGAAACCATCTGCCTATCTCCAACGGCTCCAGGTTGTCCTGAACTCCGCCATGAAGAGGGGAGGAGTCATAGGGTCTGAACTAAATCGACATTTGTTGAACCAGTTCTGTCGTGGATGCTGGGACAATTCTTTGATCGCTGAGCTTCAGCTAAAACAAAAGAAGACTTGTCCACCCACTTTTGCTGAGCTGCTGCTCCTCTTGCGCACTGAAGAGGACCGAGAGGCAGCAAAAGCACATCGAATGAAGCAATATTTGGGGTCAACACGGCAGAAAGCTGCATCTCATGCCCAGTTTGCTCGTGTTAACCCTGTAGATGGGGCTACAGTTACCGCTTTGGTTAACATCACCCAGCAACTGACTCAACAACTAGCTGACGTCCAGCGACAGTTAGCCATGCTAACGACCAGCCAGTCAAAGACCAGTGCTATTCCCAAGACTTCCACCTATAGTAAGCCACATGCCAGGGCCACCAATCAGCAGCTTCGTCGATCCACACCTACTCAGGCCAAACCTGGTTATTGTTTTCGGTGTGGTGAGGATGGTCACATCCGTCCCCAGTGTGAGAATGAACCCAATTCTACCCTGGTTGCTCGTAAAAGGAAACAGTTCACTAGCAACCAACAAAACACTTCCAACTCCGTCCATTTAAACTGAGTCCGGTTCCTGTTGTGGGAGAGACAGGGGCCAGAGGGGACCAAATCCGTCCCAGGGAAAGAAAGAAGATCGTCAAGTGTGTAGAAGTGTCACAGCCCCAGATAAAGAATGCAAACATACAGCTTCCAAAGGGCCTGGTAGGCTCAAAATGTTCTGCAGTCGTCCAGATTGCTGGACAGAACTACCATTGTCTTTTGGATACTGGCTCGCAGGTCACTACGATTCCAGTCTCTTTTTACAACCAGAGTCTCAGCGATCACTCTGTGAAGCCACTTTACGACTTACTCCAGGTAGAGGGTGCCGCCGGTCAGTCAGTGCCATACTTGGGGTATGTAGAGGTGACCATAGGGTTTCACAAAGAGTTCGTAGGAGAAGAACTTGAGATACCGACTCTTGCCTTGGTTGTACCCGATGGTCATCCTGAGGGTTCTTCAATTGTGCTTATTGGTATGAATACTCTGGAGCCTTTATATGAGCGATACACCAGTAGTGACATCTCTAATTTTCAACCCACGGCCCAAGGGTACTGTGCAGTCCTAAAGCTCCTACAACTGAAGCACCAACAAAGCCAGGTGGGGCGAGCAGGCACCGTGAATTTGTTGAGTCAGACACCAGTCATGATTCCTTCTGGTCAGACCATTGTTCTAGAAGGCTCTGCCAGAGTAGACAGTCCAACTAAAGTTCAATGGGCTGTGATTGAACACCCCATATCACCTCTTCCTGGTGGGCTATGCGTCCAGAGTTGTCTCATCACACTTCCAACTCATGCTCCCTACAAGGTTCCTGTTTTCGTTATGAACGAGTCTGTACAAGATGTTCTCATTCCACCAATGACAGTAATTGCTGATATTGGTACATCACCTACCATCCTGGCCCAGCACACCGTAAATGCTTCTCCAGTCCAAGGAGGTTCCCAAAGAAGTACTTTGGAGTTAAATTTTGGAGAATCACCTATCCCACCTGAGTGGAAGGAGCGAGTAACATCGAAGCTCAACCAAATGCCCGAAGTGTTTTCTTACCACGACCTTGATTTCGGCTGTACGAACCAAGTAAAACACCATATCAAGCTCCACGATGAAACCTCTTTCAAGCTTCGAGCCAGGCCTATCCATCCCCGCGATATTGAAGCTGTTCGAAGCCATTTGCGGGATCTGCTTGAAGCTGACATTATCCGGGAGTCAGAGTCACCATTTGCTTCTCCAATTGTGGTGGTCCGAAAACGGAATGGCGATGTTAGGTTGTGCATTGATTATCGTAAATTAAATTTACAAACAGTGAAAGACGCCTATGCCCTGCCGAACCTTGAAGAGTCGTTTTCAGCATTAACGGGTTCCAGATGGTTCACGGTTCTGGATCTAAAGTCTGGATATTATCAGATTCAAATGAGTGAAGCCGATAAGGCTAAAACCGCATTTGTCACACCGCTGGGTTTCTGGGAATGGAATCGGATGCCGCAAGGCGTTACGAATGCTCCAAGTACATTCCAGAGACTTATGGAGAAATGTATGGGGGATTTAAATCTCAAGGAAGCTCTTGTATTTCTAGACGACATCATTATCTTCTCTGACACTTTAGAGGAACATGAGAAACGCTTACTCAGAGTACTTACTCGCTTGAAGGAATTCGGCTTGAAGTTGTCGCCTGAAAAATGCAAATTTTTCCAGTCCAGTGTACGTTATCTTGGACATATTGTGTCTGACAAGGGTGTTGAAACAGACCCTGAAAAAATATCAGCTCTCAAATCCTGGCCAGTCCCCCGAAATCTTAAAGAGCTACGGTCATTCCTAGGGTTTGCAGGATACTATCGGAGGTTTATCAAGGATTATGCCACCATAGTAAAACCTCTCAATGGCCTTACTAGAGGCTATGCACCCATCTGTCGGTCTATCAAAGTTAAAAGTCCTGCTGGAAAGTTCCTGGACCCGAAGCAGTCTTTTGGGGAGAGATGGACAGTAGATTGTCAAACTGCTTTTGACACAGTGATTTCTAAACTAACATCTGCTCCTGTCCTTGGGTTCGCAAATCCAAAGTTACCCTACATCCTTCACACAGATGCCAGCATAATCGGGTTGGGAGCTGTTCTATACCAAGAACAGGATGATCAACTCCGGGTTATCGCCTATGCCAGCCGAGGCCTATCTCAGAGTGAATCTCGATATCCGGCACACAAACTTGAGTTTCTGGCCTTAAAATGGAGTGTCACAGAGAAATTCCATGATTATCTTTATGGTGCTAACTTCACAGTTGTTACAGACAACAATCCTCTTACATACGTTTTGACCTCAGCAAAATTGGACGCCACAAGCCACCGGTGGCTAGCTGCGCTGTCAACGTATTCCTTTAAGATGCAGTACCGTGCTGGTAAACACAACTTTGATGCAGACGCTCTGTCCAGACGTTATCATGAAATGCCAGATAAGGCTGCAAGCTGTGAAGAATGGGAATTTGTGAACCGACTAGTTGAGCAACTGTGTGACCCCGGTGAAGCTGCAGAAATCTCCCCCGACATTGTGGTTGCTATTTGTCAGAGCAGTCTTGTCAGATCATGCTGTCCTGCTGACTACACTCAACTTGATGTGACCTTAGTTGAGTCTCTTTCTGTCCATACTAATATTATTCCTGACTGTTTTGCCGAGGAAGAGTCGCATGGCCTTCCTGTCATTTCCCCGCTGACCCACGCTGACCTGAAAGAGGAGCAGCGGGCCGACCCAGCAATTCGAGAAGTCCTCTACCAGCTTGAGACAGGAGAAAAGGTTTGTTCCGCTGTTCGAGAGGAACTTCCTGAGCTTCCCTTGTTGTTACGGGAGTGGAATCGGTTGGAGCTGGAAGATGGAGTTTTATACCGGAGAAGACAGGACGAAGATAAATTTGTCCTTCAGCTTGTTCTGCCCCCAGTGTTGCGTTCTACCGTCCTGAAGAGTCTCCATAGTGACATGGGGCACATGGGCATAGAGCGAACCCTGGACTTGGTGCGGCAGCGGTTCTTCTGGCCAAAAATGGCCGCTAATGTTGAGAACTTCATCAAAACCTGTGGTCGGTGTATAAGACGTAAGACTCTTCCCGAAAGGGCAGCTCCTTTAGTAAATATTCAAACCAGTCGTCCTTTGGAACTAGTATGTATGGATTTTTTAACCCTTGAGCCGGACAGCAGCAACACCAAGAACATCTTGGTACTTACTGATCACTTCACCAAATTTGCAGTCGCTATTCCAACTGCGAACCAGAAAGCCAAAACTGTGGCGAAGTGTCTGTGGAACGACTTCATGGTTTGCTATGGCATTCCAGAACGCCTACATTCTGACCAAGGGCCAGACTTTGAGTCTAAGCTGATTAAAGAGCTCTGCGATGTAGCCGGCATCAAGAAAACTCGGACTACGCCATACCATCCCAGGGGTAACCCTGTCGAGCGCTTTAACCGGACGTTGTTAAACATGCTGGGAACTCTTGAGAGCAAGCAGAAGGCTAAGTGGAGGGAGTACGTTAAACCTCTTGTCCATGCGTATAATTGCACACGGAATGAAGTAACGGGGTTCACACCTTATGAACTCCTGTTTGGTCGATCACCACGGCTTCCGGTTGACTTAGCTTTTGGGTTGCCAGTCCGTGGCTCTTCCTCTCCCTCGCACTCTCAGTATGTGAAGGACTTAAGATCACGTCTCGAGGAGAGCTATAAACTTACGTGCCAGAACGCTCAGAAGTCAGCTAAAAGGAACAAAAGACGGTTTGATCAACGTGTAAAACCTGCAAGCTTGGATGTTGGTGACCGAGTACTGGTTCGGAATGTCAGAATCCGAGGGAAACACAAGCTCGAAGACAAGTGGGAACAAGAGGTGTACGTGGTTGTGAAACGTGCCGGGGATCTTCCAGTTTACGTTGTGAGACCAGAGACCAGGGGGGGCCCTAATCGCACACTCCACCGTGATCTGCTCTTACCCTGTGGCTTCTTATCGGCTTCTGCTACAGAGGATTTTCCAGAAGATTTTCCTGCTCAAAAACCCCATACTCGCAGCCAGAGTCACAACTGCACTGACCAAGTTGATGTTTTTGAGGATGAGGATACAGAGGATGCTGTCCTTGGGAGTTTTCCTCAGTTCCCAATGAAGTTCAGTGTGGAAAGAGCGAGTGGATGTGAACATGAACCAACGATCGGTGACATTGAGGGGTCGACATTGCCGACAGCCCCAAGTGACGCTGATTCTGTTCCATCTTTTCCACAAAGCCCTGCACTAAGACCTTCAATTGCAACTTCATTTGAAGACCACTTACCTCAAGTTGAAGAGTCCTGGCCAACCACTGGTGAAGATTCATCCATGTCCAGATGCGAGATAGAAACTCAAAGAATCAAAGAACCTAGAAACCCTCTACCAGAACCGATAACCGAACATGTTACGGGAGAGATGGAGCTACCTGTGGGAGGAGAATTGGAATTTCCTGTGGAAGAAATAACTATCAATGTGCCTGAAGCTGAAGTGCTTCTGGAGCCTGAGGTTGAAGCTTGTGAGCCGGTCCAATCTGAGTCATCTGTGGGTCCTATTGTTCATAGTTCTGTTACTGTCCCCAGTGATACATTGGGATCTGATGTAGTACCCAGACGTTCAGGGCGGCAGCGTCAACCCCTTCAACGCCTTCAATATGCAGTATTGGGCAACCCATTAATTTCAGTCGTTCAAACTCTTTTTCATAGCTTGTCTAATGTTTATACAGAGGCCCTTAGTCACGCTGCTGCAGCAGACTCTGTCCCTAAACTGTAATAGTTGCTTCTATAGTTTTATGCAACGGGACGTGCATGATTTAAGGGGGGAGGGTGTAACCCAGATGGGTTTTGCCTTATTCTCCTTATATTCTCCTTATTCGCGGCTCCCTTTTTGTGTTCACGTTGTCGCGAGACTTCGTGAAGTATCGCGAGACTTGAGATGGAGTGTTGCGTCATTTCCTTTAAATACGGCCGCGCGCTGTTGTTTTGGTATGTGTGTGCGCGAGCTGTGTGTTGAGCTGCTGCAGGTAGGCGTTTAGCCCTGTAAAACATTTTATTAATTAAACTGCTGGTTTATCTATCATGTATGCCAATCTTTTAGATTGCCTCTACCGTTGCAAATGACTGCTGTTGAGTGACTTAATGATGTGGGAACTGGTGAGTTGTCATTGTTTGTTATACAGTGCTGAAAGTGTGTTGTATGTGTATATGGTTCTGTTAGCCAGTGCTGGCGCTGGCTTTGCTTAATCATACTGAGTCTGACTATATATATACACTTTGTGCTTATTTAAATGAGCAAAACGTTAATAATTAATCTTAATATTGTTGAATTATGAAGTATCAACTATTCTTTGATTTTGAAATGTATTTTGAGGTTATTTACTGATATTGTCTATTTATAAGAGTATTCTTGCTGATTGTTAAATTATTTATTGCTATATGCAGTATTTATATTGAATCATGTACATGATGAAACGAATGAACTGAGATAATGATTATGATAATATGATGACTTTATTATATTATGCTTATGGTGATTAGTTGTGATGCTTGGAACCAGAATGATGTATTAATTGGTCCTGTTTGTACAGGCCAGGTTCTGTGCATTGATGGCGAGCCACTAGGCCCAACCCTGATGCATCGGAGTGCATGCATCTCCCGGTGTGGTAGGAGGTGCTGCAGCTGCTGACTTTGCTACACCTGCTCACACACCCTCAGAGACATTTTCACACACCTTTGGACACTTTAGCCATCTATATATTGTTACTGATCTTATGAACTGTTCCATCCTGGACTCTTTGGACTCTGTCCGTCTTGCGGTTGTGTGTTGTGAACCTCAGCGGCTTCAAGCACCTTTTTATGATTGAGTGAATTCTGAAATTGTTGTATGCTCATCATTAATAACTTTGAACTGAATACCTCCTATGTGCACGTGTAAATATTGTAAATACTTGTTGTCTTATATGTAATACAATTCACTATTGCACTGCAGTCCTGACTCTTGTGTATCATTGAACTCTACCATTTCCTCCCTGAGCCAAACTAAGATCTTCTGATACTGGTCCACTAATTTATTTATATTTGCAGCACTTATATATGCTACACATGCACATGCAGATCCTGGCCATTTTGCTTCCACATTTGTGATATGGAACGGTCACACACCACCTAAGAAATCTTAGTCAGTCCACTGAATACTTCTATGATTCTATTCCTTTTTAAAATTTGATATAATATTACTAATATGGAATATTTAGAATCGTAACAGTAACTTGCCTGCACATTTACATTGTGAACCCCATTTCGGTTAACAAAATCCCCTTAATTGAGGCCTAAATGGGAACGTGTGTGCAGTCTATCGCACCAATCATGTTAGGGAAGCCTGAGGGACACATACTCTGTCATACTTATTGGAATGATCATGATTGCATGATCTTCAATAAAAATTATAATATATCTGCGTTGGCAAAAAAAAGAAAAAAGAAAAGAAGAAAAAATCTGCTTTTCAACCTTGGGTCTTAACTCTTAAGTTGCCACAAAAACCCCTAAAAACTGCTTGAGCACCAGATAAACTTTGCGAAAGGCATGACAGTCATCACTTTTCAGCAAGTTCTCCACATCTCCAATAGTGTAAAGGATAGAGCCGCTCACAAAAAATCTGCAGGGCAATGCACACAGTTTGTGCTGTTATTAAAGCCCGACTTCGATGAGCCGAACATTTAATTTGTTGTTCCAACAAATTAGAGTAAATATGTAAATGACAACCTCACTAGTCACAAGAAAAAAGATATCTCTCAAAAAGTACACTATCGCGCTGCGTTAAAGGACTTCTCGTATCAGCTCTGCTTATAAAGCCGCAAACTAATCTTGTTTACATGAAATAAGCCTGCTCCCGAGCAGGTTTAAGCTTACACACCTGTTGCTGTGTCAGCAAATCCAGAATGAGCGTCAATGAACCAAACAATCCAAGATCATGCCTAACTGAGTTAGCGACGTACAAAGAACAGACCCCGGGAAACAAACTTTAATTCAAATCTTTAATTAGGAAAGCTGAAGACTGAGGATGAAGACAGAGTCGAAGGTGCATGCAGAGCGATGTCTGACCAAGACGAGGCCAGTGGGACGAGGAAGCCCGGTGGAGCCATTGGGATGATGGTTTCTGGTGGAGCCCAGGGAGGGAGGAGCCAAGGCGGAGATGATGGGTCGACAGGCCACGGTGGATTGATGAGTTCTGACGCTGCAGGTGGAGCCGGGGGATTGTCCTTACTGGTTGGAGGTGATGTCTTGAGTTTCTGAGGCAGATCCTCACATGATGGTGTAGGACCACGGTTGTCAAACTGGGGTACGTGTACCCCCAGTGGTACGTGGACTGATTTCAGGGGGTACGCGAAAAAAGATCTAAGGGACTGTTCGTTTTTTATTTAAGGGGCTACCGGAGGAGTTTTGAGATCTGTAGTCAAAAAAGACTTGACCCTCCCTTTGCCAGCAATAATTTTTTCATTGAACCTCAAAAAGGATTGTGAAAAAAGGCATGACCCTCCCCCATAATTTATTGATTACTTCTGTACTGGTTTGCGCTTGGCAAAGATGTTCAGATAGCCATTGTTTTTTTACAACCATGACAAACGACTAAACTCCAGCTTTCTCATCTTACTAGGGCTGTAACGATAGACCAAACCTAAAATTCGGTTCGTATCACGATTTTTGATTTTACATTTGAAAAAAATCATGTTTTCGGTGCTGATGCAGTGGTGATGCGTTCATGTAACATGCAAGGGTGGCGCTGCCAATAAAGTATCTAAAAGCTGCCACAAAGAACCGGCATAATGATTATGAATATGTGAAATATAACAAGGAGACATTTTAATTGTTTATTAATAAACAAGTGTTTGTCAGTGTCGGCTGCAAAGATGAAGTTGCCGATGTTGACTCGCGATCTTCGCAGTAGTGAACGCGCCAGAGAGAAATGCACATTTCATACGGATTACATAAGCAGAGAGTCTGATTTCTTTCGTTTTGAATTGTTCTGTTAAAAAGTAGACATTTCAAGCTTTCTATATATTTCTCAGTTCTGTGAGGCATGTACCTTATATGCTGTGTTTCGGTTCATTTATTAGACGAGAGTCCAGATCATGCGCCGGCGCCTCCGTGTCATGATGATCTATTTTCTACTATGTTTACTTATTGATTAAATCCAGGCAATTGGTTGATGAAACATTGATTAAAATGAAGATACAATTAATAAAAAACGAGTTCACTTTAAAGAAAGGCTTTGTGCTTTCTGTTTGAGGTCTCTGTGAAAGTTTTAAAGTCGCTTTCAGAGCGGTCATGTCCATAACGGAGAACTGTCACGTCCGTAACCTTGTTTTTTTCCTCATAAATGCGAACACGAAAAATGAAATAAAAATAATATTTTATGTTCTGTGGAGGCGGACCCTCATCCGGTGGGTAGTATTACTTTTGTTTTGCGCAGTGTAGTTCATAGAATTACAAAAAAATATTTTGCCACCTAAGAAGTTAAAGATTTTTGTGTCATGTCATGTGATTTTTGTGACATGTCTATTTCCCTCATATTAAATATAAAACGCATGTGTAGACTGATATTTTTCTAATGTCTGGAGCTTTATTAAGGGAGTATGGATATATAAACAGACGTTTCAGTATTAAATGCATTTTCTGAGAATTTGTATTTCAAGTTTTGACTGCAAATATCACGTCCGTAACGCTGGAATTGCCCAATTTTAAAGAATTTATCCTCAACTAGTTTTTTAGCGTAGGTCTACGTATTTTATTATATTCACTTCTACTAATAGTAATTTAAAAATGTGGTAGCCCTACATCTAATACATCACACTCAACTGTTATGGTGGCAATTTCAGTAGATTTACTCACTAACATTGTTGAGGAAACACAATAAGAATGGAAACTAAAATATGGTAGTATCGTGCTACAGCGCACATTCTATCAGCTGCAGTTCTGGCGCCTCAGTCCCAATACTATAAAACTCGACGTAGCCTACGTTCACATCACATTTTTATGCAGCGGTAGAGTTACACTCACATGACACTGCACTTATTCGCAATCACAAATGTTCATTATTTGAGAGAGAGCCTCATTGAAATATCCACGAACGGGTCGGTCAGAATCGAGTTCGGTCAGAAGACAGATTTCTGGATTAGTTTGTGGGCAGAGTATCCGGACCTGGCAAACCGAGCGATCAAGACGTTGATGCCATTTGTTACAATGTATTTATGTGAGACTGGATTCTCAGCTTTGGTCTGCCTTAAGACCAAGTATAGGTACAGACTGTTTGTGGAAAATTATCTAAGACGGAAACTGTCCCCGATTCGGCCTAACATCGCTGCATTATGTAAGAACATCCAGGCACATCCCTCACATTGATTAAACTGGTGATGTGGATTGAGAGGTGGTAGGCCTATTGGTTTACTACAATTTAGTTTACTGTTTACTATTTAGTTTACTATTGTTAATGTGTTCTCTTTTTTATTATTATTTTACAGCAGAGAAGTTAAGAAAATATACAATGTTATCATATGTGAAAAGCAATACTTATCAGTAGGCCTATGTGAAAAGTTAACAATAGCTTTAATGAGATGTTGGATATGTGTTGTAGGCCTATTGTGTGTGAGATTGGGTGCATATCTGTTTAAAATCATTATATTCAGCACATTTGTATCATATGTTGACTTTTGATGAGATTCGTATCATATGTTTATGATTCTATTCACTATTCTCGACAAAATTGATAAAAATAAATATTACTAATAAAAAAAACTTGTTGTTAACATTTGGGGGTGTTGGGGGTACTCCGGAAGATCTATAATGTCTCAGGGGGTACATGCCTGTTAAAAGTTTGGGAACCACTGGTTGTAGGAGATGCAGAGGGGCTGAATGGAACCAGCGGAGGCGGGGCTGAGGGACTGTTAGAGGAGGTGGGAAAGGTTGGCTGGGAGGGATCACAGGAGATTCAGGGCTGGGCAGAACCTGCGGGGAAACAGTAAAGTCCCGCCTGGTAGGAAACAGTGGAGACCAGTGTTGGGGAAGCTACTCTGAAACTGTAGTTCGACAAGCTACAAGCTACTCGTAAGGTAAAGTAGTTAAACTACAGTCAAGCTACCATTTTGGAAAAGTAGTTAGCTACACTACAAGTTACTATCAAAAAGTAACTAGATACATTGAAACTACTTTTGATTTTTTTTTTAACAATGTATATTACAAATAACTGAATAAGTCTCTGAGGAATGTTTTAACCCTCAGGTGCTCTTCATTTGGGTGCACCTTTTGTTATCTTCCCTGTCATAAGTGACCGGACACCTAAAAATGAAACTCCCCCATCCCAGTAAAACCAATGCAAATTTTTTTCTATAATATTTTTTCTTTTTGATTTTGTATTTTGAGAGAATTTGATGTTACTTATTAATATTAATGGTCCATTTTTGCCATTGAAAATAATACAAAATATTGTTGTGTTGTTGATATACTGCACATGGAAACGCGGGTGGAATGAGCCACGACAAGGAGATTCTTTCACAAGTTTTACTGAAGTTCTTCGGACAAAGTGGTAAGTTAAAGTTCACAGCGCACTCACTAACAGTGTTACATTCATGAACACAGACTTATATCAGGTTTCTGCAGCTGATTGGCGCCCTTGCCTCGGCACTGGACGGTAGTTTTTCCGATGTGCGATGAGCATGCGAGCTACCTTGAAGAACAAGAATTAACGTTTCCAACGTAACTTCATGCTCCAAACTAAGGAGTGCTTATCTGAACAACCAGTGAGCTACAAGAACACGGTAGGCAGTTAAGGGCCAGGTTACAACACTATCCCCCCTCTTTTAGCAGTACTGAGTCCCTTCAGTACAATAACCCAAAAACAGGAACCAAAACAATAACTAAAAATTGTAAATGTATTTATGAAGAGTAAGTACACTTAGCCTGGAACAGCCCTCAAAGGTGTTAACTCTGAAATAACAGTCCATAAGTACTTGCACATAACTGAAGTCTGGAACAGTCATTCTCTTTTCTCTTAATCATTGTATCTGGCAGGATTACGAATTTCTCTTCCTTTGTCCTCTTGATTTTTTCTTTTTGTCCTAGGTCTAACCTAAACCCAAGTTATTTGTCTTTTTTTCTTCGTCGGCGAGTTGTTGGCTGACGTTTTCTTCCTTTGTCCAGGTTTTCCTTAGGCTCCAGGTCAGAAGATACTGAATCTGTTTCGCTACTGTCCTGGGTTACGAGCTGTTCAGGTTCAAGCTGAGGTTCTTGAATGATAGGATTATCCGGGGTACCATTGCTCTTTTGCCGAATCTGGCAATCACCTCACAGTCATAAGGTTTCAGACGATCATGATGCATGATTCTCTTGTGTCGTAACCCCTGAACCTCATAAAGTACAGGGCCACGACAGGCTAATATCACAATGGGCCCTTTCCAAGGTGCTTGGAGTTTTGGACTTTGTCCCTTCTTTTTGGTGCTGTCTCTAATGTACACAAGATCTCCCACACTATACATCCTCTCTTGAGCCCTGAGATCGTACGTCTTCTTTTGACGTTGTTGAGCTGTTCGAAGGTGCCCTCTGGCAGTGTCATGTGCTTCTCTTAAGCCTTTTTCCAAGTTGTACAGGAAGTCTGGAACTCCCAAACTATCTGACCTCTGCTCTGCTATGCCAGACCACAGATCTTGCGGTTGGTAGACTTCCCTTCCGAGCATCGGCCTATTTGGTGTGAATCCGGTAACTGCATGCTGGGAGCTACGATACACTGATGTAAGGAGGCGAAGATGCACATCCCAGTTTTTCTGATCCTGGTTCACATAGCAGCGGATCATCTGCAGGAGTGTACGGTTGAACCGCTCAACTTGCTCATTTGAGGCAGGGTGGTAAGGGGTCATCCTTGTTTTGGTGATCTGCAAGAGACTACAAACATTCTTGAATAGTGTACTTTCAAATTTGCGACCCTGGTCTGTGTGCAGATCAAGTGGTGCACCAAACCTGGAAATGAACTCGTAAACTAGTGTCCTAGATGTAGGTTCTGCCCCTTGGTCTGGAACCGGAAATGCTTCCACCCATCGAGCGAATTGATCAATGATGGAGAAAGGCAGGCATGCAACACTTCAGTTTGCATTGAAGCTGGTACTAGTAGTAGCAAGGAAGGGCTGAGTCCCCCAGGCCTTTCCCAACGATAGAAGAGAACACCTTGATGTGATTGGACTTGCGGCCAACACAGCCAGTATTTCATTACTGCTGGACTTTTCAATGCTACCTGCTCTTTTGCTGGAAGGGTTTCACTCTCTTTCTACTCATGCAAGATTGAAAGATCAGGATCAGCTTTTTGTTCTTGAGCCAGCTGTTGTTTAGTAATGGTTTCTAACCAGTTAACACGTGGGGCTCCAAGCAACTCTGAAGCTGACCTGTTCTCTCCACCGGTGCAAATGTCATTGTGTTCCTCTGTTTCACACTCAATGCGCCTTACTGCTAGTGGCACAACGTCATCGACGTCTTCTTCAAACCTGTCCCAACGTTCATGGAGTCTTTGGCAGTGTTGGCAACCTCCACATGGCAAAACTAAAACATCCTTCCCCGCCTGGTAACAGTTACACATATTGTGGATCTCGCCCTCACGTCTTGACATTGCATCAGCATTTGAATGGTGTTTTCCAGCCCTGTGCTCTATGTCAAAATCTCAGCTCTTCCAGCCATCGTGAAAGCTGTCCTTTGGGTGTTTGAAACAGAACAACCAGGTCAGGCTGTTGTGATCTATGCGCAAAAGGAACTTCTTGCCAAGCAGGTAGTGTTGAAATTGGTGGGTGTAGCAAACAATAGCTAGCAACTCTCGTCTCGTTACACAGTATCTCCTCTGAGTTGGGGTAAGGTGGTTACTAGCGTAGGTGATAACTCTCTCCTCTCCCCACTGGAGTTGTGATAACACTGCTCCGATGCTGTGATTTGACGCATCTGTGTCCAGGATATATTTCCCTTCCGCAGAAGGATACCCAAGTATCGGTACAGAAGTTAACTTTTCCTCTAGCTGTGTGAAGGCATTTGGTGCTCCTCAGTCCACAGGAATGTTACTCCTTTTTGAAGGAGTTCATTTAGAGGGCTAGCCAACTCAGAGAAGGCCGGAACAAACTTCCTGTAGAAGTTACATAGTCCAAGGAAGGCCTTTAGCTCATGCACACTTGTGGGACACTTGACCTTAATCAAAGCTGGATTGGGGCGTATGCCCACACCACTGACCACATGGCCCAGAAAAAGGACTTCATCTTTGAGTAGATGACACTTTGATGGCTTCAGCTTCAACCCGTAACTGTCAAGGCGTTGGAATACAACTTCGAGATGATCAAGGCTCTCGTCTATCTCTTTACCCAGGATTATAATGTCATCCAAGTAAATTAGAAGGGTTTCCCACTGAAGTCCTCTAAGAACAAGCTCCATTGCCCTTTGGAAAGTACTTGGAGCATTGCACAGTCCGAAGAGCATACGATTGTATTCATAAAGGCCATGGCAAGTGATGAAGGCCGTCTTTTCTCTGTCCATTTCATCTACTTAGGGCTGGGCGATATGGCCTTTTATAAATACCGCGATATTTTTAGGCCATGTCACGATACGCGATATATATCTCGATATTTTGCCTTAGCCTTGAATTAAAACTTTGATGCATACAATCACACCAGTATGATGATTCTATATGTCTACATTAAAACATTCTTGTTCAAACTGTATAATCCATAAATAATAATCCACCCGCCAACCACCCATATTCTTTGATTTAGATATCTGCATCTGATCATCACATTACAATTATTCAATTAAGCATGATAATATGGTAACATATCACACAATTAACATTTATTTAAATTAAAAGTTCTTCTCTTGGCAAAATTACATTTTCTTTATAGCCTAAACAGAGGCTTTACTCCCTTTAAACTTATTGTCAATGTTTCATTTCTGAAAACACTCTTATCAGAACAATTTTTTGTACCTTTACAAAGGGCATTTTCCCCCTAATTTTATTTAATGTATGCTCTAAATTTCATTTCAAATTCTTACATTTTATCAATACATTCAATTAAAATAATAAGACAGGCTGTTACCAATCAAATTAAATAATTTACATTGAAAAATTATAACTGTATTAAATGAGATTATGAGATTGTTTTGAATATTTTTTGAATATACAAATAAGGAATGTTGAAAAAAATGATACTTTGAAACTAAACCGCCAGTAGGAGGCGGCAGGGGGGCGTCTTAATGAGCGAGTCATTGAGTCATTAATTTAAACGATTCGTTCAAACGGCTGATTGATTCAGAATGAGGCGGTTTAATAATGGGCAATTGAATCTTTGACTCAAGCGATTAACTGTTAGTTCAAAACGCTGAATGATTCAGTAATGAATCATGGATGAGTGTTGCTGTGAGACGCGATATGGTTCTGTTGTTTGGAACTATTTTCGCTGCTAAAACAGAACAAAAACAGTCTAAAAATGTAAGTAACTTAATTTGAACTATTTGTTTATTGAACTGTTATGAAATTAATATCTCGGTTTCAATCGTGATGGCATTCAGGAAAACAGCACTCTGGTCGTGTGTAGCCTATATATTGTTTCTTAACTATAATTAATGTTATAAATAATTGCGCGAGACTCAACAGCGCAACTTAGGGCCCTTTCACCCCTACCTTGTTTGGTCCGGACTTTCGGACTTTTCAGTTTGGTCCGAATCAAAATTACAGGTGTGAAACCTCCCCCGGACCACGGTCCGCACCAAACAGATGAAATTTGGTCAGACGAAAAGAGGTAGTCTCGGTCCGGATCAAACTGAACAAAGGTTTGGTTCGTTTCTAGTGTGAAAGCATTTCTGTATGGTTCGGATTTTCAGACCTTTTACAGGAAGTTCCGGTGGTTCCCGCATAGCCGAAAAAACAGAAGGTGGCAGGAAAAATGAGCCGTACGCACATGGGGAGAGGAGGAGACGAGGTTTTTAATTGAAGTATGGTCTGATGACATAATTAGAAGTCAACTGGAAAACATGCACAAAAAAAAGAGCTTGCATGATTGCTTGCAGTCTTCTCCTCCTTTCCTGCCGGCGACGATAAAATGTTCAAACGACGAGGACGTTCATTTGGCGAATTTGAACTAGCCTTGTGTATAGTTGGTGCTGCAGGTAATTGTGCCATAAAAATAACAATACAGTCGCAACGATATGCGTCTGTTCATTCATGTTTTCAAAGTTACCCGCCGCATTGACAACACGATGACGTCAGACGCACGTCCATTTACAAACCAATCAATGTCGAGATGCAGCCCACATAGATGATGACGACAGGACACAAGTATGTCATGTAAAGTTCTTTAGTGCGCTCGCATAATTGCAGTGTGAAACCAAACCAAAACTTTCTGAAAGTATAAAATGTATCAAAATGTGAACTTTGGTTCGGACCTTGGTGCGGACTTTCAGGTGTGAAAACGCCCTTAGTTACCGTCCGTACATTAGGTAACATGATGGGAGTTCCGTGTCTTTATTACACTCATTTAGCTGTCATCCACCCTCGATTGAATGGAATGTTTTTATTACTCGGCCCGCTCGACCCGCGGATTATGATCCGTGCAGCACTATCGGCAAACTAAACGGTTAGAGAATGGACACAAGCGGGAATCGCGACAGAACTGTCATGGTGGAAAAAGTGTATATGAGCACGTGACTGTCTGTCCGAGTTTTGTCGAGAGGCGGAGGCGGCACGAAATTTGACGGAGGCGGCCGCCTCATAATTGTCTATGCAGGAAAAACCCTGAAGGTAATCATTATGCTTGCGCTTTGATGCTGGACAGGACAAGAGGGGGAAAAAACAAAGGAAAAAAAATGTCCGCGAGTTTCAGGATATAGTAATTTTCTACATCACACGGACTACAAGCCGCGATATATCGAGTATATTCGATATATCGCCCAGCCCTACATCTACTACAATTTTACAGTACCCAGACTGGAGGTCTAGGGTAGAGAAAACCCAAGTGCCACCGAGAACATCAAGACATTCCTCAATCTTGGGGAGAGGATAAGCATCCTTAATTGTCAGGCTGTTTAGGCGCCGATAATCGACACACCAGCGGACCCCACCATCCTTTTTACGGACTAGCACCACAGGTGAGGCCCACTCTGAGGAGGAAGGTGTAACGACTCCTGCTTCCAGCATAGCTTTGAGATGCCTCTCCTCTTCCCCTTGAAACTCAAGGGGAGTCCGTCTTACAGGCTGTCATACTGGCCTAGCCGCTCCAGTGTATATCTTCTGCGTGACAGCTGTTAAGAATCCAAGGTCATCATCTGAAATGGCAAAGAGAAACCTGTATGAATGCAGGAGCTTAACAAGTCGTTGTTGCTCTTCCTCACTTAAGGCCCCGCTTGAAGCGGCTTAAAGGGCTTGGAGGTGCTTGGGCAAGTCAGTGGCAGTTGTCAGTCTTCTCAGTTCTGAATGAACTGTGTCATCACGCTGCTTTTGAAGGCTACAATCCTCTTCTTGCAGTGTATAATTTGACGAGCTCTCATCTGCATAAGTTTCAACTAAGAGACCCAGGCAGGCTCCTTTCAGTAAGGTAGTCTTGTGGCTGGAAAGATTGCAGAGCCTGACAATCACCCGTTGCTCCATGGTTGTGACAACACTTCCAGAAGCCACAGTTTATGTAATCGGGTAGGGTTCCAAAACAGCGCAGACACCAGGTTTTGGATTGTCAACTTCTCCCCAGACAAGACATTCACTTTCTGGACGTAACATTGTGTCTGTCTCGAGGACCACTCGTGCAACGTGATAGTCTGTTCCATCCCCGCCAACGATCCTAGCAGGAACCAGCTCCTCCTCAATTAATACTCTGCCATTAGTGTGGATTGTTACGTTTGCAGCTTGCAGAAGATCGAGGCCCAGAAGAACAGAGTCACGTATCGGAGCCACAAAAATGTCCCATTCTGCACTCCAGGTACCAATTTGGAATTTAACTTTTAGTGTACCTTTGGCGCTCCTGCCTTTCCCTGATTCTGCATTATGGAGGCATCTCTGTGTTAAAGCCGTCTGCTTATTTGAGGGAAACTGCTGATACAAGGTTTCTGAGATAACTGTTGCTTCAGCTCCTGTGTCTACAACGGCTTTCACTGGAATGCTGTTCACAGTTGCATCAATGAGCAAGCTTGGGCCTCTACTTGTAGCGCGTCCCAACCGGGGTGTGGGGGACTGACTTCTCCAGCTCACTGAGTCTCTTGCAGCAGGACTGCGGTTTTGATCCTTACTATTTTGACCGGAGTTGGGTGGGAGGGTTGCCAGCCTCATGCACTCTCTGCGAAAATGTCTTTCTTCACCACAGTGATAACACAAACCTGTTCCAATACGGCTGGGACTTGGGGAGTAGGATCTGGTTTGTGGTGCACCACGTTGTGTTGGAGACCGCCCTGGCCTACTTTGCTGATTTGCTTCCTCCAGCTTTCTTGGCTCCTTAACCACAGGGTTGTCTAGTTTCGATTGCAGCTGCTCCATCTTTTTCATCAGGAGGTGAAACTGGTCAGCAGTCACATAGTTCTTACTAATTCTCTCCACTGTCTCTGTTAGGGATGCAGTTTTTTGCGAGAGAAGGGCTAGCTGGTCTGCAGTGACGTAGCTTGGACTATGCACCCTGCATGAGGCTGCTGGAGTTTCAATGGACACGTCATCATCATCTGCCCATGAAATCCGCCTGGCTCTGCTCTTTGAATCAACACCACGCCCCACAGTCGCTCGATAATTGTGCTTGTGGGCCTCTACAAGTCTTTGAGCCTCCACTAATGAATGGGGATCTCTGTTCATTACTTCATAAGCCACCTTTTGGTTACGAAGCCCTTTGAGGAAGAAATCTGTGGCAAGTTGGTCTTGTAGATCGAGGTCCACGCCAGGGTAGGCTAAGGTGACTAAGCGTTGTTCCTCTTCTGCGAACTCTGCTGCCGACTCTTTGAACTTGCGGAGTTCTCCAAGCTTCCTTCTAATTTTGGTTCGCAGTTGCTCATTATTCTTACTCTGATTTTCAAGCATTGCCTTCAACCAGTCTGGAGGTTGGTCGGGATCAGGGGCTGCTGCTGCCATTGTTACTTGGTATAAATCTTCCTGGGACATGTTTTAATATTTCTCTTTAATCTTTAATATTTAAACTTTCTCTATTTTGCTTTTTGTTATTAGGGGTTCAAGCACTTCAGTGCTGAAACCCTATTGTTATTGTTAATTTTCCCATGATGCAACATTCAGACATAAAACTGATCGGGCAGAACGAACCGTAAGTCGTAGAGCTTTGAAACTTTGGGGGCTGGTAGTACTCACACCGCCTACAACGTCACCAAGGCACGCCCCGATTGGCCCATAGGTGGCGCTACAGTGGCCAAAAGTACGAAACGGCTCATAACTCCTCAACCGTTAGGCGTAGGCTCAAGTGTCTTACATCGTTGGAATCCTTGGCTCAAGCCGGACAAGACGCATGCCTCGGATTGGCTCGCCCTTCAGGCTCCAATTTTGAGTAAATCGCGTTTTTGTGTAAAACCTACTTTTGCGCACTACTCTTAGGTTTTTGGCCTGATCAGAACCAAACCACTGCAGAAATATTCTCTGGAGTCTGACGGTCAATAATCAATAAAAAAATTCTAAATTTCAATTGTCGGTCACTAAGGGGAACCAAAATGTTTGATGGGACCAGAGCCACTTTTACTAAAACGGCTATAACTTGTGAACGGAAAGAGATATTTTCACTAAACTTGGGACACATGTTCATGAGCTCAATTTGAGGTCACATGAAAAAAATTGCGACGATTGGCCACTTGGTGGCGCTATAACAAGGAAAAAAATCATGACAATGGTTATAACCGCATCCAAACGTTAGTCTAATGAAAGATGGCATGCAGTGTCTTTGTCCAGGGTACCTTGATAGTCTATGAGAACATTGGTGTATCTCAAAAAACTCAGTATACGTCATCGGCATAATGCCCTGAAGGAGCCTGAGACTTTTCAAGCCAACGTTTTTTCACGGGAGTGACCTCCTTATACTCCTGAATCCTTGCCGAGTCCAACAATACCAAACATGCCAGGTTATGCCTTTTGGTTTTGTAACGTGTCATTTAGAGCTTAAAAAAAATTACTGTTATCTTCGAAGACCATTAGTCCGATCGAGACAAAAAAACAAACAAAAAAAACAGGCAATTTGAAAACATAAGTAAATAGCTAAACAATAATGCCCAATTGTCAAAATTATGATAGGAACTGAAAAAAAATCCAATCAATATCACCCATGCATCATTTTAATGCTCTAATAAATATAAGTGTCTCAACTTCAAAACAAAATTAGATATTTACAACAAATTTGAGACATGTATATGGGCACACTTTGAGGACTACTAATAAAAGTGGTGGAGATCAGGTAGGTCAAGCTGCTATAGCTGTCAAAAAAAAACTTTAAAAAAATATTGTTCCTTAGTAAATTGCCTGTATTGGCTGTAAATGGTCTTTCCTATGATCTAAGATTATTTATTTATTTATTTATTTATTTGGATCCCCATTAGCCAGTACAGAGGCAGAGGCTTCTCTTCCTGAGGTCCCAACAATTAAATACAAATACTACATTTAATCAAAAAAATAAAAAGTTAAGCCAATGAACCTATAACAGATTCCAAATATCAAAATCAACAATTTACTATATATAGTGCAATTAAATGTTCCTTAAAATATTTTTTAAAACTCATTTTTCTTGTGTAGAGTGCCTCTTGCCAAAATGTGTAATATCAATGGTAAATCCTTCCATAGTTTCATTCTTCTTTACATTATAAAGTCCGATGTTTTGCAGTGGTTTTCGAAATAAAATAAAAATCCCTTTTATGCATGCCTGCTGTTAAAATCATGACTAGCACTACTATACAAAAATTGAGAGAACAGGAAATTAGGAATTCTAGACAGAAATATTTCTTTTAAAACAAAGCAGAGAAAATCTTTCACCTGTACATTTTTTGTCTATATGCACACGACCAAACAGCTGCAATAATCTAAGCTAGAACCATTGTTTTAGAAATACAGTTGTAACCCGGGTAACCCAGGCCACCAGTAAATGACTTGAGAGATGGAAAAAGTTAAGAAATATCAAGAATTAAAGTGTTCTACAAAGAAACGCGATTCATCCAATCACTGATTGTGCTGCAGTGACTGACAGCCCTGAGAACCAACAGTAGCGGCATATTCATTAGGCCCGCCCACAGTTCGCGTCGGCGCCGTCGTCAGTCAGCATTCAACAGACGGAATCAGATGAGAACAGGTCAGACAGGCAGCAGCACACGGAGCATTTCTCCACAAACTTCTTTCACAAAATCATAATCGAACGGGAACTGTGAATGAGTGCACTTGGAAACTTTGGATGCGTCAGGCTAATGTGTTGTCATAGAGAGAAAAGTGAAGTGGAAATCTGTATTGAATTTGGTTTTGGTGAGTGATTTTTTTAAATTATTAAATCTGAATATAAAAAGACATATGAAAGATATAGATATGTCAATTTCAGAATTGATTTGATATGAGTAGGCCGCACTCACAGCGCGAGCTGAGCTAGTTAGCTAAAGCTACCACGTGTAACGATGCTTATTGTATCATTAGTTGAGACAATGAGTGATTTATGAGTGTTGATCGGTTCTATAAATGTCGAGAAGTTAGATTATTGTGTCATTTGAGATGCGCATACTTAATTATTGTAGGTTTGTCTTGTGTTTTGCAACGCTGTGTTTCCTTGTTCTCAGTTTTTTCCTATGTGAACGTGATCCGCAAGTATCCTGTTTTGAAACTAGGCATATCAACTGGTAAGATGTTTACAATTTTCTTTTGTTTTTCGGACTCAAAGGACTTTGATTCATGGGATTTAGTGATTGATTGGTTTATTTTTGCTTCTGAAATGGACAGACTTTGTTTTTTGTACTTGAACTGATCGGAAAATTTTGAACAACTCTTTAAACTGAATCCTTTGATTCACGAACTTTGTTAAACTGAGTCGTTTTATTCATGAACTTTGTTCAACTGAATCTTTTCATCTTTCCAGCATTTCCAATTCATATTGTTGAACATACTGTTTACTATTGACAGTAAATGTGTTTATTGGAAGGAATTCGGAATCATTGTGTTTTGAGTTGAATCCAATATCTGATTACATTTCTTTTTGTACATTTCATCATTCATTCATCCCAAAAGAAATAACTAGTCGTTAAGGCTGTAACGTTAGTCAACCAGATAAATCCATAGTCGACCAAAGTCCTGTCCTGCACAACGATCAGTCAACAAAATAAAAATTAAAAAAATGCAATGTTTTGCATTTTTATTGAACATTTATTAAACAATTGTCATAGAGCACCTATAAAACAACAACAAAAAAATCAATACTACATAAAACTATAATAATAAAATTAGTTGAAAATTAAGTGATTTTTTTTTAACTGCAAAGTGAGAAGTTCTGTCCTAGATCTATAGTGACCGTCACACTCGCGCACCTCACCACACCACACGCTACAAAAAATATAACTGCTAAAACTGCCAAATAATGAAAAATCATAACAAAAGTTCTCGTTTATACTGGTGTATATTCTTCTTTACTTTCAAAGCTTTGGGTTAACTTTTGTTCAGCCGATCTAGGCATTTTAAAACACACAAACCCAAATAGCCTAAAAAACAATCCTAATAATTATAGGCTGTATAGTAGGAAGGCATATAGGTTTATTTTCGTTTTGTTACATTATTTAGGCTATTTTCGAACGCGTCAAGTGTACAAATAAAAACAAAAACATAAAACACAATCTATTGAGTCAGTCTAATTAAGCCGTTAAGGCTTCTTACAGATTTGCAGGCCTAGTCCACCTTTTTTTATGTTGTGGGTTAAAAACAATAACATGTCCACATTCTTGGGTAAAAGACAGCTCCTCGACTTAACAATAAATCCTGCTTTGCAAAATATGTGCTGCAGGAGTAGAGGTTGCAGGGATGCAGAGCAGGCGTCTCTTGCGTGCTCAAGTTCGTCATTTCAAATGTAGGCGCGCGGCATGCAAGCTCTTAATGGAAGCGACGCGGTCGGGGGCCACATGCTCATTTTTGCCCCGAACAGTCGAAGATTCGATGCATCGATAGGAGGAGCCTGATTTGACTACCAATCTCACAGTCGAATCTTCGCAGAGGTTATAAGGGTGCTCAATGTCTGATTTCACATAGAACTAATGGTTTTCTGTCAATACGTGAATATAGGAGCCTATTATGATAATGTTGTAAATAGAAATGTGCAAAGGAAGAAGCTTTAAATAAATATTTTTAACGTGCATGAATAAATCCAAACACCCCGTGACAGATTTAAGTTTCACTTTCGATACGTGACCGATAGAGGAGCGTTTTGGCGGCAGGGATTTAAATCTTTAAAAATGTCTGGGATAAGAAAATCTAAAGTGTGGATGCACACCATCAGAAAGGATATTTTCCCAAACTGGATTTAGCATCAGGAAAACCATGATCGCACTTCTGCAGGCCAGTTGGTTTTCCTCTGGACATTCTAAAACGCTTAACGTGAAAAAAGCTTTTAAAACGCTAGGGCACTTTTACATGGCTTAATTAATGTATAGTAGGCTACCTCATTAAGAAACCATACAATGTGCAGATAAGCAAATGAACCCAGAATATGAACGCAACGTGTTCCTCCTATAGAAAGTCACGTAAAGCATTTTCTTTATAATAACGGTTTTCAATGGGAGGAAAATTAGCGTTTAATTAAACGAGTTGCGTTCATATTCTGGGCTCATCTGCTTTTCTGCAGGCTATACAGTATGCTTGATTAATAAGGTGTGTATACAATTTGATCTTTTGATATAACTGTCTTAGGACATTAAGCCGTTAAACGTTTAACGTTAAACGTTCATGTTAAGTGTTTTAGAATGTATTTTATCCGCGCACACAATTTGAAAAGACTCAAACGGACACAGAGACACAGACAGAGTGAAAGACTAGATTTTTACAAGTGATTTCAAAAAATTTCAGCCGGTTCTAATTTGATTTTTGGATGCTGTGAACATGTTTAGATAAACTGTCACTCGAGTTCAGCGTTTATTGTTGTTTCTGCAGTTAAAAAGACAAGGTTGACCATTCTGGCTATACTTTCGATATTTTAATAATATCTTTATTTTTTATTTTTATTTATTGATCACTCAGGGTAATCTAATTTAACTATTTGTGGCTTGTGTTTTGAATATATGTTCCCCTGCACTTTAGGCACTTTGCGCACATTTGTTCTGCATCTTGTGACTTGTTTCAGAGTTATTTCATTTTTTTTTTTTTTTAGAAAGGTATATTCTGTTCTAATTTAATTCTGTAAGTTAATTGTTGATTATTTTTCGGTGCATAGATGTTGCGCTCTGTAGGTACTTAGAGCCTGCTCGCACAGGCAATTTAGCCGATTTAGTTTGATTTGAATGTGAAATGCAAATCCTGTCTGCAGTGTGGCCTTTCTGCAGTTATTTATGTTATTTCTTAGTTGTATTGATCCGAAATGTTTTTCTACATTTTTTTCTATATCTTTTTGTGATGCTCTGTACATCGCGGCTTTAAAATGTTAAAGCCCCGCCCCCTCCCCAACCCCACACACGATTCGACTATTAGTCGACTATAGGGAAGACTTTACGATTCTGATTCGACTATGAAAATCCTTAGTCGGGGACACCCCTACTCCACAGTCTTGTCTTTTTTTGTAAAATTCAGCCAGACAAAAGATTTAGATTTCTTCGAGATTTTGTCGACAAAAGCAATAACAAATAGCATTCTAACTGAATGAATACAGCAAAACTACCTATATTCCTTACTGAGCACGAAGCAGCCAGCCGCAGGTGTGGTTCCCGAGTGTTCTACGTGGTGCGCCAAACTGGCGCAAAATGAACTAAATGAAAACATTTAAATTTGGGGATAAAACACAGGCTAATTATATTTAAAATACAGTAATATATAACTGCGTATAAAGGAATAAACATCAAATAGTAAATCAATTAATTTATTTCTGTTGGTAAAAAAATATGCAACTGGTCGACCAATGAGAATGTCAGTCGACAAAGACGGCATCAACTGATTAGTCGACTAAACGACTAAAGTTGACAGCCCTACTTGTCAGTGATGTCTGTTTTGATTTATTGACTGTTATAAATTGTTTATATTTGTCACTCATCTTTCTGAAACAAACTACAAAGAGAACTATTTCATTTTTATAAGGAAATAAATATAATTTTCTATTTGATAGCAATACAATACCACTGTCACATGACGCCTACCACAGGTCTGAGCTCGTCACTGTCATCACTGCAAAAAACAAAACAAAAAAACCTTTACATGTTAACATTGTGTCGAATAACATGGATTCATTGATTGTTAATGACATGGATTGTGTCTAATGACATTTGTGTCTTACATGGATTCATGGTTTTCTAAACAAACATTATCAAAACATGGAGCAAATCCGACCTTTCGCGAGTTGGGGAGCGCAATGTTCCACAACGCAGCATTTGATTTCAGAAGCGTCTCTCCACGCCGCTTCCCTAAAGATAGGCGCCTAGTTTATATTCGACAAACACCATGTCCAAACCACACCTCATCTTATGTACAAAATAAGAGTAAAAGTCAATTTCAAATATTTTGCGAACTAATCCCTGGTTTTTTGCCCAAACGGGACCATACCAGTCTAAGACAATTCTCTGGACTCTCTAGGTCAATAATTATCAAAAAAGTTGAACTTTTGCATTTTTCATATGCTGTTATAACAGGATGATTTAGAAAAGGGGCTTGGCAATAACTCAAAAGCCTATAGATCATCATAAATAAACTCAGAACTTCACAAATTGGTGAGCATGTGACAACATAGTTAACAAACACGCAACATTTTTATGGAGATCGGACCATAGGTGGCGCTATAACTGTTAAAAAGCTTTAAAACCGTATATTTCCTATGGTAAATTGCCTTTATTGGCTGTAAATTGTTGTTTCCATCTATTATGTCACTGGTTAGGGTCAAGAGGCGCAAAATGAACGTTTTGGGAGGAGCCTATTTTTCTAAAATGGCTATAACTCGAGAAGTAAATGATATCTTCACCAAACTTGGTACACATGTGAATGAGTTTAATCTGAGGTCACAGTAAAACAATTGCAACGATCGAACAGTAGGTGGCGCTATAACATGGAAAAAACATAAAAATGGCTATGACCACGTGACCGTTAGTCCGATTGACCTGAAATTTGGTGTGCAGTGTACATTGTACCAAGGTACCATGTATGTGTAAAAGGATAATGGCGTATCCAAAAAAAAACATGGCCGCGATCGACCACTGAAGTTTGAGCACCTATTAAACAAGGTTAACGGAGGCCGATCAGAACGAAACTCGATGGGCATGTTCAACTCGTGGCCCTAGAGGTCTGTAAGAATTTTGAAAGAAATCGGCCACTAGTTGGCGCTAACGAGTTTTACAGCTCTGTAATCACGTGGTGAAGCACACATCCACACAATATGCATATCGTTTGATAGATCTAGTTATTAACGAAAATGTTAAAAACCTACTTTTGCGAACTAGTCCTAGCTTTTTCGCTCGATCGTAACCAAACCAGTCTAGGTCAATTCTCTGGACTCTGTTGAATTTCCTATGATAAAATGCCTGTATTGGCTGTAAATGGTCTTTTCCATCTATTATGCCAGTGGTTAAATAAAACTTAATGTCTTACATGCAGGGTCCGAAATTAACTTTTTGGCTCACCTGCCACTGGGACTGGTAGATGAAAAAATCCACCAGCCAAGCATATTTTTTACCGGCCAAAATAATAAACAGCCTTTTTGTGTCACATATACATTAATTTATATAGGCTATATTTAAACATTTTGGCATTATATTTCTGGTCTATTATTTTCCATTCTTACTTTTATTTACACACACATATTACACAATTTACACATTAAAATAATATTTTTGTGGTGGTGCCTATAAAAATAGTTCTGTACAAATGAAATGTATTAATTGTATATTTAATAAAAAGTATGCAATAATATATTATAATTATTTCAAAAAAATATTTAGTTTTACTCTGCCTATTTTTTTACTCCATTTACTCTGACTGATCAGTAACTGAAGGACTGGAAATATCAGTTGTTTTTAACCCTTCATTAAAATGAATCGGTTCAAAGGAGTGAGTCATTAGTTCGCGAATTGGACGTGTCATTATGGGATGTGTACGCGTTGTGTGATTATCCCGGCAGCTAGGACATCCCTCAAGATTTGTGTCAACACAGAAAACATTTAATCACTGGATAGGTTTTTTCGTTTATTTAAAGTGTGGTTTATGTCAGCTGAATGTGCGGAACGCTTCAGAGAAGATAAGGTATTTTAGCAGAATTCACAGTTCACACCCAGCGGTAATTCAGGAAAAAAAATATCCGAATGCTCCACATGAAACTATGATCTTCCGACCTTTACCATCGTGTCGATTTATTTTGATGAATATGTGCCAGGGAGAGAGAGCAAGACAGCGATTAGGAGACGGTGAAGCCTTGTTTATACTTTCGCCTGGTTTCGAAGAGAAAGAGTGCGGGCGCGCGACCAGGGCTCTCTCTCTCTCGCTGTCTCTCTCTCTCTCTCTCTCTGCTCGTTCTTCAGGTGCGCCATGTCACTTTCAATTCCCATCCCGCAAACACAACAACTCCGTCATGTCCGTAGCCATCATGCTAGATATTTTATAACATTACAAAATGCAATTGTAATAAACATTTTATTACATTACTATTTTGGTATGAACATTCACCCGCCAGGGGGGCGCATAGCCTTTTGAGATTTACTAGCCAAACGGAAAATCTACCCGCATTTGGCGCTTGGCGGGTGTTAATTTCGGACCCTGCTTACATGCTTAGCACATTGCACATAAAGGCCTTAACTGCTTGAACCCCGATAAATGCTGCTTGCAGCTTTAATCTTTTTATTATTTTCTCTTGTTTTTTTTCTTCTCTTTTTTCAGATTTTATCTTGTTTATTGTTTGTTTTTGTTTTGTATGTTTGTTTTTACAGTCAATTATTCTCACAGAAATCTTCCAGGAGCATTTGATTTTCTTAATGTCTCTGGCAATTCACAGTGTAGTTGAGTCAACATGGTTCTCGTCGGGTGCGAGGACGACAGCAAGCTTGCGCCTCCAGTGAACTGCTTGGTCTTGAAGAATGGTGAAGGGCTTTTTAGCTATATACTTTTGGCTTCATTTTTATTTCAGTCAATTATCCTTACAGACGACATCCAGGAGCATTTGATTTTCTTAATGTTTCTGGCAATACACAGTGTAGTTGAGTCGACACGGTTCTCATCGGGCGCGATGACGTCAGCCAATTCGCGCCTCAGGCCTCAAGTGAAGCGCTAACAAATTAGCATGCCACTGTAGCATCCACTTTAAAAAAAAAATCGATATCCGATATTCTTCTGGGTTAATTCACGTTGTTTCAAACACATCCCCGCTTCTGACACCAGTTGTCGTGTTGTTGATATGTAATACTGCACATGGAAACGCGGGTGGAATGAGCCACGACAAGGAGATTCTTTCACAAGTTTTACTGAAGTTCTTCCAGGGAAAGTCCCATTGAGTTACAGTAACTCTTCTCACAGGGAGTCCTGGCCAATACAGGTGGCCAAAAAGTTTCAATAATAAAAATAAAAGACAGGACAAAGATTACATATTACACCACAAATCTCTATACATACACTATATATACACTAACAAAATATTTGAGCTACTTATATAGGCAAATACAGACATACAATTTAAAGGGCACCTAGTTAAAAGCAATTACATTGTTCAGTCAGAGTGGACTTTAAAAGGCTTTTAAAAGTATTAATACAATAGGTGGAAGTGATTCTAGATTTAAGGTATTTTGGAGTTCATTCCAGACATTTGGTGCGTATGACGAGTAGGGCTGTCAAAATTGCTCAAAAATGACGTTCGAATATTCCCTCTAAAAAACACACATATATTCGAACTATTCGAATATCTGGTTGCGCATTTTTTCAATAACGCACATTACGTCAATAACAGGACAAATGAATACAAAGAGACATAACTTCTTGTATAGGTAGTTTATTTAAATTTAAACATATTTAACAATGTATTACCTACACAAAAACAAGTAAAACAACTAATGGCAAAGACCGCAGACCTCACTCTCGCTCGTGCCTGCAATATCTAATCAGTCAGTACAGTACACTAATGTTTCTGTTTAACGTTAAATAAAATGAGGCACACAATTCCGAGAAATGTGACAACGAACTTTTACCCTGAGGTTCTTCAAAAGTGCTATTACAAACGAAAAAGGCTACTTACATTATTGGTGCTTGTATTAAAAAAAGGAAGAAAAAAAAAACTGACTGCAATTTATTCCATTGTCTTTTTAGTGCACTGTCACCGTCGGGTCTACAGGTTATTTGCCAAAAACACAAGACAGTCCACATTTGAAGGGGCCAGTGCTGATCTCTTTTTATTTACTATATTCCCAGCGGAGGAAAAGATGCGCTCAGAGCGCACTGAGGATCCGGGGATGGAAAGATATTTCTTTGCCATCTGGGCGACGTGAGGGTATCTCCCAGAGCCCAAAGTTTTCCACCACATGAGAGGATTTTGTTGAGCAGGTATTGGAGACTCTTGTTCATACATCGACATCTCTTTTTGAAGCAGCAGACTGATGTCCTGATCTGGGCTGTATGTGCAATACGTGTCTCCGAAGAGACACCCCATAGCAGATAACGCAGTTTTCTCTGCGGGTTGCTGATCACGGGGCTGTCCGGCAGCGGCCTCACTGCCTGTGCTTCCTGTCACATTCACTTGTTTCATCTCCTCCAGTATAGCCACCTGCACCTGCCGTCTCTGCTCCTCTTTCAAATGAACGAGGCGATGAAACCGTGGATCCAGGTAACTCGCTTTGTTAAGCACCATAAATGCGCCCTTTTCCTCTCTATAACGCTTCTCCAGATCTGTGACGATCTTTGTCTTCATCTCTGACAATGCAGGTTGTTCTATTTCGTTTGGCGTTCGCTTGTTCAGTTGAGCGAGCAGAACATGTGTTAAAGGCAGTACAGCCGACGCTGTTGGATATTTGTCAGTTGAAAGTGCTTCTGTTGCCACTTTAAAGGGTTTAAGGACCTCTTGCACCTGCAATAAATAAGTAAATATAATGCGTTGACATTAGGACAGGTTTGCATTTGTCCAGCTTATTAACATTCACACAAAGTAAATTAGGGCCATCATTCTACCTATTTAAAAAATATATTAGGACAGTTTTGCATTTGTCCAGCCTATTACGGTACATATTTCATACACTATGCTCACCTTTTCCATTAGTGACCATTCGCTTGTGGTCAGCTCCATTCTTGACAGTTTTTTCTCGAAGATGACAGCAGACACAGCTGCTTGCTGCTCCGATGCCCGGCAGATCATTTCATATGTGCTGTTCCATCGCGTCGGACAGTCGTTAATCAGCTTCTCAGTTTTCAATCCCAAAAGTTGTTGTTTCTGCCGAAGGAGGTAGCTGTCGGCGGAAGATTTGCTGAAATGTGAGGCCGCCAATTTCAGCCTACTAACGGGGATTTCAATGGCTCTGACCCCGAGCCCTTTACGCACAGCCAAGTTTATTGTGTGCGCCACACATGGTATATTTACTGTTTGAAGATGTCTCTCCACTGCATTGACGTAATTAGTGGCATTGTCCGTTGTGATGGCAATCACAGATCCCCTTTCTATGCCAAAAACTTCCAATATCTCTTGAATGCATTCGCCTACATTCTCTGCAGTGTGGCTTACCTTAAGCTCTTTTGTTTTTAGCACAATGTTAAGCATTTCCCAGTCATCATTAATCCAATGGGCCGTTGCTGTAACATAGGATGCTGTCGCTAGGGATGTCCACCCGTCCGTGGTAAGAGCCACATCTTTGTCTTTGATTACTTCTTTTATTTTGGCTGAGGTGCTGTTATACACTTCTACAATTCTATTGGTGACTGTTCCACGGCAAGGAATACTGTACCTCGGCTCCATTGATTTACAGAACTCCCTGAAGCCTGCCCCATCCACGACACTGATCGGTCTCATGTCCTTTAGGGGTGGGAATCTCTAGGCACCTCACGATTCGATTCGATTACGATTCAGAGGCCTGCGATTCGATTCAAAAGCGATTATCGATTATCTGAATCTTTTGTGTGTGTGTGTGTGAATATAAATACTTTGCTTTAAAAGTACAAAGTAATGACCCATAAAGAATTAATGTACAATATATTTTATTAACATTGTAAAGAACCAACAGGAAAATAAATGTGTGCCTGAACTAGCAGTATACTTGTAGTAAATTAATAATATAACAACAACAGGTGTTCTGACGATTCATGCTACCCATCGAGATGTGCTACTTACTGGTTATGCGCATGTGCAGACTCATTTTTCTTCTGCTGACCACGTCCATAAATCTATGCATCCTTGCTGTGGATACTTGTAGGAAACTTTGACAGGTCAAAGATGAATATTTGATGATAATTTTTACTTTTCACACCGTTTTAAAAATAAAAACAGTACATTATACTGTACTCTTAACTTCGAATTTTATTATAATTTTATTTCATATAATAATATCATTTTTACTTGTTATATCAAATGTGATAATTGCTAGTTCATTTAAAATATCCAAATATGCTCCCCATACACTTACCCTGATTAAAATGAAATAACGATGTTATAATATTGTGAGATTTACACCATTATGGAAACAATAGAGAATGAATCAACATTATCTATGATCGATTCGCGCTTGGGTAGCATTTTCGACAAGGCAGCAGAAATCGTCTGAACACCGGTACAGCCCAGAGCCATAGAGAGAAACGGCTCGTTTACAGCCGAGTGTTTTTCCTCCTCTGGGTGGAAACGTGTCATATGGCTTCTCATATTTGTCGTGTTGCCGAAATATTTTAGTTTTATTCTACAAAGCTTACAACTAGTGTGGCTCTTGTCCAGCTCCTTTCCCCCTTCAACTTCATAGAAGCCAAAATATTTCCACACGTCAGCTTTTAACGAGGAGGGTGTTTGGATTTCGCGCTCAGCCATCGCGTCTCTGTTATGTGCCGCCACAGACAGAGGGTCCGGGCACTGCACTTCCGCGCCTCAGAGTTCCGTCTTTTGCATTCCGTCAATATTACGTCATTATAAATAGGCTACATATCTAAAAAAAAAAAAATTTTTTTTTTTTGAAAATCGATTTTTTACATTTGTGAATCGATTCAGAATCGTCCACGTCCGCATCGCGATGCATCTAAGAATCGATTTTTTCCCCCACCCCTAATGTCCTTACAGATGAACGAAATTAATTTCTGCGTGATGGCCTCTTGTCGTGTTGCAGACAAAGAGCTTGTGGTGGGCGGTGCAAAATAAGTGTCAAGACGCTGCTGTTTAGCTGGAGTTCCACACATTATGCCATGCTCATTTGGGTGCACATTTTCGAGATGTGACCTCATGTTGCTAGTGGTCGAATGGTATGCTAACTGCATCTTGCATAGCTTGCATACAACTTTATCTCGCGGCTCCAAAATTTTACCATCCACCGACCAAAATCCGAAGTACTTCCAGACATGGCTTTTTAGATTTTGGGGGGTTAAAATCACTTTCTCTGCTGCAGTCGAGTTGGGCTCTGCACTTTCTGCCATCTTCCATATAAGTCAACTTTCAGCAGTGACGCTGTGCCAGTGCGACTCAGCTGTGACCTGTTCCTGATCCCTCAGGCAGCGCGCGCGCACCTCCGCTACCGCGTTTTTCCCCCCACATTCGAATATTAATTTTCACCTTCGAATTTCTGTTTTTTAAAACTATTCGAATATATATTCGAATTTAGAATATTCGTTCACAGCCCTAATGACGAGAAAGCTTTTTTACCAAGTTCAGTTCTTGTTGATGGAATAATGAATAGAATTCTTTTTGACGACCTTGTCCCGTAAACACTATTTTGGTAAGTAAGCAAATTTGAAATGTAAAGGGGTAATTTACCCATAAGTGCTTTGGCAATAAAAATCATTAAATGTAATTTTCTTCTGAGGGAGAGGGAGGGCCATTGTACAGTTTCATACAGAGTGCAGTGATGAGTCCTAGCTGCTGCACCTGTAATGAAACGTAAGGCTGAGTGGTATAGTACATCTAGTTTTTTTTAACAAAAATGAAGTAGAATGAATATAAATTAGGTCAGGTTAGGGTTAGGCATAATCCAAAATTGATAAGAATGTGCTCTGCACCAACCTCTTCCTTGCTGAATAAGGAAAGCACTTCTTTAATCGAAAATAAAAACCTAACTTGGGTATTTTTTTTAAAAGGCTCTAAATATGGACCCCAAAGGACAATTTATCATCAAACCAAATACCTAGGTATTTGTAAGAATTCACTCTCTCTATTGGAGTACCAATTTGTGTTAAAATAGAAAAATCCATAAAAGAATTTGAACGTGTAAAAACCATTAATTTAGTTTTCTTAGCATTTAATACCAACTTTAATCCTACCAAAGATTTTTGTACCTGACTAAAGGTAGACTGTAAATAATGAATTGCTTCCTTCAATGATGTAGCAGAGGTATACAAAATTGTATCATCTGCGTAAAAATGAGCCTTTGTTTGAATCAGATCCATACCTAAATTATTTATATAAATAGAAAACAAAATAGGACCCAGAACTGATCCTTGGGGAACACCCATTTTTACCTCTAGTAAGGATGAGGTACAGTTATCTAATGCATCACATTTAATCAGCTCAGGTAATTAGAAAACCACAGTGCTACTAAAACCTATGTTTTGCAATCTTTGCAGAAGAAGATGATGGTCTACGGAGTCAAATGCCTTTAAGTCAATGAATAAAGTAGCACAAGACTTTTAGTCATCTAAAGCTTTTACAATATCATTTGTAACATAGGTTACAGCCGTAATTGTACTGTGTCCTTGCCGGAAACCAGACTGAGTGGAACTTAAAATACAGTTGCCAGTTAAAAAATGTTTTAGTTTGAAAAGTTTTTTTTAAATTTTTTTTTATTTTTTATTTCGAACATGTAGAAAAAAACAATTAATAACAAAAAACAATTAATAAGAAAACAATTTTAACTTATACATGTCCGAAAAGGAGTAGGAAGAAGCATAAGCTTATTCAATCCTACCCCATCTCCACTACTTTTTAATAATTAATTAGCTAATTAACCGGTTGACCGAACATTTTGATCTATTTGTCTCTACACACCAAAAAAACAAAACCAACATACATATTTAGCTATGTTTATATACATATTCAATAAAAAATTACATAAAAAAAAAAGAAAAAATAATAATAAAAAGAAAAGAAAAAATATAAATAAACTTTCACCTAACTAATAACCTTCATCCTCTCTATACCTTGCAAAAATCTTATTTTTACAATGCTTTTTAAACTGAGTCATACTTGGGCATTGTTTAAGTACTGAACTTAATCTGTTCCACAACTTCACTCCACATATCGAAACACAAAAACTTTTTAATGTTGTACGGACACATAATTGTTTAAAGTTGCTCTCACCCCTAATATTATATCTCCCTTCTCTATTAAAAAAACAGTTGTTGAATATTACCAGGGAGTAGGTTATTTTTTGCTTTATACATTATTTGTGCTGTTTGAACATAAACCAGATCAGTAAATTTCAATGTCTTGGATTTTAAAAATAATACATTTGTGTGATCTCTATAACCAGCATCATGAATAATCCTTATGGCTCTTTTTTGCAACCTAAATACAGATAAGAGTCTGCATCCGTAAGTATTACCCCAAACCTCCGCACAATAGTTTAGATATGGTAATATCAGTGCACAGTAAAGAATGTGGAGTGATTTGTAGTTCAGAACATGTTTCGCTTTGTTCAATATTGATATACTTCTTGAAAGTTTATTGTGTACATGTTTTATATGAGATTTCCAACATATTTTGTCATCTATTATCACTCCAAGAAACTTATTTTCATTAACCCGTTCTATGTCCACCCCATCTAACTGTATCCGAATTTGTATACTCTTTTTACAGTTACCAAATAACATGAAGTTAGTTTTATTAATGTTTAATGATAATTTATTTTTATCAAACCATCTTTTTAAATTATACATTGCTAAAGTAGTAATCTCCTCTAGTTCCTGTAAATTCCCCCCAGAACAAAACATATTTGTGTCATCCGCAAATAGCACTAGTTTTACTGTCTTTGTAACTTTACATATATCATTTATATATAACAAAAACAATTTTGGACTGAGAACTGACCCCTGGGGGACGCCACAAGTAATGTCCAAGTACGACGATGAGTATTCCCCCAACTTCACAAATTGTTTCCTACCACTTAAATAACTTTTCACCCAGTGCAACACTTCGCCCCTGATCCCATACCGTTCCAATTTATTATTTAATATATTATGATTGATTGTGTCAAAAGCTTTTTTGAGATCGATGAAAACTCCAACTGTATACTGTTTGTGTTCTAAAGCGTTTGTGATTTCCTCAATTGAATCAATTAATGCCAGTGATGTTGAACTATTTGATCTAAATCCATATTGATTATCAGAAAGTATTTTATATTTATCTAAGAATTTGTCTAATCTATTGGAAAATAGTTTTTCTAGAATTTTGGAAAATTGTGGTAATAAAGAAATAGGTCTATAATTTGTAAACTTGTGTCTATCCCCAGTTTTGTACAGTGGAACAACTTTCGTCCTTTTCATTTTATTTGGGAATTTACCAGTGTGAAATGACAGATTACAGATATATGTAATTGGTTTAGAAATCCCCTCAATTACCCTTTTCACAATTTTCATATCAACTTCATTACAATCAGTGGATGTTTTATATTTAAAATTGTTTGCAATGTCTATTATTTCTTTTTCTTCCACGTCTGTAAGAAACATTGAGTTGGGGTTCCTATCTATTAAATTTTCACCACAATCTTCAGATAACAATGGATCAGGAATTTCTTCTGCCAACTTTGGTCCAACACTCACAAAAAACTTATTAAAGCTATTAACCACATCACCCATATTGTCCTTTATAGTATTGTTATCAATAAAATAATGAGGATAACTTCGTTGCCCAGAACTATTTGTAATTATGCTATTTAATATGTCCCATATTCCTTTAATATTATTTTTATTTTTATTCAACAATTTACTATAATATTCTTTTCTACATACCCGTAAGATGTTGTTTAACTTATTTTTATATTTTTTGTATTTGTTTTCAGCCTCTATTGTTCTTTGTTTTATAAATTCACTATATAATATGTTTTTCTTTTTACAAGCATTTTGTAATCCTTTGGTAATCCAAGGTTTATCTGTATATTTTCGTTTTCTACGGTATTGTATAATTGGACAGTTTATATCATACAATGTTGTGAATAGTCTTAAAAAATATTATATGCAGTCTCAACATCAGTTTCTTTATAAACAATTTCCCAGTTTTGTGCTAGTAAGTCATTCTTTAAAGCATTCATCATTTCCTCTGTCCTCACTCTTCTATATTTTTGTTTTTCCTCTGGTTGATTTCTCTTGTAATTACTATCATAAACTGTGAAAACTGGCAGATGATCACTAATATCGTTAATTAATAATCCACCCACAGTATTGTTTTCAATATCATTGGTAAATATGTTATCAATTAAAGTGGCACAATGGGGTGTAATTCTGCTGGGTCTGGTAATTTTAGGATATAAACTCATGCTATACAATGTATTAATAAATTCGTCAGTCATTTTGTGCTTGGTCGGATTTAGCAGATCAATGTTAAAATCACCGCAGATGAAAATAACTTTTTGATTCGTTCTTGAAAAAAATCCTTCTATCCAGTCCTTGAATACTTCTATGCATGTGCCTGGTGCTCTATATATACAACTAATGATAACATTCTTCTTTTTTTCTTTACAAATTTCAAAGTTTACAAAGTTGCTCATTTATAAGAGACTCAAACAGTTACGCCAAGACAGATAGTCTGGAGATTGGCCGATAATTGTCTAAGACCGCTGAATCTCCAATTTTTAATAGTTGGAGAACAAATGCAGATTTCCATGATTAGGGATAGAACCACTGTATAGACTAAGATTAAAAATGGAGGAGATAGGATCAGCAATCAAATTTGCAGCAGTTTTGAGGAAATATGGCTCAATCTGGTCTGGGCCAGCAGACTTTTTACAGTCCAGGCATAACAATGCCTTTCGTACTTCAGAGACAATTACAGGAGTAAAATTAAAATTATTCAAACTTACATTAGACAAGTTTGTGATAGAGGTTACACTATCTGTGGGGTTGACTGGCAGTGTTGACTGAGTAATGATTCCTGCATTAATAAAGTGCTTGTTGAAAGTATCTACTAGGGATGCACCGATCCGATACTCAGCATCGGTATCGGCTCCGATACTGCCATTTTTGCCGGATCGGGTATCGGTCAGACGAGGTCGATCCAAATCCGATATTGTGCGTCTACTATTCTGTGTTATAGTTAACCCACAAAAGGCACAAAAACATTACAAAGCACCATAAAGTTTTCGTGCACTATCTTATAAGTGTTCTGAAGCCATTATGTAGTATAATGTGAGATATAAATTAATATTTAAGTCATTAAATTCAAGATCACGTAAACTTTTTCCCTCTGCTGCGGCTGTCAGTCATTCTCCATTCAGCATCAAACAGCGCGTCACGTTCGGGTACGACAGTCAACATGATGAAACTCTCTCCAAGATGATTCAATGTCAATATTATTATACTTGATCTGTAGATAAAGGTCTATGGTTTCGCATAAAACAACTTTATATTGCTGGACTTTATTGCTGTAACTAAATCATGTTACTTTCTACCGTGTGTCTGTTAGATCACAACTGGAGTCAGAGCACTATCATTGTTCTTCACGCGCACAGTAACTGCTATTTAAAACTGTTAAAAGAAAAGGCTCAATAAACTATTGCATAGAGATAGATACTGTATAATACTCTACGCATCAATATGTATTTCCTTTGTGCTTTGAACTTTTCAATGCGTACTCGACGTGCTGCGCGCTGTGACTCCGTGTTGCTTCAAGCGCATCATTCTGCGCTCGGGATGCGCATAAGCGCTTTGTGCCGCACTGTACTGCAGCCTTTTGCGCAATGAAGGATTATTAATAGCCTTTCTTGTTCTGTCCTATCTATCATATGTTGCTGCCTCATTAAACAGCTGTGCTATACATTTAAAACATGTCTCAAATTACATAGCCTAGGCTACTATAAAAAATTATCTTTTTGATTTTTGTTATCTTGTTTTTCATGAATGTATTTTACAACAATATAAAGAGCAATGTGTAACGTTTTACAAGATTTAGTGTTACACTTATTGTCTCTTATTTGTTCCCCACTAAATGTTTTTTTTTTTCACTAAATGTTCAGATTTTATACAATTATTGTGCACTCGTGATATTTCTAGACTAGATTTTACTGCTGAACTATCCACTAATCTAGTTTATAATAGCATTTTTGTCATATATTATGATCATATATTTTTTGGATTTGTTGTTTTTCTTTATAATGAAGTTGTCTGTATTAAGTAGATGGTGTTTAACTCACAGAAGAATGATTATCAGTTCAACACACAGTTATTGAAATTCTACTTGATTTAAAAAAAACAACTGCGCTGGTATCGGATTGGTATCGGTATCGGCCGGTACTCAGAATTTTGGGATCGGATCGGTTTTGAAAAAGCGGTATCGTTGCATCCCTAGTATCTACTATATTTTGTTTACCCCATACTTCACCTTGGCTTGCTATTATAACCTCAGGGATAGTGGGAGGTGGCACGTCACCCGAAGAAGATTTAATTGCTTTCCCAAATTTTTTGGGGTCATTAAGGTTTTCATTTATTAAATTCAGATAATATTCACTTTTTGTACTTTTTATTAGTCTTGTGCATTTGTTTCTTAAAGCCCTATAATTTAACCAACATGTATCATTATTATTTATTTTTGCTTTGATCAATGCTTCATTCCGTTCTCTAATAGCTGTTGCAATAGAGTCATTAAACCACGGATTATCTCTGCCCCTTACCCTATATCTTCTAATAGGGGCATTTTTGTCAACTATAGCTAAAAAGTTTTTTTTTTTTAAAATAATTCCAGGCCAGCTCAACATCATCTATATCAAATACTAAGTTTAAATCACTCTGATAGATTTCATGAAGGAAAGCTTAAAGGTTTTAGTTAATTTGCAGTTTCTAACACAGACAACCATACAGTGATCACTGACATAATTACAGAAAAGTCCAGTAGCCGAGTACTTATGTGGAGCATTAGTCAGAATGACGTCAATCAATGTGGACTTGTCTTGTGAATTCTCTAGTTGTTTTTGGACCAAATTACTTACTTTTAAGATGTGGATTTGAATGTATTTTTTCGAAATTCTCAAAAAATACTTTTTGCCAAGGTTTATAAAAAAATATAAAATAAGTTTGATGTGAAGTGTACAGGTTTTTGCATTATTACTACAGTCGAACCTGAATACAGAGAAAGCATTTTGTTACAGGTAATATTACAATTCAATAAAAAATTTACAAAAATAAACAGTAATGCTTAATAATGCTTATTATTATTTTTAAACATTGTATTAATTATTATTTTAATGATTCTTACTAGGACTGGTTGTTAAAGATCCCTAACTTTCAGCACAACAATTGAATGGGGATGTCATCTTGGGTGGGGTGAAGTTTGGCACAGAACTCACGGTGCCACCAGTGTGACACATCCTCAGTTGTGTGCCCGACCTCATTGGGTGTTTCGGCCACTTATCACAAGACACCCTCCGCCGGGGTTGGCCCACCACGGGTTGATCAGACCCGGGTGTGTGTCGCACGGTGGTGACACCATGCGATCATTTGGCAGCCCATGTTGCGTCCCTACGTTTCAGCCATAGCCAGTGACTGCCCATGCCTTTGGTAACCCCTGCATCCCACCTCCACTGGCCACACCTTCACATTCCAGCCCCGCCCCTCTGCTTCAGCTGCTAAGTTGGCATATCGCAGCCTCTTCCGTTCAAATGCCTCATCAATGGCATCCTCCCATGGGACTGTCATTTCAACAATGAAGACACGCCGGCAGGACTTGGACCAGAGGACAAGGTCTGGGCGCAGGTTGGTTGCTTCAGTTTCGGGTGGGAAGTTGAGCCTCTGGTTAAGGTCTACTCGTATTTCCCAATCCCGGGCTGCGTTCAGTGTGCCAGAGTTTGGGAGGGATGGCTTAGTCCCCTGTTTCACCCCTTCTCGCATGAAGGTTGTTCTCCGTGGGATGGTAGTCTGAGCATTTAGAGGCGTGGCGTTGGTGGTTACCCTCTTGTTCTCAAGTTCGGCAGCCAAGCACCTCAGCACTTGGTTGTGGCGCCAGGTGTACCTTCCTTGAGTTAGGCTGGTCTTGCAACCCACCAGGATGTGTTTAAGGGTTGCTGGGGCTGCACACAGGGGACAGGCTGGGTCCTCTCCATACCAGAGATGTAAGTTGGTTGGGGAGGGCAGGACATCATAAGTAGCTCTGATGATGAAACTCAGGCTATTAGCCTCCATGCCCCACATCTCACTCCATGTGATTTTTCTCCTCTCCACGCCATCCCACTTCATCCAGCGGCCTTGCTGGGCTTGGGAAACAGCCTTGGCACACCTGGCTGCTTCCTCTTGGTGGCGCACCTCCTCCACCACCATGTGCCGCCGTTCGGTTAGAGTGGCCTTTTGCCATGTGGGTGTTGCTGCTTCCAATCCAAGGCCCCCTCTGCCATGTTGGACATGCCCCACTATATCTCGGTGTCTGAGGGCAGCCTTTGCCGCCGCAACTGCTGCCGCCGGCTTCCATTTCCTCCCCGTTGCTAGGTTAGGAGCAGCACCTCTGATGACTGGATCCCGGGATTCTGTCAGAGTCATTTCCAGCCTTGATTTGGCACATTTGTACCCCTCCACCAGACTTGAGATTGGCAGGGAGTGGGCTCCGTTGCCATACAGGCCAATTCTGGTAAGGCATCTCGGCAGTCCAAGCCACTTCCTCACTTGTGCATTCACTAATCTCTCCAGTCGACTGGCATGGGATAGTGTGACCTCATAGATAGAAATTGGCCACATGAGACGGGGCAGCAGCCCAAACTGAAAGCACCACAGCTTCAGCTTCCCTGGGAGAGCAGTGTTGTTGATCTTCTTGAGGCCGCTGATTGTATCCTGCTTGAGTTGCTCCACCTGCTTCGAGTCTTTGAGTTCTGCGCTATACCAGCGGCTGAGGCTTTTGATGGGCTTCTCCAGAACTGTTGGTATTGGCTCGTTGTTGACCTGGAACGTCTCATTGGTAAGCTAGCCCTTGATAATGGAGATACTGCGGGATTTGCTGGGTTTAATCTCCATTCTTACCCATTTGATGTTTCCCTGGAGTTTATCCAACAGTCGTTTGGTGCATGCCTTTGTTGTTGTTATTGTCATCATGTCGTCCATGTCCGCCCTGATTGGAGGAAGACGCAGCCCGTTCTTCAACCGCTCCCCTCCTACCACCCATCGGGATGCTCGAATAATGAGCTCCATCGCCATGGTAAACGTGTATCCTTGTGATACTCTCTGGGACTTGGAAGAAATTGAACACAGTCCACAGAATTTCATGCGGCACTGACCCATAGGGATTGGCAAGATCCAAGAAAACCACATGCAGGTCTTTCTTCTCCTTCTTGGCTGTTTGTATCTGGTTCCAGATGACATTTGTGTGTCCCAGTCATCCAGAGAATCCACTTATCCCTGCCTTTTGCACTAAGGTGTCGACAAGGTTGTTCTTCTGCAAGAACACAGATAGCCTCTGGGCCACAACACTGAAAAATATCTTTCCTTCCACATTCAGGAGGCTGATCTGGCAGAACTGATCGATGGTTGAGGAATTCTTTTCTTTGGGAATCTGGATTTCTCCTGCCCGTCGCCATGCCTTTGGTATAATTCCTTTTTCCCATGCCACTTTCATGAGCTTCCAGAGGTACTTCAAGACGCCTGGCGCGTTTTTATAGAGCCTATATGGAACGCCATTGGGCCCTGGGGCTGAAGCTGTTCTTGCCCGCTTTACTTCGCTCTCCACTTCGCTCCAAGTAGGAGGTCTTACTTCCAACTAGTGCTCGGGTGGTTGAATTGGGGGCATATCATCCGGGATGCTGGCTGGCACATGCCTCTGATTGTCAGAGTAGGTCTTCCTCAGGTGCTTCTCTAGTTCCCTTAAGGGTACTTTGAGGGTCCCAGTTTTCTCCTTGACAAAGAGGTCTTTGACAAACTTGTAGGGATCTCTGTAGAAAGCAGTCCTCGTTCGTTCCTTCTTCTTATGTTGTTTTCTAAGGCATTCTGCTCTTCGCAGTGTTGCAATACGCTGCTTGATGTCAACCTGTAGTGCAGTGTTAATCATTGCGCGGCTCGCGAGCCGCATGCGGCTCGCCAAGCTTTCATTTGTGGCTCGCATGGCGGTAAATAATACAGTGATATGATCAAGCAGTCACTACAGATATTTTATAAAAACATTTAAAAAGAAGTAGGACTATAACATAACCTCAAAGTGTCAGCTCTATTTTCAAATAATTTTGATCGGATTGAAAGGGGTGGTTTATCGAGAGAACATGTTCACTTGATCGATTGAAAACCAAAACTGAAAGGAGGCCGTCCGTCGCGCTGAACGCGCTGTTCTTCTGATGAATAAAGTGTCGTATAAACGAGTGTCACGTCGTTCTATAATTCTCCTTTCACTCAGTATTTGTGAAGTGAAGCAGGACAACGGCTCACCAGTCCTTGTTTCAGATTCTCATCCACAGAGGACTGATTTTGGGCATTTTTACTGCGTGATCAATACAAACAGCACTGCATAACGGTTCATCACAGTCTCCAAATTATGACCAGAATTTGATATTAAGTCTGCTGTTTAAAACAAATAAAGAACCAATGTAGGAAAATGGTTATTACGCGACAACAGCGGGAAACTTTGTATATTTGTGCAGTGTGCGAATGTCAAAAAACCTATTCCCAATTTGAATCTTTTGACTTATAAACGTGCACATCACCCCGATCATGCATCATATCACGATGTTAAGCATTCATGTAAACTACAATACATTCAGATTAATCAATCACAAGGAATTCAGACCAATTGAAACAAAAGTTGTGCATGTAAACATATCCAGTCCCTGCGGAGTTGCCAGTTATGGCGGTATTTCCAGCTCTTAACGCCGCATGTGCTCTTGGATGATTAGATGGCCTACATGAGGGGCTAATGTAGAAAAAAATAACTTGATGTCATTCTGGGATGAATCTATTCTGGAAATCCTGCTTTTTTGTCATTAAGGGAAATCATCTTGTCTCAGTTACAAATTTGACTGGTAAATCATTAAAAATATATATTTATTGCATTGCATATTGAATGTTCAGGGGTGACATATTAATAAACAGACATGGTATTTATGACTGTATGTAACTTATACTTTTACTTTAACTTAAACTTTTTATACTTTCCTGTAAAAATGGCTCTCTTACTGACTTTGTCCTATCAGTGCGGTGTAGGGTATGGACCAATCAGACACATACTATTTATTCATTATATACAAAGGTTTATGAAACTCCTCACACAGCCCAAATGAACAAACACAAGTGAAAGAAACAGTGTCATGTTACAGGGCATGATAAGGAGATTTTACGACCTCCGAGGAATGTGGCCACATACTCAAGAGAGAGACTATGAAACAGAAACCCTCTTTAAAACAGACTTTGCTGCGTTAATCATAGACTAACTGATCTATAAATGAACATGCATAAAACTGTGAAAGAAACAGTGTAAATGGTTTACTGTCTCGTGTACTATTAGGTATATATTATGGTATGTATCCTGGTATACAACCAACTAACGATCAATGTAACCTCACCTGTATAATGCCTCCTACCTAAATAATCCTCATTTAATGACTCACACTTTGATGTACATCACCTTCTTCTAGAATGCAGTGTGGATGTGTTATAGCTATTTTAGCATTAATGAAGGTATACAGTGTTTCCCCTACCATTGTTTTGGGGGGGCGCCCCGCCCCCCCAAAACGACCCCCCGCCCCCCCTAAAATGCTGACGAAATCCAGTCATAAAAAAGGAATTTAGTGTATAACGCGGAATTTCACGGAATTTGTAAATTTGAGGAAAAAATAGAAAGCAGTTCAGTACACTTGAAATCAAATCGCGATGTAGACTAGTGTGTGTGAATATTAAAACACAAAGACTATTTAAATACGAATCCTGCATGTTCTGTGTGAATGAATGGTGCCGCCGACGCGCAGTTTCATTTACCACACACACACACACACACACACACACTGAAGCACGTGTGACGCTTGCGCTATTTTTTGGCCTATATGAAGACACAAACGCATGAACTTCCTCTCCAGGCTCTAGATCCACTCTGAAAGTCACTTCGTAATAGGGTTGGGAACCGAGAACCGGTTCTTATGCAGAACCGGTAGTGTTTTTGGTTCTGATGCGATGTGTGGACGAAGTGCTGGGAGCTTATCCTTTAATAGCGACGTCTCACCACATAAATATTAAAATTGTAATGAATGCACTGTCCCTCGCGCTATTCGTATAACAAGTTAAAAAAAATTGCGTCAGATATCAACGCAGAGAGAGAGAATAAGACAGTAGAGCTGCACCATTAATCTTTAAACGATCTCGATTCAAACACCCACGCAATCTTATTCCTAAACTTCACACCGGGACATTCAAATCTGTTTGCGCTGTCGCTGACATGAAACATCTAACGTTAGCTTTACTTTCTGTCTTTTCAACAACACAGTATCGATATTTCTGTGTTAAAAATATTCAAATGATCACAGAAGTACTGAGATAAAAGTTTATAGTTCGAGAATAAACACTGATGTTAAAACAGTTAATCACCTTTTGAAAGTCGCTTCAAATAACGAAAATTCGCTTCAGAATTTACAAAATGTATATAATGAGCGATTACATCATGAATGCCTTTTTTCAAAACGTGTTTTTGTCTTATCCTGAATCACTACGGTAAGGCTGTAATAAGCGTTTAGACTCAGACTACTTTACACTGGTTGGTTCGGCACTTTTGCGGAGTAGCCCAGTGCCTGCGTGACTCACTCGCGTCATTGACATAAACATAGAGAAGTAGCTCCGGCTACAATGTTCTTCCGCAAGACGCATGCATTTCTGTTTATTAACTGCTAGAGCACTTTAATCCAGTAAGGAAACAAGTGAAGTTTCACAGAAATCAATCATTCAAACCGATTTAAAAAATATTATGTTTCACCTGTCTGGATCTTACATGTGTGTTCAAGCATATTCTACCCCTTCTGAGAGGGTATTCCACTGCTGGATATACAATAAGATATAGGAGAGGTCCCAAATTATCCTTGAGAATGCAACATTTTTTATTTTCCTTCAGAAAAAAATATTGCTAAATAATATGTTGCATTTGTTGACATTGCCAGTCTGTTAAACTCATTTGACAAGTAGGGCCTATCAGAAATAAAACACAAAAAGGATTGTGTATTTTCCCCGTACTACTATTTGTATTAGTTTTAATAATTTTTATTGAATGGGAACCGGAACCGGAATCGTTTGGCGGAACCGGAATCGGAACCGAAAAATTTCTTACGATTCCCAACCATAGACAGTATGTTCCCAACCCTACTTCGTGATCATTTAACCGCTTCATTTGAGAACAACTATCATCATGACATAAACACACAGAAACTCAAAAGGTCTTCACGGCAACCCGTCAAAATAAAAGTTCGGTTTAACTTGACAGAAATATATTACTGTTGTACATTAGAATTTAGATATGTCACAATGTAATAATACAATAACACTAATCCAAATAAATTATCATCAAAACTGAAATTTTTAAGGAATAATCCATGTTTTAATTTTAACAGTAAAGCTCATTGTGCAGCAAGTTATTTGACAAAAAGTTTATTTAATTTCACATGATTAAAATTGATGATAAATGATACAATTTTTGTTTTATGTCTTCATTTTATTACCAGAAAAAACACAACACAGAATTAGTGTTAGTGTGAATTAGCGCAGAATTAATTAGTGTGACATTTTTTTTCATATATTTTAAAAAAAAAGTATTGTTTAATGATTCGTAATACATGATTTCAATTAATAAGACATGCTTTTTGATTGCAAAAAAATTACACCACGTATCCGTAACACGCCCGCTCCGCAACACTAGCAGTACACCCCCCCCCCCCCCCCCCTAAAAAAGAATCCTAGGGGAAACACTGGTATAATCATATTATGGGACAAAGATCCGTAAATCAACTAAGAGCCACTTTCCCTCTCAGACATGTCCCCTTTCTGATTGGTCGAGTTCAACCCTTAGGGGAGGATCTTCTCCAGGCCTTATTAGAGACAGTCCACATGTGACCTCCCTCTCTTAGTTCTTTCATCCAGCCGGAACACTGTTCTGGTGTTACTGGGGAACCCCCATCCCCCTCAACGGGGGCCCCAGGGCCCAGCAGGCCTCAATCCAACCAGATATGGGCTCAGGCAGGAGAGAGGTGACTCTCTCACAAAGAACCAAGGACAATCTCAAGAGTTTTGGAACAAAGACTCCAACCAACAACGACTCCAATCACCCATCCTTCTGACTTCCTCACTTCTCCTGGGTGCTGGGCGTGGCCTCAACAGAGACCCAGGCCTTGCCCAAACCAGCCATGCGGTCCTGGAGAAAGAGAACGCTCAACCAACTTCCACTTGACACTGCCGGAACCATCAACGACTTCAATTTTCAACAACTTCAAGAATTGTTCCCATTACAAATGCAAGTATTCAATTCAATGAAATGTGAAAATGAAATTCTGATGGTTCTTCTCATAGACCCTCTTCCGGTTTCCAATTTCATCCTATCACTAACCTATTTATGTATTCATGTGTGTATGTTGTTTAGTTTATTTATATTCATATAAATATCTATATTTAGTTAATAAAACTTGTACATAATATGTATTTGGTTCTGTTTTGTTTGCAATACAAGTCACTTTACGATCACGGTTTTTGCTACTGGCTCAAAGTACTGTACAGGCGAAGAAATAATTATTCTTCGGTGGCCATGGAAGATACCCTTTATTAGAATAAATTAATAATCAAAATAGTTCGTTGGAAGAACTGATTAATTGATTGTAATATTAATTCAGCCACATCAAGTTAATCCAATTAACTGACCCAAATATTTATAATTAATAATAACAAGATATTATTGATTATTAATATTTCCAAAAAGCTGAGTTCCTTACATAATGGTGGAGAATTTTAAGGCATTGTATTAAACATTGTATGCAAGCAGACAGTAATCAATCATATGTTGTCCCATAAGTTTTATTAACATCTCATACATGCACGTACAAGTTTCTGAGTAAATCAGCAAAACTATAGCTTGAATATGCCTTCCTACGAATGGCAGAAAGTTCACAAATGCTATAATGCATATTTAAATCGTACGATAAGAAACTCCTGATATTAGCGAAGAAAGCCTAATTTCAGATATAAATCGAGCATAAGCCTTCTCTGACGAAGAAATCTCAGATTAGCCGCGCGCATAAATGGTACCAGAACTAATTAACCTGATATGGACGAAGAAATCTCCATTTTCAGCATTTTTGAATGTGATCTGAGCGATGTTCCTCAATCACCGATTAAGGCCTTATTATGCGTTACGTCATTGTATTCATATTAAACCGCTGAAGCGCTCATATGAAACAATCGCGTCGAATTAGTGGTATAAATTCTAGCTTAGCTAACTAGTAATTTGCCATTGTCTGTGAAAGAACGGTGCTGTTTTGATTTGTTAAAAAGAGTCACTCACACGCAACGTCGTGTCTAAGCGAGAGACTCAGTGCAAACTGTCAGCACAGCTCGATCGCTGCTCCGAACGATCTGTGTTGTTGGTTGGCATTGCGTCCGGAACGCGAGCAGGCGTTCCTATCTAGTTTTTCTGACAACAGCACCAATCTCACAGACCCTCGTGTAAACAAGCGACGGTTGTAGCCAATAGCTCCCTCAATCATAACTTACACGCATGACTTACAAGTAAAACCCTCTACCTTCGAGTGATAGTTTTAGCACCGCCTAAAAACTTAGACACGTTAGAGCGTAAAGTGTAACCTTAAACCAAAGACTATAGATTTTGCGTGATTTGAACTGAGTGATTTGAACACGAGTAATGAGAGTCAAAGCTCTTCGAGGCTTTGAATCAAAGGAGTCAACTGAGTCACAAATGACTCTTTGTTTGAAGCGCCCTCGCTGGCGACCCCTGCTGGTCAAAACAGTGGAAGTGTAGCGGAAACTCAAATCAACGGAACACCTTTTACAAACCAATCGCAAAGGTTTTATCAAAAGGTGTAATCAGGTAATGGCAATCCGCGAGCTACCTAATATCGTTTAATATGAGGTGTCTTTCAAGGCATAATATCTTAGTAAACCGTAGGGCTCGTTTTATGAAAGCTTGACTTGAAAGTCAATCAGACCCTTTATCAAATGCGTCATTAAATGTGTACGAATCTATAAAGTGATACGAGATCACATAGAGACCAGATACACAATGGTTCACGAACCGTTGAAATTTAAAACAATTTCGAAACAGCTATGACGCGTAACGAAGCCCAGTTTAATAAAATCACGTGACCTTAGCAGTGATACACTCCGAATGATTTGAGACGAATGATTCACCCTGGTGTCAGAGCTTCACGAAGCACGTCTCATAAGAGGGTTAAACCACCCTCTTCTCTCTCTCTTTCTCTCTCTCGACCCCTTCCTCTTGGTTTCACTTTCAGATTGAAACCCAGATACTTTGGGTTTTTATTTGTGTTTCTTTTATTTTTACTTAAATCTACCCCTATTTTATTTTGTGTATTTACACCTGTTGAGCCTGAATAGTCCTATTCAGTTAAATTGAATTTAATTAAATTGGGAATTTAATTAAATCAATTTGCTTAGTCAAGTTCCCCTCTAGTTACCAGAGCTATGAGAACACACAATGTTTACATACATTTTTTTATTTATTTTTATTTTATTTCAATTTAGTTATTTACGTTTGTTTCAGCCTGAATTCTTATATTCAGCTAAAGAAAAAAAGGGCTTAACTAAATTTGAAATTTAATTAAATTACTTGATATGATTCCCTTTCCTTTTAGTTTTCTTAGAGCTATAAGGACGTTCTAACTTTACCTTTACCTTATTTTAGATCACTAGTCACTATCCTCATCTTCTCTCTCTCTATAGGATTACAATATCTAGCGACTGTTGTTTCCATAGCGAGTTACACAGGTCATTAATATCCTACTTCCTGTCTGTGTTTTACCCATCCTCACTCCTTAGCACCAAGCTAAGTACATGAAGTACGGCTAAACACAAAGCACAGTAGGCCCCAGACAGAACTGGAAACACTTCCCATTGTTTCTTCTTCTTCTTTTGGACCTTGAGATGTCTGATGTGTCCCTGGTAGCTTAGTCTAACAGCAGCATAACCCATAAGTGACTCCTGTTTACCTATGTCTCCTAGCTAAATCTAAATAGGTAAAACACACCTTTCTTCCTCTTCTTTTCTGGTTTCATCCCATTGTTTTATTTTGGTTTTGCTCTATCTGTTACTCTCGTAGCACAACATGTGAGAAGAATCATCAGCATTTTTGAGTAATAGGTTATGACATGTAAGAGCCCAGTCATCAGTCGATGCTGCTTAAAGCACGTCAACTAAGATACTCAAAACTTTTTTTTTTTATTGTGTGTGCTCACCAACACCAAATTTTAGCTGCTCCACATAGCCATTCTCCCACACAGATAGCTCACCACCTCTGTAGAAACTTGCATTTGCCTTTGCCATTTCTCTCTCGTGTTCCCACAAGTGTTCCAGTAGGCCTCAGACACCCAGCCCTGCCACCAGGACCACCTGAAGACCCGGCAGAGCAGTGTCATGGACATCCTTCAGCCTGAAGCAGGCAACGACCTGCCACGGCAGAGGAAGGAACAGTTAGGCAACAATGAAAGCAGACGTCTGACACCCAGCCTGAGCCACCAAGAGCTCACCAGCATTATCTTCTCATTGGCCATGCTCCCGCAGGCCTCAAACAGGAGGTAAATGAACTAACGCTGCCAGCCACAGGACTCCACAGAGAACGAACCCTGCTCAACGGGAGAAGGCACAGGACAGATGCAAGGACCCTGACAGAGCAGAGCAACTGAAAGAGATCATCAGTTTTCAGGCGGACGACAGCTCTGAGCACCTGCAAACCGACGGGTAAAGAACTGTTTCACTCAAAGAACTTAAAGAAATGGTTGAACTCAAAGAGAGCTAAAGCCATCAATGTGCAGCGTAAGTCCGAACACTGACTTAGCGATGCTGTAACATTATTGACGCACTCCATGTGGTCCAAAGAGAGCTGCAACAGTCCAACCCACTGCAAATGGACCACACAAGAAAGATGGACCCTGCTGACCTTCACATTAGCAGCGTAAGCTTCCCCAGCCCTGCACAAAGGGGGGGAGGAGCCAAAGCCCTCGGCTTAACACTTCACCAGACAGTGTCCTGAGAGCCCCTGCAGCTGCAGGAGGAAAAGGTAACTCAGACAATCCCTGAAATGGCACATGAAGTGACACTCAACAATCTCAAGTGAAAGGTCAGAGACATCCCTGCCAATCCACGAGACATTGATTTTCACCTGCAGTCTGCACCTGCAGCCGGTGTGGCACACCGAGACAGACTCCATCTGATCTAGACACATCCAGCCCAGCTGGGCCCTGCCCAAACACCAAGCAGGACAGACCTAGAAGGGCCTGTGCTACCACCACCGACTCCGAACGAGTTTTCTGTGGAACTTACAACGAACCTGTGACGGAGGAGGACACCAGCTTCAAGAAACTTTTCCTCCAAAACCAGTTAGTCACCATATTTTCACCTGCCCCCACGCAATGCCCACTCAACGATGCGTGACCTGATGCAGAAGGCCTCTAACACAGAAGGCCTCCCCAGAAAAGGTTCCTAAGACCCCATTGATTCTGAACTGCAAAGCCAGAAGGCACACAGCATGAAAACAATGCAAGACTCTGCTAAAAAGTCCCTGGTCAACATAGGACATAAAACTTTTAAAGTAGATTAAAATGTGTGCTCAAAGAGCAGCAAGACTCTGCATTAGTAAAAGTAGAATTTTACTGATATAAAGAAAATCTTGAATGGACGTGTAAGCCTCACCTGCCAACAGACTATGCACGACTCTTTTGAAACAAACATTTGCTACATGCTGGTTGAATTGGCACTGCTACACATTAGTTTCCATGACAATGAAGGGTTACAGGAAACACTAGCTCCAAATAGGGCATACCTTGACGCCATAGTGTAGGAAAACCACCTGAGTTTTAAACTACTGTTAACCTACAGGCGTGCATTTGACCATTGCGGTCCAACTGGAACACAACATGCGATACGCATTTTGATCACTGGTTGCTGGCTTGTCTAAATGCAGATAAAACGATAGCGGGAATTGACATCTCTACTGTAAGTGAAAGAGTCTTAGATTTCCAACTGGTATCAGTAAGTTCAGCATTAAAGCGTAAGTCTGTTTGACAAAGGAATCTCATCTCAGCAGCTTGTAAACTGTACCGATATCTATCCTGCTTTGGTTAAAGAAATCCAAATTGCAGTATTGCTAAACCTGTTTCTGACAAAGAAAGCTCAGGACAGTGTTATATATACGTAGACCTGGGTGATGCTCCCCTTTCTACAATGTAAAGGCCTTACAAATTATTGTTAGATTGATGTAATTCACCTAAATTTTTAGCTGCATCCACAAGCAGAGAGCTACCTAGTGATCAAAACTGTTCACTCGCTGAAAAGTCAGCATTTATGCATGAGAGGGACGTAACTATATAGGCTTAGACAAGCTTTGACTTACAGCAAATCTATTTCCTTACTCTGTAAACAAATAGAATAAGTTGTGTAAAGTAAAGAGAAGAGTTCCATGAGTAAAATTAGCAAATGCCAAAACACATTAGCATTTTACTGAATGTTACATCAAGTTCTTGAAAGACTTAAAGTATAGGCGCCCCCTTTTAACCCGTTTAAACATGCATAACTCATTTAAAATGTGCAGACATTCTTCATGGACTGTTGAATTGTTCTGACATGCACTGGTTACCATGACAACGACTTGTCACAGGAAGTGCTAACTCGTGACGTCATCTTGTAAACAAACCAGCCTAGGTGGCTAAGCTAACTTAACCTAGCGTCCATCCAGCTTAGGCTAAGCTAAGCTAACCTAGCATCCATCCAGCTTAGGCTAAGCTACATAATAACTTCTACAGTTAGCGGTTAGCATCATTTACTTGAAGCCTTAATTACAGCTTTTATGTATACAGCGCAAAGTATTCTAAAGTACTTTCTTTAACCCCATTTAGGGTTTCTAATTTTTCTCTTTCCTTTCAATTCTTCTCAGCTGAATTTCACCTTCACTAGTTTAGGCATAGTCCTTGCTGAGCGCTGTAGGCTAAATTTGCAGATGCCCTGTCAATTAAACCCAAGTTTAATTACATGTAAGCTGTGTAGCTAGAGAAGAATTCTTATAGTTATGAGAATTTTCATCAGCATGTTGACTAAACCTTTGGAGGGACACACACGGTGTAGTCTTAAACACGCAACAGCTGTGACCCACTATGGAGTGTTGGTCCAGGCAAATCTAAAGGTTAGTCACTAGTGCTATTGATTACTCTCAATTTCAGATCATTCCGGCTGTTTTGATCACTTACTTAAGTCCTTTTTATTTTTATTTTACTTCGATAATAATAGCAGTCAGCTATTCACTTGTCTATACTGTCATGTATATGATTTTTCCATTTCTTCTCTTGTTCAAATGTGGTTCCATTTCCCATAGGGCCCAGAAAGGAACCAGAGACACCTTTATTTGTGATTTTGTTTATTTTCAACAAGTGCCCAAAGCCTTACAGACCAGCTAGACACTGAGGTTCGAACCAGATTCAATGCAGCTGGACTGAGCATGCCCAGGACCAGCACAGAACTGTCACCATGGCAACAACCCAGGTACCAGCCAAGCCCCTTGGAGAAGCCATGGAGGACAGCACCCTCAACCTGCAAACACCACAGGAAGACCACGGCTGTCAACGACAGCATCCTCTTCCATACCCTTCACACAGGTGTCAATCTGAGGCTCCGCAAGGACAGCTGGACGCACCTGCCTCAGAGTTACTGGAGCCGCTGACACACGCAAAATAGCTCCCTGCACAGGACTCACCCGAGGAGTCCTGTAAGGTACAAGCTTCCGACTCCTTGCCCACCCCAGCTTAGGCAAGCTTGCGTCGGCACCACCATAAGGACAGAACAACACTTCAATCCTTCAGACCTCTCGTGACTGAGAGGCTAACAACCACCTTCTGACCTCCGGCCACCAGCACCATGTCAGCTTGAAAACCTCTCTATGCTACATAGAGGCCTAACCACTTCCTGCAACCACAAGGAAACACCTGCCCCAAAACTAATGAACTTCAGAATGTCCCAACACCTGCTGCCTCAACACCTGCTGCAGAGACCTGGACTTGGCTACTGTCCACATCACCAGTCGTGGAACGACCACCGCTCCAGAAGACACGAGCAACCAGAGGCCACCATGGCCTTCCAGCCTTCTATGACAAGTGTGTGTCCGATCTCTCTGCACTTCCAACTTCGCTCGTGGTTGTCCTTGAGGGGGGACAACAACGATCGAGAGGGGGGATCTGTAGGGTATGGACCAATCAGACACATACTATTTATTCATTATATACAAAGGTTTATGAAACTCCTCACACAGCCCAAATGAACAAACACAAGTGAAAGAAACAGTGTCATGTTACAGGGCATAAGGAGATTTTACGACCTCCGAGGAATGTGGCCACATACTCAAGAGAGAGACTATGAAACAGAAACCCTCTTTAAAACAGACTTTGCTGCGTTAATCATAGACTAACTGATCTATAAATGAACATGCATAAAACTGTGAAAGAAACAGTGTAAATGGTTTACTGTCTCGTGTACTATTAGGTATATATTATGGTATGTATCCTGGTATACAACCAACTAACGATCAATGTAACCTCACCTGTATAATGCCTCCTACCTAAATAATCCTCATTTAATGACTCACACTTTGATGTACATCACCTTCTTCTAGAATGCAGTGTGGATGTGTTATAGCTATTTTAGCATTAATGAAGGTATAATCGTATTATGGGACAAAGATCCGTAAATCAACTAAGAGCCACTTTCCCTCTCAGACATGTCCCCTTTCTGATTGGTCGAGTTCAACCCTTAGGGGAGGATCTTCTCCAGGCCTTATTAGAGACAGTCCACATGTGACCTCCCTCTCTTAGTTCTTTCATCCAGCCGGAACACTGTTCTGGTGTTACTGGGGAACCCCCTTCCCCCTCCACGGGGGCCCCAGGGCCCAGCAGGCCTCAATCCAACCAGATATGGGCTCAGGCAGGAGAGAGGTGACTCTCTCACAAAGAACCAAGGACAATCTCAAGAGTTTTGGAACAAAGACTCCAACCAACAACGACTCCAATCACCCATCCTTCTGACTTCCTCACTTCTCCTGGGTGCTCGGCGTGGCCTCAACAGAGTCCCAGGCCTTGCCCAAACCAGCCATGCGGTCCTGGAGAAAGAGAACGCTCAACCAACTTCCACTTGACACTGCCGGAACCATCAACGACTTCAATTTTCAACAACTTCAAGAATTGTTCCCATTACAAATGCAAGTATTCAATTCAATGAAATGTGAAAATGAAATTCTGATGGTTCTTCTCATAGACCCTCTTCCGGTTTCCAATTTCATCCTATCACTAACCTATTTATGTATTCATGTGTGTATGTTGTTTAGTTTATTTATATTCATATAAATATCTATATTTAGTTAATAAAACTTGTACATAATATGTATTTGGTTCTGTTTTGTTTGCAATACAAGTAACTTTACGATCACGGTTTTTGCTACTGGCTCAAAGTACTGTACAGGCGAAGAAATAATTATTCTTCGGTGGCCATGGAAGATACCCTTTATTAGAATAAATTAATAATCAAAATAGTTCGTTGGAAGAACTGATTAATTGATTGTAATATTAATTCAGCCACATCAAGTTAATCCAATTAACTGACCCAAATATTTATAATTAATAATAACAAGATATTATTGATTATTAATATTTCCAAAAAGCTGAGTTCCTTACAGCGGCTCTCATGAAAAAAATAGTGAAGACCACTGCTGTAGTGCCTCAAGTCCTTTCCTTTCCTCTTCTTTGGCCTTCTTCCATTGTTTTCTCAGTTTCCTCCTTTCTTTCACCAGTCGCTCAATCTCTTGTTGTCTCCTGGACTTGAGCTTGACTGATGGGTTCTTCTGCGTCCCAAGGTTTGGGGTTGTACTTTTCACCCCAAATCTCACTGCTCCATAGCTGTAAATGATCTCTCCGATCTTGTTCAGCTTTCTTTCCACACACCCTTTCAGACCTTCTAAAAGATGGACGAGGTCTGTGTCTGTGGTTTCCCACTCCTTTTTCTGGCAGGATTTGGGCCACAAGATTTGAGGCTTCCTTCCATTCATCTTCCTCTCTATTGCTGTCTGTGGCTGGATGGGCTCTGGACTCATGTCCGTTGGTGACGCTGTGTGTGGTTGAGCTTTGTCTGGGGTTCTGATGCCCTGTGGACTGTGGTGAATATCCTGCCACTGGGCTTCACTTGACTGATTTGCCCTACCTCTGAAGAAGTAGTGGTCAATGCGAGGCCCCTCGCTAGGCTCTCTCAGGCACTTTTTCCTGCCCTGGTGGATCTTGAGACCCTTCTCTGATGTTATCTTTTTCCAGCCACAAATGCAGCTTTGCAGCTTGTGTCCTGTCAGTGCTGTTACTCCTCCAATTCCCGTGCTGAACATTTGATTAATTGTCGTTTCCATTCCAGGGTCTGTTACCGTATGATCCACCGATGAGTCATCTTCCGCCCCCGCTCTCGCGGACTCAAGGGGTATTTTTCCTTTTGAACTTTTCGTAGCCATAGTTGGCTGGATCCAAGCCACTATGTAGTGCAAGGCTCCTGCTAACACGGGTAGCTAACCCGTGCCAGCCCCGTTGGGGTCTGTTCCCTCCTGCCAGCAGTCTCTTCAGGCCGTCACCAGGTCTTTCCCGGGTTGTCAGCTGCCCTTTCGCAGCAGTCCCTGGTTTTGACACCAGATATCATGATTCTTACTAGGACTGGTTTTTAAAGATCCCTAACTTTCAGCACATCAATTGAATTAATAATTTTAATAATAATAATTATATATAATATATATATATATTATAATAATTATATATATATATATATATATATATATAATTATTAATTATGTTGTTTTTCATTATTGATGTTTTAGAGTTTCACCCCTTCATTGTTGAGCACTTTTTTTCTGCATCGTGGCCGATTTGTAGAGAATTTTTGTGGTTTTGTCAATTTCCCATTGATTTCCTATGGTCGGTCATTTTTGACCAAAGAGCAAAAGTGTGACAAATTTTTGTACGACTACTTAGCCTGCTTGAATCATGCCTTAAAAGTTACCTAATGGCATAAGTCACCAAGTTTCGTAACATTCAGATGAAGCTGTGACTTCAAAACAGGATTTTTTTTTATCACAATTCATTGTTGTGTATGTGTATAAAAGTGTGTTTGTAAGTGTGTGTGTTTGGGTGGGTGTGTCTGTTTTGCACTCTTGATGTTTTAGAGTGTCACCCCTTCATTGTTGAGCACTTATTTTTCTGCATCGTGGCCGATTTGTAGATTGTACACACAAAAAATTCCCATTAATTTCCTATGGTCGGTCATTTTTGACCAAAGAGCACAAAACGCACTAATTTTTTTACGACCACTTAGTCTGCTCAGATCATGACCTCAATTTTTTTTGTGTTCACATACCTACACTGTTAAAAAATAATCCAGTAAAAAAAACGGTAAAGTACTGGCAGCTGTGGTTGCCAGCATTATACCGTAAAAATATGGTGTTATTGTTTTTAAAATTAACAGCTAAATACAGTTTTTTCAGCTACAGCTACATGCTGTTAAATTACAGTTATATACTGTAGCTGACAAAACGGTATTTAGCTATTAATTTCAAAAACAGTTACACACCGTATTTTTATGGTACGCTGCTGGCAACCACAGCTGCCAGTACTTTACCGTTTTTTTACAGGATTATTTTTTAAAAGTATTGTGGTATTCCGCCATGTTTCTCAGTGACACGCCCCAACTCATAAAATCAGGGCTTAAAGAAAATCCCAAGCTTTCCACTCGTATTAACGACATCGTGGTGGAGGTCATGTGCAACTCCTAAATACGATCTTTCCGACATGGCTTGAACACAGCCTTACATTCAGAGCCTTTGCTATCACTGTACGCACATCATAGTAGTTGTGTAGTTGTGTTACCCATTTCTGTTATGTGGATTACAAAATAGAACGACAAAACACTAGATAAACTTTTAGATTTATTCTCATACAATACTAGATATACTTTTACAATATGCCTTAAAACAGGCATACATACATACATCCATACTTTAAAAATACAAATATACTCTCAAGTCAGGTTTCAGTGAACAATAGCCCATTATTTGATATCAAAACAAATAGTTTATAAAATATATATCAGCATTTTATACTTTTGGACTGATGGTTAAAGTCTTTTTATGCATAGTTAGTTTCCCAGTTATTTTACACACCTCTTTTCTCCGTGCAGCTTTGGTCCTCTTTTACAGATTTTTTCCCAATAAAGTATCTGTAAAATAAGAGGAGAAAATTTTCAATTAAAATGATTTGCAGTGTATAATTTTTATTATCTAAAAATGTCTAACCAAAAACTACGGGATAATTAACTGAAGACTTGGAATAAACTGCACAGGTCATACAGAGTACATTTATAGTGGATTCTAGCATGAAGCATATAAATGTGGATCTTCTCCTGATAAACGGAAGTTATGTGTCAGTTTGGAAAAGTGAGCTTTGTTTTAGTGAAACAAAATGCAGACATATCTAATATGACATACTTACCAAGAAGGGTAAAACAAGGATACACAGGCAAGCATTTTCTCAAGGTCAGCAGGAGTGGCAGACAATTTAAATAAAACAATTTAAGATGACTGACAGTATCTGCAAATACAATTTTTAAAACTTAATGTGGTACTTGTTGCATATATTCTACAGAGGCAATAGGCCTATCATATTCAGAATATGAATGGTTTATGTAAAAATTATAATTTTCTCATTTAATCACCCTTATGCAGATTTCAACTCCAATGATGCAAAAGATGATACTTTAATGGAGATGAAATGTCTGTTTGTCCCTACAATGCAAAATAAGAGAATGGGGATCAAACTTTCAAACACCATTAGTAAATGAAGGACAAAGGTAATTCATGCGGGTCACATGGTTTAACCAGTTTTCTGAAGTGATTCAATTTGTTTGGGTGAGAACAGACCAAACACTTTTCACCGTACATCGAGCAATTGCAGTCTAGTTTTTGATGCTTTGGTCTTAAATCTTTGATATTAAATGAAACGACTGGTGACTTAGTTTAAAGGGATAGTTCACCCAAAAATTTAAATTATACCATGATTTACTCACCCTGAAGCCATCTTAGGTGTATATGACAATCTTCTTTCAGACGAATTCAATTTTAATGTCATGGCTCTTCCAAGCTTTATAATGGGAACCATTTTTTTGAAGTCCAAAAAAGTGCATCCATCCATGATAAAAGTGTCCCAAACTGCTCTGAGAGGTTAATAAAGGCCTTCTGAAGCAAACTGATGCTTTGGTGTAAGACAAATATTTATTCCAAATTCCATTTTTAAAACTTATATCAACTAAAATAACTAGTTTCAGGCAGACGGCTATACGCATTGATTTACGGCAGAAGAATAACTCTTGAACTTGACGCACAACGTAATGACGAACGCAATTGCCCAGCCCTGTTGGTTTGAACCGCGAGAGGCTTACGCTACTCCTACATCTACGTCCTACATTGTTAAGTGTTACTCTTGTGGCGTAAGTCGACTTGCGTACGGCTGTCTGCCGGTAGCTAGTTATTGTAGTCGATAAAGTTTTAAATGTGGAAATTTTTCTTACAAGCTCACAACGCTTTGCTTCACAAGGCCTTTATTAACCCCTCGGAGCTGTTTGGGACACTTATGATGGATAGATTTACTTGTATGGACTTAAAAAAAATGGTGCCCATTCACTGCCATTATAAAGTTTGGAAGAGCCAGGACATTTTTTTATATAGCTAACTCTGATTGAATACGTCTGAAAGAAGAATGTCATATGCACCTAGGATGGCTTCGGGGTGAGTAGAACAGCAGGAGAGAACATCAGTCTGTGAGTGTTTACTTTTGTCATTTGATTTTAGCACGGCTCTTTTGTTACTGTGTTTACCCTGGTAAAAACGCGTGTTGACCTGGTGTTTGTTTGTGTGTCGTGACTGTTGAGTTTCGCTTGGCTAAATAGTTGGGCGTGGCCAAAGCCAGTTAAAGTACTTATTCTACCGATCTGCGAGTACTAGTTAGAAGAAGCAGTAGAACAGCAGGAGAGAACATCAGTCTGTGAGTGTTTACTTTTGTCATTTGATTTTAGCGCGGCTCTTTTGTTACTGTGTTTACCCTGGTAAAAACGTGCGTTGGCCGGGCGTTTGTTTGTGTGTCGTTACTGTTGAGTTTCGCTTGGCTAAATAGTTGGGCGTGGCCTGCTGTATTCATTAACGGTGTATTAAGGCCCGTTCACACCAAGCACGATAACTATAAAGATAACGATAACTATATATGCGTCCACACCAACGACCGATAACGGTCTTTTTATTCTAAGACCGCGCCCGTGCTGTGGTTTCAAAGTAGAGAAAATGGATGACCTGGTGCTGCTTTACGTTACAAAAAAATATCAAAAGAAAAACAGGCGCTTTTGTGTACACAATATGCTTAAAAGGCGAGAGGAGTTGGGAGAATCCGAATTTTATTATAATTGTTGTTTACAACATGTCATTGAATTATGTTTTTGCTGTTCTTATTGCATTTACACGTCTTTGCCAGCAGATGTCCTCAGCCAGCATGCTATGTTCCGAGCGCATCTAAACAGTGAATCTAGCAAGTCTAGTGTAATCGATCTAACCTGAATTTAGCTGACGAAGTCAATGATGGGATAAAATCCTCGCCTAGTCAACACCTTTATGTATACAACGCCTTTTTCACTGCAACTTCAGCAATGTTGTCAAAACTAGCGCTGGATAGCTACCTTAGGTAATTTTGTTACACTATGCTAACCTGCATAATATCTCATCGTTAATACTTCTCACCATTTATTCCCAGGATACGACCGATTGCTTTCCATATATCCATCTTTTTTAACGTATCCTTGAAAAGGGGGTTTGACTTGTTAAACAGTGGAGGATTTTTTTTGTACCTCGATGATTAACTTCTCTGCAATGTCATCTGCCATTTTAAATGCACGAGACCTTTAAATTAAAATGGATTCTGATTGGCTGTCAGTGTTTTATCGTTCGACAGCTGGAAAAAAATCGTTCTGAAAGTGATCCCAACGATATCGTTCATCATATCTTTTTCGTTATAGTTGTGGTGTGAACTTTGTTATTCTTTAATATGGAGAACGATTTTTAGAATTATATCTTTATTGTTATCTTTATAGTTATCGTGCTTGGTGTGAACGGGCGTTTAGACGTGTATATAACTCATTGGTGCACCGCGGCAGCGGTCGCGGCTGCCATCGTGTGAAGTGTGAAGACCAAAGAGTGTAAAGACCAGCGAGACTACCTGTGCGACTCCACCGAGCAAGGACACCGACAAGGCACGACTCCACCGAGCAAGGACACCGACAAGGCACTTTAGTGTTACTTTTTTTCTTGTTTATTATTCATTGTTGTTTCCTCTCTCTTCTACAACTTTTCGTCTGATCTTTCTGTTTGTGAGCTCCTTTACACTGTGTTTTCAAATCCTTACTATTACTAACATACGTAAATCAAATGTCACACGTCGGAGGCGGTACAATCCTAACAATCTCCTTACCATTCCGGTGTCTTCTAATACTTTATTCTCTTTTCCTATTGGTCTCTGGAACTGCCAGTCCGCTGTAAACAAAGCTGATTTAATTACATCTTTTTCAAGTCATTCAGGTCTCAGCCTATTGACCCTGACTGAGACCTGGATCAGACCAGAGGACACTGTCACACCTGCTGCCCTCTCCACTAACTTCACTTTCTCACACACCCCTCGTCTGACTGGAAGGGGTGGAGGTACTGGTCTGCTCATCTCAAATGACTGGAAATTGGATCCTTTACCACCTCTGTGTGACAACAGCTCATTCGAATTACATTCAATTACCATCACTAGTCCTATTAAAATCCATTTTGTAGTTGTATATCGTCCCCCAGGTCAACTTGGCAGTTTCTCGGAGGAGCTTGATGTGCTAGTCTCATCCTTCCCTGAAGATGGTACTCCTCTCGTAATTCTTGGAGACTTCAACATACACCTTGAAAAACCTCAGGCTGCCGATTTCCACACTCTGCTTGCCTCATTCGACCTCAAACAAGTATCTACTGTCTTACTCACAAATCAGGTAACCAATTGGACCTTATCTACACGTGCTACTGCTCCACGGACAATACACTGGTCACTCCAATGCACACCTCAGATCACTTCCTCCTCACTCTCAACCTCAACCTGCCTCAGAACACAACACACACTCCTCCACAGGTCACCTTTCGACGGAACCTGCGCTCACTTTCACCCTCTCACCTATCCTTGTTGGTCTCATCCACACTTCCTTCACCTGATCAGCTCTCAACACTAGATACTAACAGTGCAACTGATACTCTTTTCTCCACTTTAACATCCTGCTTGGACAACTTCTGCCCCCTTTCCTCCAGGCCAGCTCGCGCCATACCCTCTGCCCCTTGGTTATCTGGTATTCTCTGCAAACATCGTTCTAAACTCAGGGGTGCAGAGAGGAAGTGGTGCAAATCGAAAGATCCTAGAGACCTGGGTCTTTATCAATCCCTCCTCTCTTCCTTCTCTGCTAATATCTCTATTGCTAAAATGGCTTACTATCATGCTTTTCAAAACCTTCTCCTCTCTTCTCAACCCTCCTCCTCCCCCTTCATCAACCCTAACAGCTGACGATTTTGCCACATTCTTCATAGATAAAACAACCACCATCAGTGGCCAATTTACCAATCCACAAACTGACACACACATTTTACAAGCAAACTCACACATTCTACCCTCATTCTCTTTACTTTCAGAGGCAGAAGTCTCTAAACTCATCCTTTCCAACCACCCTACCACCTGTCCGCTTGATCCTATCCGCACTAATCTACTTCAAGCCATTTCTTCCTCAGTTGTACCCACACTCACGCACATCATAAACACCTCTCTTCACACTGGTACCTTTCCCACAGCTTTTAAGCAGGCTCGGGTAACCCCACTGCTTAAGAAACCCAATCTAAATCCAGCACATCTAGCAAGTTACAGACCAGTATCTCTTCTTCCATTTGTCACGAAAACACTTGAACGAGTTGTTTTCAACCAGATCTCCTCCTTTCTTACACAGAACAACCTCTTGGGCAACAATCAGTCTGGTTTAAAAAGCGGATACTCAACTGAGACTGCCCTGTTCTCAGTAATTGAAGCTCTGAGACTGGCAAGAGCAGCTTCCAAATCCTCAGTTCTCATCCTGCTGGATCTGTCTGCTGCTTTTGACACAGTTAACCAGCAGATCCTCCTGTCAATCCTAAAGATGAAGGGTATCTCGGGGACTGCACTCCATTGGTTCGAGTCTTACCTCTCAGGTAGGTCATTTAGGGTGTCGTGGAGAGGTGTCTCATCTAAGACCCAACATCTAGCTACTGGGGTGCCTCAGGGCTCAGTGCTTGGACCACTCCTCTTCTCCATCACTAGGATCTATGATTCAGAAACATGGCTTTTCCTATCATTGCTATGCTGATGACACACAACTCTACCTCTCATTCCAGCCTGACGATCCAACGGTAGCTGCTTGTATCTCAGCCTGCCTGACAGACATTTCTGGCTGGATGAAGGACCACTACCTTCAACTAAACCTTGCGAAGACAGAGGTACTTGTGGTCCCGGCCAACACTTCATCAAAACTTCTCCATTCAGCTAGGCTCATCATCCATAACTCCACCAAGGTCAGCTAGGAACCTTGGGGTTGTAATTGATGATCAGTTGAACTTCACAGACCACATTGTTAGAACTGCCCGGTCCTGCAGATTTGCCTTGCACAACATTAGGAGGATCAGGCCCTTCCTAACAGAGCATGCTACACAACTCCTTGTCCAAGCACTTGTTCTATCCAGACTGGACTATTGTAATGCTCTCCTGGCTGGTCTTCCAGCTTGCTCTGTCAAACCTTTACAATTGATCCAGAATGCTGCAGCCAGAGTGGTCTTCAATGAGCTGAAGAGAGCACACGTCACTCCTCTACTCACAAATTTGCACTGGTTGCCAGTTGCCGCTCGCATTAATTTCAAGTCACTGACGTTTACCTACAGAACAACCACTGGCACTGCTCCCTCTTACCTAAACTCATTACTTCAGACTTAGAAATTTTCGCTCTGCTAGCGAATGTCGTCTTGTGGTACCATCTCAAAGAGGCACAAAATCTCTTTCTCTGACCTTTACCATGACTGTTCCCTGTTGGTGGAATGATCTGCTTAACTCAACCAGAGCTTCTGAGTCAGTAGCCACTTTCAAGAAACTGCTGAAGACGCATCTTTTTCGGCAGCACTTGATCCAGTAATACTAACACTTTCTCTTCTCTTCTACTATAAATTTTTTTTAAAAAATGCGTTAAATTAAACTGAAAGGGGTCATAGCACTTACGTATTGTTGTCCTACTGTTAGTTTAACTGCTTCTATTGTTCTCATTTGTAAGTCGCTTTGGATAAAAGCGTCTGCTAAAGGAATAAATGTTAATGTAAATGTAAATGAGTAAATCATGGGCTAATTTTCATTTTTGGGTGAACTATCCCTTTAATGGTACTGTACCTTTATAATGGTACTGTACCTTTATGTTCCTTTTGGTGCTTGAAGGTTTGGTCCCCATTCGTCTTCCATTGTTTGGGCAAACAAACAGACATTTCTCCACGACAATATCTTGAGAAAGAGACAACATAAGGTTAAGTAAATGATGAGAGAACTACCATTTTTAGGTGAACAATTACTATACTGGTGTTCATAGAACAAACAATAGGCAAACTTACAGTTTGTAAGTATAAACGGATCTTGATACTGTATTTTAATATTTAGACGTAGCCTACTTGGTAACTTACAGATCAAATCAAAGACGTAGTTGCAAATAACAGTAGCTGATAATGGACGGTTTGAATCTTACGTTCAAATTTTAACCATACAAAAAGAAGAAAAAAAACCATTTCACACCAATTTTTTACTTTTTAAATTTTAGGAAAATGTGCAAGTTGGATAAAAGTTTCTTACCCGTTTGAATGTGATGTGATGACATTCTGTACAATGGCTCACGTTCCTGTGTCTTAATTCCTTTTATAACTGTTTTAATTACCCTTGCTTTTATTTTGTGTTTATTTTCTATGCAAAGCACTTTGAATTGCCATAGTGTGATTATTTTACAACCCCAAATCAGAAAAAGTTGGGACATTTTGTAAAATGCAATAAAATAAATAATCTGTTGTTCATTCTTTTTAACCTTTTTTAACTGACAAAAGTACAAAGAAAAGTTTGCCAATGTTTTCACTGACCAACATAATTGTAATTTGTAAATATGAACAAATTTTGATTTTGATGGCTGCAACACACCCCAAAAAAGTTGGGACAGAGACATATTTACCACTCTGTCACATCACCTTTCCTTTTAATTACACTTTTTAATCATTTGGGAGTTGAGGATACTAATTGTTGGAGTTTTGCTAGTGGAATATTTGCCCAATCTTATCTGATACAAGACAGCCGCTCAACAGTCTGTGGTCATCGTTGCCTGATTCTCCTTTTGATGATGGGTCATACCTTTTCCATAAGAGACATATCTGGACTGCAGTAAACAGGCTGGCACATCCCTTCTATGGTGCAGAGTGTCTAGAAACCACTCAGTTGTAGCTTGTGCAGAATGAGGCCTGGCATTGTCTTGCTTCCCAGGAAAGATGTCATCTTGATGGCAGTTTATGTCTCTGTACAATCCAAATACATGCCTCCATGTCAATGGTACCTTCACAATAACGTCTCGGTTACGTATGTAACCCTCGTTCCCTGAGTAGGGAACGGAGACGTTACGTCGGATGACGACGAATGGGGTTTCGCTTAGAACACCTATCGACTTCGAGTATTACAAAACAAGCCAATGGCAAAGAAATGCCATGGGTCTGCGGTATTTGCATAGCGTAACTCCGCCCCACCTCGTGGGTATAAAAGGAGGAAGCCGGCAACATGCAGATATGTTTCTTCGCTGAGGAGCCCAGACTGAGCTCGGATCCCCACGGTTTGCAGACGTATGTAAGTGGCAGGCAGACTAGTTACGTCGGATAACGACGAATGGGGTTACCAGTCTAATCACGCCACCTTCTCGGCTGTCTTCTGGTCCAAAATCAGCTGAACCGACTGGGGATGGAGTCGCCATTCTCCAGGGAGGGGCTGAAGCCGTGAGAGCTCGTCGGCTGCACAGTTCAGGACTCCGGGAATGAAAATGGCTTGAAGCGACCTCAGATGCTTCTGACTCCATAAGAGGAGGTGGCGGGTGAGTTGCGACATACGGCGCGAGCTTAGACCACCTTGACGGTTGATGTACGCTACTGTGGCGGTATTGTCTGATCGGACTAATACGTGTTGACCCCTGAGCAACGCCCGGAAACGGTGCAGGGCAAGGCGTACTGCCAGCAACTCGAGGCAATAGACATGCCATACTACTCAACACTACATGCGAGAATCACTGAGCTTCAGGAGCAACCTTGCTCAACACCTAAGTGTGAAGAAATTCACTGAACTTCAGGTGCATTTCTGCTCAACACCTGGTGTGATAAATCTCACTGAATTTTTCAGGAGCATTTCTGCTCAACATGAGAGTGTGACAGCATGTCCATTGCGCATGGCGCCCCAGCCCGTGGAGGCATCTGTTGAGACAACAACATGCCGGGAAGCTCTTTCCAGGGGCACTCGGACCCGTAGAAAACTGAAGTTCGTCCACGGGGTGAGTACTGACGGCAGGTCGGAGTAACTGCTACTCGGAGGGTGCCGTGGTGCCATGCCCACCTCGGGACTCGGTCGCGAAGTCAAAGCTGAAGCGGTCTCATATGAAGCAATCTGAGCGGCGTACCGCGGCTGCAGATGCCATATGCCCCAGGAGCCTCTGAAAAAACTTCAGTGTGAACCGCACTCTTGCGCTTGATAGTCTCGTGCAAGTCAGCAATGGCTGAGTGGAGAAGGCGACCAAGTCCATACCGAGAAAAGAGCTCCTCTGCACGGGGCAAAGTTTACTCCTTTCCCAGTTGACCTGAAGGCCCAGACGAGCTAGGTGCCGGAGCACTGGGTCCCTGTATTCGCAAACCTGGTCTCAGGAGTGAGCTTAAGACAGCCAGTCACCGAGATAGTTCAGGATGCGAAACCCGTGTTCCCATGGAGGAACAAGGGCTGCCTCAACAACCTTGTGAAGGCGCGAGGAGACAGGGCTAGCCCGAATGGGAGAAGAGCGTACTGATATGCGCGCGCCCTGACAGCAAACCGTAGGTATGGTCTGAGTCGAAGGAGAACGGAGACATAAAAGTAGGCGTCCTTCAGGTCGATCGCTGCAAACCAATCCTGTGGCCGCACACATCCAGAAATGCGTTTGGCCAGGAGCATCTTGAACGGCAGCCTGTGAAGGGAGCGGTTCAGATGCGTAGGTCCAGGATTGGCCGTAACCCACCAGACTTCTCCGGGACAATGAGGTAGGGGCTGTAAACCCGGACCTCATTTCGGCTGGGGGGACAGTCTCAATCGTACCCTTCGCCAATAGGGTAGCAACCTCCGCTCTCATGATAGGGGCATAGCCATCGACCAAAGTGGAGCGGACTCCCCTGAAGCGGGGAGGAGACCATGCGAACTGAATCGCAACCCGAGCCAATGGTTCGCGCGACCCAGCGGAACAGATAGGGAAGCTCTAGGCAGGCTCCCAGCTGTGCCAGCGGCGTCAAGAACCACAGACGTCCCCCCGGTGGTGCAGCGAAGCGGAATGACCGGCCCAGACGTGGACGGCATAGCAGCCCGGTGTGGGGGCAAGGTCAAAACCGCACCCTGACAGAGGAGGCCAGGGAAGGACCAGCGTTCCACGGGGGCCTGCTCTGTCAGGGGTCTGGCGACAGAGTGGGACAGGGGCGAAGCGGTCCGTGGAGGGCACGCCGTGTCAACCGCCTCTGGGACAGAGGGGGACGAGGAGAGCACGGCTTGTGGGCGGCGCTCTGTGTCGTCCGAGAACTCTGTATGCTCAGAGACGAGAGAGTCAGCTCTTTCTGAATAAGGATTCTTCCCCAGCCCTCCACCGGGGAAAGGAGTGGCCCTGCTACCAACTCTTGGAAAGAACTGAGTCTCATCTCTGAGCAGCCCATCTCAAGAGTGCCGCTTAACCCGGCGTTTAGCGGGGGGCTGGGGTGGAGAGGGCTGTGGCAGCCCCCCTACGGTCTTCCAGAGCCAGGCCCGGGTGAACGGGCGGGGTTGGAACCGTGAGAGGGCGCCTTCGGCGGTGGGCAGACTGAGGGATCTGAGCGGGCGGCGGGGCCGTCGGGCAGAATAACCTCAATCTGCTCACGGGCGGTTGAGAACTGTTGGCCGGAAGCACTCAACCGCACCGCGGAAGAGGCCGACCTGGGAGATGGGGGTGTCGAGCAGACGGGTCCGCCCGACATCGTGCACATCAGACCGGTCAGCCCCAGAATGGTGAACATCACCTGACTCCGAGAGCGTACGGCCACTTTCGTCGCTCTGAGAGCAAGGTCAGTGGCGGCGCGCAGCTCACTGAAGAGCCTCGGGTCAGTCCCGCCTTCCTGCATGTCCATGAGCATCTGGGTCAGGTAGACCAGCAGAACGGTCATGGGATGCAGTGAGGCGGCTGCCTGTCCTGTGGCACTATAGGATTTCGCTACAGATTAGTGTAGACGAAACGAACTACAGGCTTTGGACGGGTGCTTAGAATTGCGCCGGGTAGCACTCTGAGGACACAGTAGCATGGCAACAGAGCGTTCAACCGGGGGGACCCCAGTGTACCCATGGGCAGCGGCCCCTGAGGGGAGGAAAGGCGGATGAGACCAACGAGCGGACCCGTGATCTCATCATGCACGTCCGGGAGGAAAGATATTGGGGTTTGCCGTGGAAGCGGGTCGGCGGCCTCACCCAAAAACCAATCGTCCCGGGAAAGCATGGCCGTCATCTCCGGATCAGACTCAGGCACAGCCGTATGCACACCAGAGGGTGGCAGCTGTGACGAGTCGTCATTTCCAGAAGAATCAAGCCCACCTAGTGATGCTGCTACAGACACAGCATCATCCTCTGTAGCTTCAAATGAAAACATACGGGCCACCCGAGGGTAGACTCGTGGAATCTGGGGTCGCTGACACAGAGTCGGCGTCTTGTTCCAGACCAACACCCTCAGGTCACCCTGGCCACCAGCCGAAGATCGGGGGGTGGATGAGGGGACTCTCACTCTTGCGAGTTCACTGAGTCTCGACCTATATATGACGCTATGATCACGTTCCCAGCGATTACATGAGTCACCCACGAGCGCTGTTCAAGCATGATCAAAGCCCATACACACTAGACAGCGCTCGTGCCCATCAGAGTCCGATACCAGTCCGCTGCAACCAGAAATGCACGGGCGAGCCATCTTTAAAAAGACGTGCCGCGTGTGAGCTCTTTTATGAGAGGAGAAAAAAAACTCAGCGATGTTGAAGTGCACAGGGAGACACACACACACTGGCAGATCACTGCACAGATCAGCAGGCACTGTGAGCTCGCTGCAGATCGCCGTCACACCAACACCGGAGAGAGAAGCTCGTCTCGTAGAGCGAAGTCAGAGATGACTGTGGAGTGAAGAAATGCTCTTGGCTCCAAAGCCAAAACATATCTGCATGTTGCCGGCTTCCTCCTTTTATACCCACGAGGTGGGGCGGAGTTACGCTATGCAAATTCCGCAGACCCATGGCATTTCTTTGCCATTGGCTCGTTTTGTAATACTCGAAGTCAATAGGTGTTCTAAGCGAAACCCCATTCGTCGTCATCCGACGTAACTCGGAGTGACAACGAAAGGGAATGCAAGTTACCCATACCGTTTGCAATGATGCACCTCAATACCAGCACAGATGTTTGCTTTTGCACCTGTCGCTGGTGAAAGTCTGGTTGGTCCCTTTCATCTTTGGGACTGAGAACTCGGTGTCCATTTTCTCCCAAAAACAAGCTGAAACATGGACAACATCTGACCACAGCACACATTTCCACTGTCTTCTAGACCATCTGAGATGAGCTCAGGCCCAGAGAACTCGCCGGCATCTCCACATAGAACTGATATAAAGCTTTCTCCTTGCGTAACAGAGATTCAAGTGGCATTTCTTAATGCAGAGTCAGACTGTGTTCAGTGAAAGCGATTTTCCAAATTACCCCTGAGCACACGTGGCTGTATTTAACAGAGTAGCATGATGGTATCTTGTGCAATGCCATTTGAGGGCTCAAAGGTCACGCACATTCAACAGAGGTCTACTGCCTGCCCTACACATACTGAGATTTCTCTGGATTCCCTGAATCTTGTGACAATATTATGTACGGAAGATAAAATACATAAATTCTTTGCAATTTTGCATTGAGAAATGTGATTTTTTAATTGTTTGACAATTATCTCATGATATTTGGAACAAAGTGATGAGCCATGACCCATCTTTGCTTCAAAAGACTGAGAAGCACTTTTACACCCAAACACGATACTCTCAACTATTACCAATTCACCTGCTCATTGTGGACTGTCTCAAAATAGTTGGATTGTAAAGAAGTAGCGGACGAGGAGAGATCCATTTGCAGCTTTTATTAGAATGGTCAGACAGGCAGGGTTAAACAACAGCAGACAGAACAACGGAGAGAACACAGAGCAGATCGGGGTCACAGGCAGAAGTCAGGGCTGGCAGCAAAAGGCAAAGTCAAATTAACAATCCGGCTAAAGGCAGGTAGAGAACAATCAGGTAGTGATGTTACGTATGACACTGAAGCTTCGATGTGCGTTTTGCGAAAGCGAAGCAATTTCTATTGAAGCCCCGTGTCGGGGTGTGTATTGGTTTCCCAGAGGTCACGTGATCGATGACAAACGAAGCCTCACTTTCGGTCCAATCACGTGCGCGTTTCGCTTTGGGTGTCAGAAAGCTTGAAGGTCCTTGTTGGCTCAGTCTGGTTGTTGGGTTTGTGAGGAGACTAGAGTGCTGTACTTTTAAAGTTTATCAATACATTACATTTTCCATTACACTCTCGTGTAATGGAAATCATGAAGATCTGGATACGTCCAGTGACTGCGGTGAATAGTGCTGCTGGCAACAAGGGAAAGACCTTGTGACAGCCTGGAGAGACAGCTGAAAGGAGGAAAGAGACCCCAATGGGGCTGGTAAGGGTTAGCTACCCTTGTCGGCAGTATCCAGATCTGTGTTTACAGGATGCTGGAGACACCCGCCCAAGGCTTCTGAAAAATTAAAGAGGAAAATACCCCTAGAGTCTGCGAGAGCAGGGGCGGAAGATGACTCAATGGTGGACAACATGGTTAACGACTTTGGAATGGAAACGGATATGAGTTTGGAGAGTACTTCACAAAAAACTAGTTCAGGTTCAGCAGTTAGCAAAGCCATTGAACTCCAAGCTTGTGTCTGTGGCTGGAGCAAGGCGACAACGGTCAGGGGTTTGAAGATTCATCAAGGGAAAATGAAATGCTTGAGGGAGAAGGGACAAGGGCCTCGCATTGATCAGTACTTCTTACGGAGTCAGTCAAGTCAGTCGAATGAAATCCAGCGACAGGAAGCAAACCACAGTTCGCAGGATATCAGCACCCCTGTCATAGAGGAGATGAGGGTTTGCACAGTTAGTGATGAACACATTGATTCTTGTGAACCCGGTCAGACTAACCAGCATAAGAGAGAAAAGAACCTCAACGGGCATAGGCCTGGAGTTAGATGGCCAAGAACTAGTGAGAAAACTGCATGGGACACGGTAAACACAGATCTATGCTTTGCATTGGAAAGATTAACTGGTACAGTTGAAAAGAAGCTGGATAAATTTGGGGACATCATTTACGCATATGGAAGTGAGAGGTTTGGTGTGGAAAAAAGGAAGGAAAAAGTACAAACTACTCCTGGATTGTCTAGACGGCAGCAGAAAATTGAAGGGTTAGTTAGAGAAAGGAAACAGCTGAGGAAGCAATGGAAAAGAGCGGAACAAAGTCAGAATGAGGGACTCAATCTCTTACAAAGGGCCATAAAAGATAAGCTTGCAACATTACGCAGAGCTGAGCGCCTACGGAAACGCTACAAAAAGAAGGAACGTGCGAGGGCTAATTTCTATAAAGATCCATTCAAATTCATAAAGAAGTTATTCACCAGTGAGAAGAATGGCACTTTAAAAGCATCTAGGGTTGAGCTAGAGAGATATTTGGAGGAAACGCATACAGATGCAAAAAGGCATGAGCCTATGTCAATTCCGTCAGACATCCCACCTGTCAATCCACCAGAATACCAAATGGAGGTCTGTGCACCTAAGTGGAAAGAGAGAGCAGGTTGTGAGAAAGGCAAGGGCTTCATCATCTCCAGGGCCTAATGGAGTTCCGTACAGAGTGTACAAGAGTGCTTCAGGAGTTCTAAGGATTCTGTGGAAATTGATAAAAGTGGCTTGGGAAAAGCAGGTTGTACCTAGATCATGCCGCCGAGCAGGGGGAGTCTTTATACCCAAAGAAAAAGATGCTACAAGCATCAGTCAGTTTCGCCCTATTTCACTATTAAACGTCGAAGGCAAAATTTTCTTCAGCATTATTGCTCAGAGATTGTCAACCTACCTATTAAAGAATGGCTTCATTGACACTTCAGTTCAAAAAGCGGGCATTCCAGGATTCTCAGGATGCTTAGAACATATCAGTGTTATCTGGCAACGAATACAATCAGCTAAAAAGGAGAGGAAGGAGCTCCACGTGACATTCCTGGATTTGGCTAATGCATATGGTTCAGTGCCACATGAGCTTCTTTGGGCATCATTTGATTTTTTCAGGCTACCGATGTCGATAACAAATTTAGTGAAAGCCTATTTTGGAGATTTGCAATTTAGTTTCTCAACTCCAGAATTCAGCACTACATGGCAATGCTTAGAGGTTGGAATAATGGCAGGATGCACCATTTCTCCACTGGCTTTTACCATGGCAATGGAAGTAATCATTAGGGCATCAAAGTGGGTAGTAGGAGGAGAGCGCTTGGCTTCTGGGATGCGACTACCACCAATCAGAGCATACATGGATGACATGACAACCATGACTACAACGGTAGCCTGCACTAATCGGTTATTGGGGAAGTTAACAGATAATATTGAATGGGCACGAATGCAATTTAAGCCCTCTAAATCAAGGAGCATCTCAATAATTAAAGGCAAGGTAGTAGATAAAGTATTCTTCATTAATGGTGAGGCAATACCAACAGTTTCTCAGAAGCCAGTGAAGAGTCTAGGGAGATGGTACGATGGGCATCTAAAGGACACAGTTCGAGTGGGAGAAGTTAGACGACAAGCAGTGGAAGGGTTGAAGAGCATAAACAGCTGTGCTCTACCAGGCAAACTAAAACTCTGGTGCTTTCAGTTTGGTCTACTGCCAAGGTTGCTGTGGCCACTGACTGTGTACGAGGTTTCTTTGACAACAGTGGATAAGCTGGAAGCGTTAATAAGTTCATACATCAGGAAATGGTTGGGAGTTCCACGCTGCCTCAGCAGAGTGGGACTTTATAGTAAAGGAGTATTGCAGCTGCCAGTCTCTGCTTTAACCGAGGAGTTTAAGTGTGCCAAGGTCAGACTGGAAATGACTTTAGCAGAATCACACGACAAATTTGTAAGGGGGTTAGCCCCTGTGGTAAAAACTGGTAGAAAGTGGTCAGCAAAGAAATCTGTAGTAGAGGCAAAGGCTGACCTTCAAATTGGGGATATCGTGGGACAGGTACAGCATGGGAGATGGGGTTTTGGGCTCAGTTTAGCTCCTCCTAAATGGCTCAAGGCAGGCCCAGCTCAAAGGAGGAAGCTGGTAGTCAACGAGGTGCGAAAGCAGGAGGAGAGGATGAGATGTATAAAGGCCATTTCCCAGGCCAAGCAGGGAGAGTGGATGAGATGGGAGAGTGTGGAACAACGAAAAATGGGCTGGCAAGACCTTTGGTCAATGTAAGAGAGTAGGATCAGTTTCCTTATTAGGTCAACATATGATGTTCTCCCATCACCGCAGAACCTAAACCTCTGGGTAGGAGAGGATCCCTCTTGTCCTTTGTGTTCATCACCTGCCACATTAAGGCACATTTTGACAGGATGTAAGGTGGCTCTTAGCCAAGGTCGGTTTACTTGGCGCCATGACCAAGTATTGCGATGTTTGGCTTTAGCATTGGAAGGCAAGCGTAGTATGACCAATAAGTTGCCGCCTGTTCTAGCAAAACATTACACGCAGAAGACAATATTCCTCGGCCCAGGCGAGCAACCACCAAGAAAAGGTGCTAACACCAATTCTCGCCCAGGACAACTGGAAGCTGCTGGGGACTGGAAGATGCTGGCTGATCTTGATCAACGGCTTATTTTTCCACCTGAGATTGCCACCACTAACCTACGACCAGATATTGTTTTGTGGTCTGGATCAGCACGCATTGTTCAACTGATAGAGTTAACAGTGCCATGGGAGGATGCGGTAGATGAGGCATATGAGAGGAAGAAATTGCGGTATGCTCATCTGGCCACTGAAGCAGAACAGCGAGGATGGAGAGTCCAGGTTTATCCAGTGGAAGTGGGTTGTCGAGGTTTTGTGGCACACTCTACAACCCGGTTCCTCAGAGACGTCGAATTCAGTGGTCAAGAGTTGCGTCGCACAGTAAAGAACTTATCTGAAGCAGCAGAAAGGAGCAGCAACTGGCTGTGGTTGAGACGGAAAGATTCTAGCTGGCTGAGTACAGGCCGCCATGCTACGGTTTCGTAGAATTCTTGAAAAATTGAAGGGTGTTGGTTTATTTGTATAGGTTGTATAGTATTTACAGTCATTACGTTCCTGTGTATATTGCGTGAATGACGGGATGTTGGGCGGATATTGTGTTTTGCGGTAGGTGGTATGCCATACGGAACCGTTGCCACTGAAACTGCATATTAACGCACCAGTGGGGCTCGACAGCCTTAGTCAAACGGGTTGGCGCGTATGGTTGGGTTGCGGAGAGATTGTGAGATTGTGGTTAGGTCTCAGCAGCACTGTTGGTTTATTTGTAGAGGTTGTATAGTATTTACAGTCATTACGTTCCTCTGTATATTACGTGAATGACGGGTGGTTGGGCAGATATTGTGATTTGCGGTAGGTGGTATGCCATACGGAACCGTTGCCACTGAAACTGCATATTAACGCACCAGTGGGGCTCGACAGCCTTAGTCAAACGGGTTGGCGCGTATGGTTGGGTTGCGGAGAGATTGTGAGATTGTGGTTAGGTCTCAGCAGCAAGAGGGAAGTAGAGGTCGGTAAGCTGGGCTGAGTTGAGTGGGGGACGGAGGGGGCCCTCTTGAGGTGTCGTGGGCTAGTCGACGAAACACTGAGGACGGAAGGTGCCCACTTGAAGACCCTAGAGATGTTCCCTACTCCGCTCAATCCAGAGGGTTGTTATGGGGGGACCGCATTGTGGTTGCAGCCGTTGTGTGTGCTGACGCGCAAATACACTATTAACACCAGACAGAAGGAGATTCACGTCACCAGATGGAAAGAAGCGTAAATGGATGGAGAAGCATAGGTTACTGTAAAGCTACGTCTTAGTTGGTGCTTATCTTGGCGAAAGCAGAGTACAAATCAGCATGAAGTTTTAACATCTACTCTCGTGTAATGGAAATCACATTTAAATAAGCAAAATTACTTATTATTTTTTTTGTCATTGTTGTGTAATTTTGTTTTTGTAAGATCGTTGCACTTTTGGTGTTTTTTTTAGGTAATTTGGTGTTGGTATTTGGGTGTTTGGTGAAGGGTTTGTATTTACAGCAATGGCAACAGCCAAAAAAAGGAAGACTTCCCCTAACTGGGAATATTTTGAGCTTATGGCTTCCAATGAATGTATTTCTAAAAAAGAAGAAAAAATAAATATTTATTTATTTATTATTATTTTATTTTTTATCATTGTATAGTATGTAGTCACTCCCAACAAAAAAAATGTATCCTCACACTTCTGAGGTGGAAACCTTTGTCTTCTGTTGGACAGTGCAGTAGACCAGCGCACACAAGCTCAAATGACACTTCTGATGCGATCCTAGAAGTGGATAAATACCTTACAGAGACAAACATACAAAGAGCTGAAGATCCACTTGAATACTGGAGAATGCAGAAATATCTCTACCCCCATCTATATACATTGGCATTACAGAATAATTAATTTTTATCACCTTTCTGTCATTCCTACAGTTACATAAGCACTATCACTGCCAAGTGTCAGATGAACAGATGATCCTATCACACAATGTCCTTATTCACTGTGTGTGTGTGTGTGTGTGTGTGTGTGTGTGTGTGTGTGTGTGTGTGTGTGTGTGTGTGTGTGTGTGTGTGTGTGTGTGTGTGTGTGTGTGTGTGTGTGTGTGTGTGTGTGTGTGTGTGGAGAGAGAGAGTAGGCCTACATTAGATCTTAATAAATAATATGCTCATTTTATATTTTATTGTCACACTTTAATGGGTAAAATAATTTATTTAATGAACAAATCAAACACAAACGTGTAAGGCTTTTTATTTGTACACATAACATTGAAACTATGGAGTGTGTTGTGGTTGCTTCATCTGACAGAGAAAGGCTTCTGGCTGCTTTATTTTAAATAAGCACCAGATGGCGCTGTTCTCGACACTCTCGAAGCTTTGAATCTTTTCCCGGAACAGTTAGGGGAAAGGCTCATTGCTTCACGAGGCTTCATTTCCCCATCCCTACAATCAGGAGTCGAGATACACAGTCCAAGGTCAGTAAGAACAGCAAACACAGGAATAAACGCTCGGAATTGAAAGCCAGGGCAATGCAATACTTCGCAGAGAACTGAAGAGTGAAAGAGGTTTATATGGGTGTGTGTGAATGAGCTGCAGGTGTATAAGTCACAGGTGAATGAGATGATGAGTGCTGATGAGTCCCAAAAGTGAGTATGGGAAATGTAGTTTGTGAGGAAGTGATCATAGTCTCTTGTGGAGCGCCCTCTGGTGGCTCTCGAGGGCACTCCAGCTGGTGATCGTTACATGGATAATCTAATTTGGATAATCTTTTCACTTTTATTTGGTCTCTGTCCCAACTTTTTTGGGGTGTGTTGCAGCCATCAAAATTTGTTCATATTTACAAAATACAATTATGTTGGTCAGTGAAAACATTGGAAAACTTTTCTTTGTACTTTTGTCAGTTAAAAAAAGGTTAAAAAGAATGAACAAATAACAGATTCTTGATTTTATTGCATTTTACAAAATGTCCCAACTTTTTCTGATTTGGGGTTTTAATTGTAAAGCGTTTTGAATAACTGTTTTAATTCTTCTTGCTTTTATCTTGTGATTATTTTTATTCCTTTCTATGTAAAGCACTTTGAATTGCCATAGTGTATGAAATGTGCTGTATAAATAAACTTGCCTATCCTTGCCTTGCCAAAGAGTGTTGTTTTATTACACACAATACTCAAATATCTCAGACTGTTTGTCAAAGTCAAAGTGCAAAATTGCAACAAATGTAACATTGCTGTCACAGAGTCAACAGAACCATCAATCCAACCATCAACACTATCTATCACCTGAATTCTGATCACCTGCACCTGCACCTCATCATCACTCGTCCATTATATTCCACCGATCCCTTCTCCTCAGTGTCTCGTCTATGTCAAGCGCCACAGACTGCTCACTCGAGTGACCTTCTTCTAGAATCTACTTACATGTAGTCCCGATCTTCTCATCCTCTCTGATCTTCATCATCCTCATCTGCCCGCAAAGATATTCTTCATTACTGTCAGCAAAGTCTTCACCAGAATAATCAGTATTTATCGCATCTGCCATCCTTCCCTGCATTGCTCTGCACTTCTAATAAACTTGTTATATTCACTAATACCTTATCTGTCCTCTTCTGATTGTGACAATTGCAACAACAAAATACATCCAACTTAAATTGCATTTTCTCAGAAATACCGATTGAGAGATGGTTGCCTTTTGGCAAGAAAATACATTGAACTATGAACAGCCGCTGACATGTGGCACTGGCATTTAAAACAGCTCGCCCTGACCAAAGTGCTGTACATAGCACATTAGCAGTTGTAGTTGCAGTAGACTGAAACCTGTCTTCATCCAAAACATTGACCTCCAATGGATCAAAATGTTAAAATTTGTTATGTTACAATTGCCTAAAAACTGAAGAGTACGTGTTACATGACCCACCGCTAACTAAACAAAACACAACTCAGGTTCATTAAATAGAAAAAAAAATCATCAAGGTTTATTTTTGGCTTACACAAAAAGTATATCACACACACAAGGATGCTTTCATCACAAACTACCCGAACAGGAGGAGCCTCTTAACCACCCAGCAAAATAAGAATCAACGCAATCAGAAAAAAACATAAGTTAAATGCATCAAACAAAACCTTGTGAATCACTCAGTTAATCCAAAATAAATTACATGCAAAAGTAGCTCCTCTGTTCAAACACTAAGCCAGTAGCATCCTCGTGCTGCAGTAATAAATAGTGGGGGAACAAACAATATACAAACAAAAAGAGTAGGGATGCACCGATCCGCATTTTTTCACTTCCGATCCGATCCCGATACCTGAATTTGGATATCGGCCGATACCGATACTATTCCGATACCAGAGCTGTGTTTGCTTTAATATTATTATTATCATTATTGTTGATTTTATATGATGCTGCAATAAACTTCTCTCTACAGGCAAGTATGATATGTATGCATGCATGTCCCAAAAGGCAACTTGAGGTAAGTATAAGGTTAGAAACAAATAAGAGACAATAAGTGTAGGCACCAGCACCAAATCTGGTAAAACGTTACACAATGCTGTTTGTATTGTTGTAAAATACATTCATAAAAAACAAGATAACAAAAATCAAAAAGATAAATTATTTTATATATAGTCTAGCTACTATAAAATTAAGACATTTTTTTAATGTATAGCACAGCTGTTTATTGAGGCAGCAACATATTATAGATGGGACATTTAATAATCTTTCATTGCGCAAAAGTATTATGATATGATTATGAAAGACTCCAATACAGTGCGGCACAAAGCGCTTATGCGCATCCCGAGCGCAGAATGATGCGCTTGAAGCAACATGGAGTCACAGCGCGCAACGCGTCGAGTCCGCATTGAAAAGTTCAACGCACAAAGGAAAGACATATTGATGCGTAGTGTATTGTACAGTATCTATCTATGCAATAGTTTATTCAGCCTATTCTTTTAACAGTTTTAAATTTCAGTTACTGTGTGCTTGAAGAACAATTATAGTGCTCTCCTGTTGTGATCTAACAGACACACGTTAAAAAGTAACATGATTAAGGTACAGCAAGTCCAGCAAGATAGTCATTTTATCCGAAACCATAGAGCTTTATCTACAGATCAAGTATAATAATAGTAATTGAATCATCTTGGAGAGTTTCATCGAGTTGACTGTCATAACCGAACGCGACGCGCTGTTGAATGCTGAATGAAGAATGATTGACAGCCGCAGCGGAGGGAACAGTTTACGTGATCTTGAATTTAATGACTTAAATATTCATTTCTATCTCACATTATACTATAGAATGGCTTCAGAACACTTATAATATAGTGCACGAACACTTAATGGTGCTTTATAATACTTTTGTGGGGCTTAACAATAACACAATTTCTTTTGGGCCCCGATTACCAGCTCAATCGCCCGGGCGGACTAGACAATATACCCAAACCAAATAAACAAACAAAAAAACAAAACAAATTAAATTACAACAAGAGCAACAAATGGGCTCCGTAGAGCTGAAATACAAACATTAAAACCACTTTATTATTCATATTAAAACAATTTAATAATTCTAATCAACTCATACCTGTCTCAAAGTTCCAAAGAAATCCACTGGCGAACCTCTCGCATATGAACACCACAAGTGTCGATCGATTTCCGCCGGCCAGAAACAAACGCACCTACTATCCTCGTTCCTACCACTGAGCTTTATACTAGGCTAACCACACCCCCTTGATTCACAACTTTACTCCCTTGATGTCACCCGCTACATTCGCTTGAAAAATTTTAAGTGTTTTAGTTCAACTGGCGTAGTTAGAATCACTGTTATACCGCTCAAGCAAAACAGGAATGGTTTCACACCATCAGTCCAGGATTGAGGTGCAGTGTCCTTCTAATAAGAGCAGGCAAGGACAAAATGTAGACAATTAAATTTGTTCTCTTAACTAAACTGAAGCAGAAGTGCCTGACCTGTTAATTCGACACGAGAAGTTTCTCAAAATGACTGTCGGAAAGACGGTTGCGTTTTGGCAGGAAAATGTATTTTCCAACACTAAACAACCACTCACATGCGGCACTGGCAGGGACACCAGTATTGCACTTAATGAAGACTCTCTTCATTTTTGATAGATGCTTGAAAGCAATATCAGGTTTGATTGCTGTAGACTATAGATAAATGTTCAATTCATCCAAAACATTCTCCTGGTTTCTGGAGAAGCAGTCTGTGATCTCATTACTTGCATTTTCTGGCTTCCACAGCTGCCTCAGCATCTTTGGTTGCAACCAAGTGGAGAGAATGGCAGGCACAGGGTTCACGAGTTCACACTTACATATAATTTGAGGAAATAAGATTTAATGCGTATTTGGCGTGCTGTCCGGAGGGAGGGCTCCCCCCGTATGTAAGTGATTTTTGAACTAGGAGTGTGGAGAACTAGGAGTGTGGAGAAGGGGTGGAGGGGGGATGCTGCAAACTGTCAATGGATCGAGGTAAGACTGTTGAGTCTATATGTACACTTTATCATTGATTGCTGATTGCTGTCCACTCGTGTTAATTATCTGAACGTGCTCCTCCCGAACTAAGTTAATAAAACTTTGTGAGACCAAATGCTCGCTGGATGAAAGAGAAAATGTAAGTGCTCTACTGGGAAAGCTCTCACTCCGTCCGCTGTGAGACCAATGCTCGCTGGACGGAAAGAGGAAAAATTGAAAAGAGTAAAAAATGAGTGCTTGCCCAGGAGATTTTCTCACACTGCATCCGCTGTGAGACCAAATGCTCGCTGGATGAAAGAGAAAATGTAAGTGCTCTACTGGGAAAGCTCTCCCTCCGTCCGCTGTGAGACCAATGCTCGCTGGACAGAAAAAGGAAACTGAAAAGAGGAAAATGAGTGCTTACCCAGGAGATTTTCTCACACTGCATCCGCTGTGAGACCAAATGCTCGCTGGATGAAAGAGAAAATGTAAGTGCTCTGCTGGGAAAGCTCTCACTCCGTCCGCTGTGAGACCAATTCTTGCTGGACGGAAAGAGGATTTTTTTTTTTTTTTTTTTACCCGATGAGGGTTTGGTGGGCTTTTTAAATCCGGTTGGTCCTGATATAGCTTTGGAAAGCATCGGAGGACCATCTCCCAAGGGCTTGAATCTGGTGTTGGGAAAGGTCTTTTTGGGCTGCTGTAGTTGCTGCCCCGATGCGGAATGAGTGAAAAATTCTTTGCTGGAATGCCTGACTGTTGGAGAACAGATTTGAGGTGTTCCTGGAACTAAAAACGTGTCACAGGTTTTTTTGGATTCATCTAAAAACAGGGGTTCCAGAGGAGATTTAGCTTGAGAACTTCTCCATTGCAGATATGCCAGAATTGACTGGTATGGTTGGATTTGCGAAGCGAGGTTAAAAATGTAAATGAAATGACCTTTTTTGGTTTGGTCAGTCTTACTTTGTTTAATCAAGTATGAAATGGTTTCGCCATCAATTACTGATAAGTCCGAGATGGTGGGGTGGATTTTTGGGTCAAATTTAGAAGTGATGGCGATTTCTGAGCATCTAAGAAAACCAAAAAAGGTTAGGATTAACATGGCATCGAGTGTGCGAGTGGAACTGAGGGGCTGGTAGCCTATGTGGAAAGCCTGAATACATTTGGTGAGAATGTCCAGCGTTATGGGTTGTCTGGCGTAGGGGCGGGTGGGCTGGGATCTTTGAATCCCTTTAATCAGGAGGGAGGTTTGTGAATTGTTTATCTCCACGGAAGGAGCGCCGTACATCAGTTTATGGAAAAACTGGATGCCGCTCAAATAACCTTTAATGGACCCGATTTGTAGGCCCTTAATGATAGTATGGTAGGAGATAAAAGTGGTGATTGAAAGAAGAGAAAAAATCAGGGAAAGGTAAGTTATAAGAGACATGAAATGTTTTAAAACATCTCCAAGCAGGAGATCAACGTAGGATTGAAGGGTCCTGGGAGATACTGCTTGGAGGATACCGTCGAGTGATGCTTTGAGCAGTGGTTTTAATGGGTGGGTTACGGGAATATTAGCTCTGAATAGCGAGGAACTGGAGTTGGGAATTGATCCGCCTCTGGAGCCAGCATCCTGAATTTCTGAAACAGAAAACAAGACAGAGAGTCGGCGATTTGGTTTTTTGACCCAGGGATGTGTTTAGCAATGATAATGAATTGGTCGCAAGCTGTAATCCAGTTGAGACGCCTTAAGAGTGGCATCAGAGCGGGTGAATGGGAACGGCCTTTGTTAATGCAATGTACTCTTGCATCGTCGCAATGCACTAAAACGCTGCTAGCGGCCCATTCTTTTCCCCACAGGAAAGCTGCTACTACGAGAGGGTAAAGCTCGGATTTAGCTGAGGATTTATGTTATGCCCTGAAGCTGAGGTGGCCATGGAGCCGCGAACCAACGACCTTGATAAAATCCCCCGTACCCGATTGAGGGGGCGGCGTCTGTGAACAATTGAATGTCAGTGGGGGATGAAACAAGGTTGTTGTAGAAAAAAGAAAGGCCGTTCCACTGTTTTAGAAAAGTTAACCATAGCCTGAGTTCGTCGCGACATGCTTGGGTTATAAAAAATGCGGTCTTCTAGTGAGTGGACAGAGGACGCGAGTGAGAGGAGATGTGAGATGAAGGGGCGACCTTGCGGGATGATGCGTATTGCGAAGTTTAAATGTCTAGCAGGGACAGGAGTTCGCGTTTTGAAAAATTTGATTTTTCAAGGAAAGTAGAAGAGACGAGGATTATTCGGTCGATTTTTTCTTAGGGGAGGGATGCTTGGAATTTGTCTGAATCCAAATTAATTCCTAGGAACTCGAAGGACGTTGCAGGGCCCATGGTTTTTTCCTGTGTGATAGGAATTCCTAGCTCAGAGAAAACGTTTTGTACCGTGAGTATGTGCGCAGCTGGAATAGCATCAGGAGGCGAGATTATTAGAAAATCGTCTAGCAGGTGAATGAGGGAAGGAATGGCGTAGTTGTTCGACAGGATCCAGCAAACGGCTTCTGATAGCATGTCAAATATTTTAGGGCTGCTTTTGCAACCGAATGTTAAACGTACTGCGAAATAATATTTCCCGAGCCAGCGAACTCCAAATAGGTGCCATGAACCTGGATGGATAAGCATTACTTTGAAAGCAGATGTAATGTCGATTTGCAAGCCAAGCACCCCGACCTGCGATTTTGATCATGTCGATAGCCTGATCTATGTCGTGGTATTTGAGCGAAAAATCATCGAGAGGGATCAAGCTGTTTATGCTTGGGAACGGAGAATTGTGCGGGGCTGACAGGTTGATTATTAGGCGTTTTTTACCCGAGAATTTCCTTGTAGCCACTCCAATGGGGCTGATACGAAACAGACTAAATGGAGGATTGTCAAACGGACCGATCATGAAACCTGACTCAACTTCTTTTTTGATCAGTTTGTCTACAACTTCAGGTTCTGTAAGGGCGGATTGGAGATTATTACATATGACGTTTTGTGAAAGCGGGCATTCTAAGCCGGGTTTAAAGCCGCTTTTTAAACCTGACAGCAGATAATCGGTATATTCGGCATCCGGGTGATGAGCTAGTTCGCAGTGCATGCGCAAAATATTCACAGGAGTCGCCAAATAATTTTTAGATTTTTTATTCACAGACTTGAAGACTGGAGCATGGGCGCTGCCACAAAAGCTGCAGATGGGCATATACCGGCAGCGCGCTCTTTGAAATTTGCCTGCGTTGAAGTGATTACAGGGCTGCCTGCTTTCATCAAACGCAGAATCCTGAATTGCGCTGGTGGTTGCTGCGCGTGGCACATAGCTGGTGGATTTAGCATTGCTTATTCCCGTGAAAGGAAGAGAGGTAGGGTTAACCTGTGGGCATGTTGCGGTTGAGTGAGCCACTGACCTGCAAACTGCACAGGTAATGTTTTTGCAACCTAAAAATACCCTGCTGTGGAGATCCGAGTCAAGTGCACCCCAGTATGTGCACTGATTCCATTGTGCGACTCGCACGGCACTTTTTGCAGAAAAAAGTTTGTGAACGTGTAGAAATGCCCGCCCCCATAGGACAGCGCGAGTTCGGCAATGATTGCTTGATAATCGTTCAGTTCACGCCGCCTGTGGGGGAAGGCTGAACAGATGATTTCAGTGAAACGTGAAAAAGCGATCGTGAATTCGGGAAATGAAAGGACGCGGGATGAGTGCGTGTTTGTGTTTTTCAGGGTAACTGAAAAATCACTGCAATCCACTTGGTGGTCTGATTAAGCTGCAGGGAGGAGAGACAACAGAGAAGAGAGGTCTACATCTGTACCTGCGAGGATCTGAGAATCCGCGGATGGATTGAGAAACTGGTGGGGGTTCCATAGCAACTGCGTTGGGCGGCACGGGCATCGGAGTGGCTGTGAAAAGAGAATATGGTGATTTAGTTTGTATGATAGAGCTGGGAAGGGTATAATCCGGGGCTGCGAATGTCAGCGGTGCCCTTGTGATTGGATGACCTGCTGTAAATTGAGAAGAAAAGTTAGTCGGAGGAAGTGAGGGATGATATAAAGCAGTGTGAGCTTGGGCTGCGAGCGGAGGCGGGCCCGCGCTTGTTTGAGTTACTTGTGCTGCAGGCCACTGGAAGTGGGCGGGGTTGTAACCTGTTGGGTAGAACTGTTGACATTGTTGGGTCTGTGATGCTAGCGGCGATAGCTTCGCGCTAGTGTCTGCAACTGGAGCTGGAGGCCACTGAAAAGGAAAAGGATTATGTACAGCAGGAGAATAGAACTGAGCGGCTGCGGGGAGGCCGCTGGGCCCGGCTGTACGTGGTGCTGCGGCGGCGGAAGCAGAGGTGGAGGGCTGGGCCTCGTCAAAAATGGACCTGCCGTGATGAAAACTGGCTCGCTGAGGGCCTGTTGCTGCGGCGGCTCGATGGGCGAAGCGAGCCGTTTCCTGTGCAGGGAGACGAGGGTGGTGACTGGGCAGGCAAATTTTGAGCCCTGCGGGCTTTGCTCTGCCTGTGGGTTGTCTTAAGAGTTGACTTTAAGGAGACATACAAATCATACAGCTCCGCTTTATTCATTTTTCTTGAAGCTTGTAAATCAGAGTTACCCAGCGCTTGCCTCAATCCAGCTACGGTCCATTTCCCGATGGGTGGGATCGTCGGGACGGCCGAGCGGTAGGAGGAAGCTGGGGAAGAAGATGGAAGTCTTGCCGGGGGCGGCGAAGACTGGTCATGGCGTCTTGATGAGCGCCGGGCTGATCGGGCCGGTGTGCGGCTGCAAGGAGAGGCTGGGGGCTCAAATGCACCGACCGGCGTAGGAGGGATGACCGTGGAATCGACGGAGTGAGAAGATGCATCCCTGGTGATTTCTTCGTCGGAAGAGGAGCTCGTAGGAGACATAGTTGCAAGTAGCTGAGCAAAGAAGCGAATACTAAATGCTGCAAACTGTCAATGGATCGAGGTAAGACTGTTGAGTCTATATGTACCCTTTATCATTGATTGCTGATTGCTGACCACTCGTGTTAATTATCTGAACGTGCTCCTCTCGAACTTAGTTAATAAAACTTCATTTGATGGGCTGGCAAGTGGTAGTCATCTTTTTCGGTCTCTTTTAGAAATGCTGCAACATCAGTAAACTCAACATCTGCCTCTTCATCATTTTCTTCATCATCTTCAGTCACTTCTTCTTCAGCTGCGAACACACTAAATGCTTTTACTAAGTTTGAACCGTTGTAGTGGTTAACACAACTTTGTTTTGAATACTGAATTCCATGTGGACACTTTCAAGCATCTCTGCCAGAGTGTCATAACAAGTGTGCCTTCCCTTGATCCTTCTGCAAGCTGAAGCCCCTGAAGAGATGGTTAGTGTGTCTGAATCTATCCAATGGACAGTAACTCCCAGATAGCTCTTGTGATTTGTAGACCATGCATATGTGGTTGTTGCTACAAATTCCTGCTCAGACAAAACTTTATACATATCTGCCTTCATGGAAATGTATTGATCCTCTAGCATTTTGACAAATGTCTTTCTAGACATCACATGCCTTGAAGTCAGTACCTGCTTTAATAATTATTAAAATTCTGCCCTTTCAACAATACTGAGGGAATGAAGCCCCTGAATAACAAAATTCAGAACCAGCTTGTTCCACATCCCTCATGAAATACTGAATAGGACTTGATGAGGACTTGAATAGGACGTTATCTTTTTACTGAATTGCTGCTGCATTCTCTGTAGGCTAACTCATTCAGTTCAGATGGATGCAGTCTCTGATAGGCATTGGATAATGGGGAAAGCAAAAATTAGAAAAAAAACACAAACATTGTCATTTGTCAAGTATGTCATTTAAAAAAAATGACAGGCCTACTTTTAAATTATTACTCAAGAAAGAAATATATAAGCCTACTATTATAAAACAACTGCGATTCAACATAAAGGAATGTTTCAGAGTAGGCTATATTAATTTTCACTTTATACTAAGGTAGTTAAATGAAAATACTTAACTTGAAAGGATTAAACTTAAACTTTTATTTTGGCGGAAAACTGTGACGAGACCTTTACGTTTCTATGACATTAAAAATGCTTTTATATTGCTGTAATTATCTGGCTACCCACACAAATGTTGGAAGTTAACCTATGTGTACATTAAACGGCATAACTGGCATTTGAAAAATGCACGTTAAACTTACAGACAGTAGCGGTTTTAGGCACGGGCGAACCGGGCACTGGGCTGCATTTTTTCATGTCACATGGCGGGGCGGCACGAGCAGTTAAAAAAAAAATCCTCTGCGGTGTGAAGCGGTTTTCTATTATCTAGAAAACGCTAATGATATTATCTGTCATTTCACTGTGTGGGGAATATGCAAATTGGCACCCTGCTTGCTGAGAAGGTGCCGTGTGTGACGCCGGTTTCACACTGCAAACGTTAGCAGGCCGTATTTTTTTCGCCGCCCATGTTAACAGATTAGAGCATTCACACACCGCACGCAGATGCGGCGCGGCAGCGCCTAGCAGGAGCACTGTATCAGCAATACTCTAATGGAATTAGTGGGCTAAAGTCAGTCACACCACCTCGACTTTCTTCCAAAATAACACAAATAGGCTATTTCATTTATAATATTATAAATGCAGGCCTATAGTTCCTGCAAATTTTTGTTTTTCTGACTTGTATGAAATGGATTATAAAAATAAGTAATACAAAACGATTATGTGGGTCACCGTCTTGACTTCTGGCCGTGACTCGTGACGTGAATGACAGTGTTGGGGGGCGGGGATGGGAAATCTGTTGATTGTCGAGTGCCAAATAAACAGAGATGGACAGGAAAAGGTCAAAGCCATCAGGTGCACAATTAAGAAGAAAAAAAAAGAAAAGAAGAAGAGGAAAAAAGAGCAAAAGATAAAGGTATGCAACTATGTTCTCTCTGTGGTATGATTACGGTATCCATGTTGTCATGAATGAAGGGCTAATGTTAATTGTGGGTAACTCGTCTCTTACGTCTTTTTGCTATGATGCTTGTTATGCTTATAAAACAATAATTAGGTTTTAAGTCACAAACACGAGATCTAATTTCGCCATAATATTGTGCTTTGCAACAAAACTGTTACAAGTTCAGTTATTATTTATTTCCATCAGTTGGGTTAACTTTTATACTTTTCTTGACCTCAACTACAGTGGTACAATGACATTTTAATGACATTCAATTTGTACCTCTGTAGTTGAGGTCAAGAAAAATATTCATGACACAGTCATAATGGCCTCATGATGACAGCCAATGTTCTGTTCTTAGTGCAATAGTGTAATAATTAGATTCTCTTTAGTGTGTTTTCACATTTGTGTGATGAAGTATTTGTGCTATAGAATATTTATTCTATATTTTATTTGTATATTATTCGTAATGTTTGATATTATTGTTGCTCTCTGCTCTTGTTAAATTTTTTATATATCTGTTTGTATATATTTTTAGCACATTTATGTATATAGTGTATATTTAAGTTCTGATAACTTACACTGTCATAGTTTGTGGAGAATTGTGCTTATTGTCTTTTGGCAATGTTGGATATAATGAAGGATTTGTGCAATTGAGAAATATAATTTTCTCTTTAACTTATGTTGTTATAATAAAATATGACACTTTGCGGATCATTTTGTGTGTGTGTGTGTGTGTGTGTGTGTGTGTGTGTGTGTGTGTGTGTGTGTGTGTGTGTGTGTGTGTGTGTGTGTGTGTGTGTGTGTGTGTGTGTGTGTGTGTGCGTTTTATTTATTTATTTGGGCGCTCGAATGTGGTCTCGCCGAGGGTGTAATTCAATGTAGAACCGCCACTGCTCACAGCACATGCAGTGATGGAGCTCGCAGAATTAACTGTGAAAGAAAAAAGCGAATCACGAGCTGCTTGTGTGAGCACAGTTCGGTTCGCTCTGAAACCAGTTGCAACAAATCTAATTTAATATAATCAAAACCCTTTTCGTTTGATAAACACACTAAGCTATATCGCAATTGAATTTTCTGTTCAACTTCGACTGACTAATTGACAAACAAAACGATGGTGCAAACGTTAGTGGTCTTTTATGTTCATTACCAAACTGGTGGACAGACCATGGCGGGTTATTGTAATTAAATCAGAAATAGAAAATTTGTTGTAGCTAGAGAGCAATAAAGTTAAAATTAATACAAAATGGCTGTTACTCACAAGTATGGGCGTCCTTAAATGTTTATTTGAAAACATTCAAATTTTCAAATGTCAGATTTGTTTCTGAAAGCAAATGTTTCTGAATCCGATCATCATCCACAAACAAGTAAATCCCTCAGCATCTGGTCTAAAGTTGATCCATAATTATAGTCCTGCGCTATAAATGCAACTTCAAAAACATAGCCTATGTAACCCTGTTGAAATATATTCATTCGGATAATATATACAGTTTTGAATAAATAATTTCATAGTTTAATCAATAGAATGTAAGGTAAAAAAGTTAAGATTCATTGACAAGCAAAGGACGTTATGATTTTTCTCAATAAGCGAAATGCATATTGGGTAATGTTCATAGTTTGCTGAATACAGCATTTAGAATGTTAAATATTTGTTGGGTAATAATATATGTGAAAATACTTTAAAGATGCCTGTAACAATAGGAAGAAAGAGTTGCACAAATGTTTTGTGAATTTATTTTATTTCTGAAAGTTTTGTAAATGATCCAATCAGAGTTGAGGTCAAAGGGAAAGTAAGTGAGGGGAGAGCGTCGAAGAAGTGAGAGAAAAGCCCGTGTGGTTTGCAGAGAGAGAAACAGGGTTAATGTGATTTTTAGACTCTATTTTCTGCTATTTTCCATCTTATTAGGACACAAATAATATTTTTTTTTTTACTATTTTAATGTTTGTATGCCTAAATATGATTAACATTAATTATTACATAATTTATTCATGTTCATATTCATTTTAATTATCCTTAATATTTTTACATTTTTATTTGTAATGTTTATATATATATATATATATATATATATATATATATATATATATATATATATATATATATAGTATACATTAATTATTATAATATATTTATTAATGCTAATGAAATGTAATATTAATGTTATTTATCATACATTTATTTTCAATTTTTATTGTTGATTTAATTATTATATATCATGTATTAATGTCTATTTACTTATTTTTAATTTGAATGTTTATATATATAGTATACATTAATTATTGTAATATATTTATTAATGCTAATTAAATTTGTAATATTGATGTTAATTATCATACATTTATTTTACATTTGTATTGTTGATTGTAATGTTTGTGTATATATAAAGTATACATTTAATTATTTTACATCATGTATAAATGTTTATTTATTTATTTACTTACATTTTTCATGTTAATGTAAATGACAAATATGATACAACAGGCTTTTGGTGGCTTTAATCTGTCAATTATCCATGAATTGCATATATGAACAATAAAAACCTGATCTATGAAATATGCTTGCATACCTGATGAATGAAACACACATGATATTTAAAACACACGCGCACACACACACACATACACACAATTTATATATACAAGTATGTTATATTACTGTATAGTTTTTGGAGAAAAGGCAAACTCACCCCACACATCAAAGTGCATTCTATCACTTACACCATGTCCCATTTTCAAACACCATAAAAAGTGTTCCTTCATAGGTTTGCTCATTCTTTCATTTGATTAATGTTCAGAGTGACTCTGACTATTACTGTAATTATTGTCAAGTAATTTTACTGTATAGTTTTCGAGAAAAGTAAAGGCAAACTCACCCCAATCACCAAACTGCATTCTAGCACTTACACCATGTCCCATTTTCAAACACTCATAAAAAGTGTTCCTTTATAGGTTTGCTCATTTGTTCATTGGATTCCTGTTCAGAGTGACTCTGACTATTACTGTAATTATTGTCAAGTAATTTTACTGTATAGTTTTGGAGAAAAGTAAAGGCAAACTCACCTCAATCATCAAAGTGCATTCTAGCACTTACACCATGTCCCATGTTCAAACACTCATAAAAACTGTTCCTTCATAGGTTTGCTCATTCTTTCAATATATTCCTGTTCAGAGTGACTCTTAATATTACTGTAATTATTTTCAAGTCATTTTTACTGTATAGTTTTGGAGAAAAGTAAAGGCAAACTCACCCCACACATCAAAGTGCATTCTATCACGTACACCATGTCCCATTTTCAAACACCATAAAAAGTGTTCCTTCATAGGGTTGCTCATTCTTTCATTTGATTAATGTTCAGAGTGACTCTGACTATTACTGTAATTATTGTCAAGTAATTTTACTGTATAGTTTTCGAGAAAAGTAAAGGCAAACTCACCCCAATCATCAAACTGTGTTCTAGCACTTACACCATGTCCAATTTTCAAACACTCATAAAAAGTGTTCCTTTATAGGTTTGCTCATTTGTTCATTGGATTCCTGTTCAGAGTGACTCTGACTATTATTGTAATTATTGTCAAGTAATTTTACTGTATAGTTTTGGAGAAAAGTAAAGGCAAACTCACCTCAATCATCAAAGTGCATTCTAGCACTTACACCATGTCCCATGTTCAAACACTCATAAAAACTGTTCCTTCATAGGTTTGCTCACTCTTTCAATATATTCCTGTTCAGAGTGACTCTTAATATTACTGTAATTATTTTCAAGTCATTTTTACTGTTTAGTTTTGGAGAAAAGTAAAGGCAAACTCACCCCAATCATCAAAGTGCATTCTATCACTTACACCATGTCCCATTTTCAAACACTCATAAAAACTGTTCCTTCATAGGTTTGCTCATTTGTTCATTTGATTCCTGTTCAGAGTGACTCTGACTATTAATGTAATTATTGTCAAGTAGTTTTACTGTATAGTTTTGGAGAAAAGTAAAGGCAAACTCACCCCAATCATCAAACTGCATTCTAGCACTTACACCATGTCCCATGTTCAAACACTCATAAAAAGTGTTCCTTCATAGGTTTGCTCATTCTTTCAATATATTCCTGTTCCGAGTGACTCTTAATATTACTGTAATTATTTTCAAGTCATTTGACTTTATAGTTTCGGAGAAAAGTAAAGGCAAACTCACCCCAATCATCAAAATGCATTCTATCACTTACACCATGTCCCATTTTCAAACACTCATAAAAAGTGTTCCTTCATAGGTTTGCTCATTCTTTCAATATATTCCTGTTCAGAGTGACTCTTAATATTACTGTAATTATTTTCAAGTCATTTGACTGTATAGTTTTGGAGAAAAGTAAAGGCAAACTCACCCCAATCATCAAAGTGCATTCTATCACTTACACCATGTCCCATTTTCAAACACTCATAAAAACTGTTCCTTCATAGGTTTGCTTATTCTTTCAATATATTCCTGTTCAGAGTGACTCTTAATATTACTGTAATTATTTTCAAATCATTTTATTGTATAGTTTTGGAGAAAAGTAAAGGCAAACTCACCCCAATCATCAAAGTGCATTCTATCACTTACACCATGTCCCATTTTCAAACACTCATAAAAACTGTTCCTTCATAGGTTTGTTCATTCTGTCCATATATTCCTGTTCAGAGTGACTCTTAATATTACTGTACTTATTTTCAAGTCATTTTACTGTATAGTTTTGGAGAAAAGTAAAGGCAAACTCACCCCAATCATCAAAGTGCATTTTATCACTTACACCATGTCCCATTTTCAAACACTCATAAAAACTGTTCCTTCATAGGTTTGTTCATTCTTTCAATATATCCCTGTTCAGAGTGACTCTTAATATTACTGTACTTATTTTCAAGTCATTTTACTGTATAGTTTTGGAGAAAAGTAAAGGCACACTCACCCCAATCATCAAAGTGCATTCTATCACTTACACCATGTCCCATTTTCAAACATTCATAAAAACTGTTCCTTCATAGGTTTGTTCATTCTTTCAATATATTCATGTTCAGAGTGACTCTTAATATTACTGTAATTATTTTCAAGTCATTTTACTGTATAGTTTTGGAGAAAAGTAAAGGCAAACTCACCCCAATCATCAAAGTGCATTCTATCACTTACACCATGTCCCATTTTCAAACACTCATAAAAAGTGTTCCTTCATAGGTTTGCTCATTCTTTCAATATATTCCTTTTCAGAGTGACTCTTAATATTACTGTAATTATTTTCAAGTCATTTACTGTATAGTTTTGGAGAAAATTAAAGGGAAACTCACCCCAATCATCAAACTGCATTCTATCACTTACACCATGTCCCATTTTCAAACACTCATAAAAAGTGTTCCTTCATAGGTTTGCTCATCTGTTTATTGGATTCCTGTTCAGAGTGACTCTGACTATTACTGTAATTATTGTCAAGTCATTTTACTGTATAGTTTTGTAGAAAAGTAAAGGCAAACTCACCCCAATCATCAAACTGCATTCTAGCACTTACACCATGTCCCATGTTCAAACACTCATAAAAACTGTTCCTTCATAGGTTTGTTCATTCTTTCAATATATTCCTGTTCAGAGTGACTCTTAGTATTACTGTAATTATTTTCAAGTCATTTTACTGTATAGTTTTGGAGAAAAGTAAAGGCAAACTCACCCCAATCATCAAAGTGCATTCTATCACTTACACCATGTCCCATTTTCAAACACTCATAAAAACTGTTCCTTCATAGGTTTGTTCATTCTTTCAATATATTCCTGTTCAGAGTGACTCTTAATATTACTGTAATTATTTTCAAGTCATTTTACTGTATAGTTTTGGAGAAAAGTAAAGACAAACTCACCCCAATCATCAAACTGCATTCTATCACTTACACCATGTCCCATTTTCAAACACTCATAAAAAGTGTTCCTTCATAGGTTTGCTCATTCTTTCAATATATTCCTTTTCAGAGTGACTCTTAATATTACTGTAATTATTTTCAAGTCATTTTACTGTATAGTTTTGGAGAAAAGTAAAGGCAAATTCACCTCGATCATCAAACTGCATTCTATCACTTACACCATGTCCCATTTTCAAACACTCATAAAAAGTGTTCCTTCATAGGTTTGCTCATTCTTTCAATATATTCCTTTTCAGAGTGACTCTTAATATTACTGTAATTATTTTCAAGTCATTTTACTGTATAGTTTTGGAGAAAAGTAAAGGCAAACTCAGTCACTAGAGTGCATTCTATCACTTAACTATCACATGTTCAAACACTCATAAAAAGTGTTCCTCCATAGGTTTGCTCATTCTCTCATTTGATTACTGTATTACTGTAATTATTTTTTAAGTAATTCTACTGTATAGTTTTGGAGAAAAGAAAAGACCAATTCACCCCCAACATCAAAGTGATTTTCCTTTAGAGGTTTGCTCATTCTTTCAATGGATTCCTGTTCAGAGTGACCCTGACTATTACAGGTCCTTCTCAAAAAATTAGCATATTGTGATAAAGTTCATTATTTTCCATAATGTAATGATAAAAATTAAACTTTCATATATTTTAGATTCATTGCACACCAACTGAAATATTTCAGGTCTTTTTGGCATACAGCTCATGAAAAACCAAAATTCCTATCTCAAAAAATTAGCATATTTCATCCGACCAATAAAATAAGTGTTTTTAATACAAAAAAAGTCAACATTCAAATAATTATGTTCAGTTATGCACTCAATACTTGGTCGGGAATCCTTTTAGAGAAATGACTGCTTCAATGCGGTGTGGCATGGAGGCAATCAGCCTGTGGCATTGCTGAGGTGTTATGGAGGCCCAGGATGCTTCGATAGCGGCCTTAAGCTCATCCAGAGTGTTGGGTCTTGTGTCTCTCAACTTTCTCTTCACAATATCCCACAGATTCTCTATGGGGTTCAGGTCAGGAGAGTTGGCAGGCCAATTGAGCACAGTAATACCATGGTCAGTAAACCATTTACCAGTGGTATTGGCACTGTGAGCAGGTGCCAGGTCGTGCTGAAAAATGAAATCAGATGGAAGCATGAAGTGCTCCAAAATCTCCTGATAGCTAGCTGCATTGACCCTGCCCTTGATAAAACACAGTGGACCAACACCAGCAGCTGACATGGCACCCCAGACCATCACTGACTGTGGGTACTTGACACTGGACTTCAGGAATTTTGGCATTTCCTTCTCCCCAGTCTTCCTCCAGACTCTGGCACCTTGATTTCCGAATGACATGCAAAATTTGCTTTCATCCGAAAAAGTACTTTGGACCACTGAGCAACAGTCCAGGCTTCTCTGTAGCCCAGGTCAGGCGCTTCTGCCGCTGTTTCTGGTTCAAAAGTGGCTTGACCTGGGGAATGCGGCACCTGTAGCCCAATTCCTGCACACGCCTGTGCACGGTGGCTCTGGATGTTTCTACTCCAGACTCAGTTTTTATTTCATAATTACCATGTGTAATTTTAACTTACAGTATTTAATGTACAGTAGTGGACAAAATTACATGGAAATACATCATATACACAATGTCTTCTTGCATTTGACGTATTATTGTCATCTTAATTTAGTGAAAACCTTGTTCTCTTACGAGAGGTTCTCTCGTATTGCGTAAGTTTAGCTTACGCTACGGGAAAGATTCATCTTCTCGAGATACTGAAGCCAAAAAATTATCCTTAATTTTGTATTCCTTGTCAACGCAGTGCAGCAGCTAGCAGACCTAGAGCAGGCCATCTCGCGTGCTCATTGGCTGCCCTGCGGGCAACTGCTGCAGCCTACCAGTGAGCCCGGCGTGACGTCACGCCCAATGAAGGGCGCCCGCGCCTTCGTAGCGTCACAGCCCGCCAGAATGGGCGTGGCTTAGCGTATAACACTAGGGGCTGTAGGCTGAATTCCCTGATTTTCGTCTCTTCAGCGAGCTCTTCGCATCGCTGGATCTGAGAGAAGCCACCGCCGCAGTCGAAAAGCGGACAGCCAGCTTAGGAGAGCGCTGAGGAAGCCGGCCGTCTTCGCCACCTTCAGCCATCCGTGCGAGCTACGCTACCCGGCGACGTATCCTTTACCTTGCTAAAACCTATTCTAAAACCTATTCTAAAAGAGCAGCGAGTGTCTTTTTTAAGACGCCTCGCACTTCCGGCTGTGAAGCGCTTCCGCTGTCGACCCTGCGGGCTCGACTCGAAGCCTTCAACACCCCCCGCCTCTCCTCACCGACGCGCAGCTGCAGCTCACGAGCCTCACTGCCGTCGCATCTGAGAATGAGGCAGAGGGACACGTACGAGCACGCGGCTAGCTCTCTTTACGTTACAAGAGAGCTACCCCGCCCTCGTGTCCCCGTTCGCGCGTCATGCAGAGCCCTCTCGAGCTCTCTGCATGACCCGGACGGGCATCATCTGTGTTACATGTAGGTCCCGTGCCCACTACTCGTGCGCGCGCCCTCGTACAAACACTGTTCCAGTTCTGCTCGACCACCGAGCACGCGGCTAGCTCTCTTTACGTTACAAGAGAGCTACCCCGCCCTCGCGTCCCCGTTCGCGCGTCATGCAGAGCCCTCTCGAGCTCTCTGCATGACCCGGACGGGCTTGCGCGCCGCCGTCGAAATGTCTCGCCATGTCAGTCCCCTTAGATAAGGCTACTGCAGTGGTGTATTTGGCAGCCAACGAGCCGGTAATGCAACCCGCTCGCCTGCACACATCCGCCGTTCTCGCGGCGACCCAGAGAAATCTCAAGTGAGTATAATGTCAGATTAAGAATGTAAGTTACGTGCCCGCTCACGAGCGCTCACGCTTACTAACAGACACATCGCCTCCGAAAAGACGTGCGTGTTTAAGTTTATTCCCTGTCAGTCCCCTTCAAACAGGCTACTGCAGTGGTTCAATTAGCAGCCAACGAGCCGGTCTGTTGACCCTCTCGCCTGCACACAAACGGCGTTTTCACGGCGACCCAGAAAAATCTCAAAATGAGTAAAATGTCTGGTCCGGCTCATGCCGTCGGTGTTGTAAGTGTAATGAAAGTGCCCACGCCCCAGTGTTCACCACTACACATAAGCACTCCGAACCTCGCAGAGCACACTCTCATGAAGCGCAGAAAAGCCGCTCGAGTGTTGAATGTAAGAAATGTGTCCACAAGTCTGTGCCCACTATCTGCCCGCTCTGTTACACGATCAAGAAAGCAGGTTATGAATGTAAGTCTCGTGCCCGCCGGAGTGCGTTCACGCTTGCTAACACAAACCTCCCCCCGGGCTCCGCCCGTGCGTTTAAGCGTTATCACAAAACGCAAGGCATTAATAAAACGTTCCCCATCCATTATGATCGGGGCGTCAAATACACTTGTAAGTCTAGTGCCCGCGCTCACGCTTACAGGAAGCTTTTCCACCCGGAGCGCTGCTCGCGCGTCAAAGAGTGAAAAAAGAATGTTCCCCATCCCTTATGATTGGGACATCTCACATAAATCAGCCGGTCTCGGCTTTCAGCGAGCAGCCATTGCCCAGGACCGAGAGCAAGCGCGCCGCGCTTTCGGCTCCGGGTCAGTTTCACAAAAGAAAGCAGGTTATGGATGTAAGTCTCGTGCCCGCCAGAGTGCGTTCACGCTTGCTAACACAAACCTCCCCCCGGGCTCCGCCCGCGCGTTTTAAGTGTTATCACAAAACGCAAGGCATTAATAAAACGTTCCCCATCCATTATGATCGGGGCGTCAAATACACTTGTAAGTCTAGTGCCCGCGCTCACGCTTACAGGAAGCTTTTCCACCCGGAGCGCTGCTCGCGCGTCAAAGAGTGAAAAAAGAATGTTCCCCATCCCTTATGATTGGGACATCTCACATAAATCAGCCGGTCTCGGCTTTCAGCGAGCAGCCATTGCCCAGGGCCGAGAGCGCGCGCGCCGCGCTTTCGGCTCCGGGTCAGTTTCACAAAAGAAAGCAGGTTATGGATGTAAGTCTCGTGCCCGCCAGAGTGCGTTCACGCTTGCTAACACAAACCTCCCCCCGGGCTCCGCCCGCGCGTTTTAAGTGTTATCACAAAACGCAGGGCATTAATAAAACGCTCCCCATCCATTATGATCGGGGCGTCAAATACACTTGTAAGTCTCGTGCCCGCGCACACGCGCTCACGCTTACAGGAAGCTTTTCAGCCCGGAGCGCTGCTCGCGCGTCAAAAAGTGAAAAAAAAAAAAAAAAAAAAGAATGTTCCCCATCCCTTATGATTGGGACATCTCATATAAATCAGACGGTCTCGGCTTTCAGCGAGCAGCCATTGCCGAGAACCGAGAGCGCGCGCGCCGCGCTTTCGGCTCCGGGTCAGTTTCACAAAAGAAAGCAGGTTATGAATGTAAGTCTCGTGCCCGCCTGAGTGCGTTCACGCTTGCTAACACTAACCTCCCCCCGGGCTGCGCCTGCGCGTTTAAGTGTTATCACAAAACGCAGGGCATTAATAAAACGCTCCCCATCCATTATGATCGGGGCATCAAATACACTTGTAAGTCTCGTGCCCGCGCACACGCGCTCACGCTTACAGGAAGCTTTCCCGCCCGGAGCGCTGCTCGCGCGTCAAAAAATGACAAAAGACTGTTCCCCATCCCTTATGATTGGGACATCTCACATAAATCAGCCGGTTTCGGCTTTTCAGCGAGCAGCCATTGCCCAGAACCGAGAGCGCGCGCACCGCGCTTTCGGCTCCGGTTCAGTTTCACAAGCCCGCAAATGGCGATGTCCCCCCTAGCTGCTCACATAGCTGCGTGGGAAACTATCCCAGGGATTTCAGAATGGGTGTTGAGCACAATAAAGCAGGGCTATACACTTCAATTCATTCGCCGTCCCCCGCGCTTTCAAGCCCGGACCGCGACGATTGTGAATGCGTAAGTAGCACACCTACTTCACGCAGAAATAGCAAAGCTGCTGTGCAAAGGGGCTATAGAAAAGGTACCGCCTTCTCTGAGCGAGTCAGGCTTTTACAGCCGATATTTTCTCGTACCCAAGAAGGACGGAGCCTTCAGACCTATCCTAGATCTGAGATATTTGAACTAAGTGCTTGCGAAAAGACCGTTCAAAATGCTTACGACCAGGAAAATCCTCACGCACGTTCGCCCGAGGGACTGGTTTATTTCTCTAGATCTGAAGGATGCCTATTTTCAGATTCAGATAGTACCCCGTCACAGGCAATTTTTGAGATTCGCCTTCGACGGTCAGGTATATCATTACACCGTCCTGCCGTTCGGCCTGTCCCTGGCACCCTGTACATTTACGAAGTGCATGGACGCGGCGCTCGCCCCCCTGAGAAGTCAGGGGCTGCGAATAATGAACTATCTGGACGATTGGCTGATATTGGCACAGTCAGAGACAGAACTGCTATCTCACAGAACAGTGCTTCTCAGTCATCTGGAAAGCTTGGGTCTCACGATCAACTGGACCAAGAGCTCATTACTGCCCAGCCAGTCAATTTCCTTTTAGGAATAGCACTGGACTCGGTGACCATGACGGCTCGTTTATCGACACAGCGCGCGCGCCGTGTTCGCCACCTAGCCGCATCTTTCCAGAAGGGCAGCTTTCTCCCTTTGAAAACATTTCAAAGGATGTTGGGCTGTATGGCATCAGCTGCAGCGGTGCTCCAGCTGGGCCTACTGCGCATGCGCCCGCTCCAACGCTGGTTGAATGCTCGCGTGTCCCGCCGGGTGTCTGGCGGCCAGAAAATCAGAGTGACTCAGGCCTGCATAGCAGCTCTGCAGCCCTGGTTAGTGGCCGACTGGTACCAGCAGGGAGTAATGATGGGAACCATCTCTTATCGTAAAGTCATCTCGTCAGACGCGTCCAACTCGGGTTGGGGCGCACTGTTCGAGGGCAGACCGGCCTTTGGCCAGTGGTCAGACCAGGAGAAGGGTTTTCACATAAACTGTCTGGAAATGATAGCGGTCGAGAACGCGCTGAAGTGCTTCCTCCCGTTCATACAGGACCAGCATGTTCTTGTCCGCTCGGACAACATGTCTGTGGTATCCTATGTAAACCGTCAGGGCGGTGTCAGATCCAGAAATCTCTGCAATCTGACGGAACGCCTCCTTATTTGGTCTGAGATGCACCTGCGCTCGCTGAGGGCAGCGCATGTGCCAGGCCATTTGAACGACGGCCCAGACAAACTGTCCAGGGACAACGTTCCCCCAGGGGAATGATCCCTGCACCCCAAACGGTCCAGAAACTGTGGCGCCTATTCGGCAGAGCGGAAGTCGACCTATTTGTGTCAAAAGACAACGCTCAATGCCCGACGGTCTGTTCGAAGGATGAGGATGCGCTGGCCCAGGTTTGGCCCAGCCTCCCGCTATATGCTTTCCCTCCGGTCTATCTGTTGCCACAGGTGATCAAGAGAATCAGGGAAACGCGCCACTCGGTGCTCCTCATAGCCCCGCGTTGGGAGAGTCAGATTTGGTTCCCGGAACTAGCAGGGCTGTCACATACAGCTCCGTGGCCGAATCCGGTGAGGGCAGATCTCCTCTCTCAGGCTCGCGGCACGATCTGGCATCCCAATCCAGAGCGCTGGTCTCTGCATTTATGGTTGATCAACGGGTACTCGTTGCCCTGCCAGAAGGAGTGATGAACACGATCACGCAGTCTAGAGCCCCTTCCACGAGAAGGCTCTACGCGTCTAAATGGTCGGTGTTCTCTGGATGGTGCACCGACAGAGATCTGGAACCGCGGACATGCGGGGTGGCGCATCTGCTCACCTTCCTACAAGAGCTGTTGGATAAGGGAAGTTCCCCATCCACGCTCAATGTATACGTGGCGGCCGTGGCAGCGTTCGCAGAATCGACGCACGGCCAGTCATTGGTAAGACACGAGTTGGCCATCCGCTTCCTTAGAGGAGCTAGAAGGATGAATCCGCCGCGCCCCCCGTCGGTTCCCATGTGGGATCTTTCATTGGTCCTCGAGGCCCTGAAAGCTTTTCCATTTGAACCACTAGACACCGTGGGGTGAAATATCTATCACTGAAAACCGTCTTTCTGACTGCACTGTCGTCAGTAAAACGTGTAGGGGACCTGCATGTGCTGTCTGTCAGCGCGTCGTGTCTTGAGTTCGGACCGAATGACTCTAAAGTCATCCTCAGACCTAGACATGGCTATGTCCCTAAAGTGATAGGCACTCCATTCAGAGCGCAAGTTATTTCGTTGTCAGCTCTCCCAGCATCTGACAGCGAAGGTGATGTGAATCTCCTCTGCCCTGTCAGAGCGCTGAGGTTTTACATTACGCGCTCCGCCTCCTTCAGGCGTTCGGAACAGCTTTTTGTTTCGTTGGTGGGCGCACCAAGGGTCTCGCCTCCTCGAAACAGAGCCTGTCCAGATGGATAGTAGACGCTATAGCGGCCGCTTACGCGTCAAAAGGTCTGCAATGCCCTCTGGGCATCAGGGCTCATTCCACGAGAGGCGTGGCCTCTTCGTGGGCATGGTCCAGTGGAATTTCTATCCATGACATATGTGTAGCGGCGGGCTGGAGCTCCCCGTCTACCTTTGTCAGGTTTTATAACCTAGAAGTTCCTGCCTTGCAGGCTAAACTGTTGTCAGTCTGAAGGAGAGGTGTATTCTGTCCAGATCTCCTGCTCAGATCACTCTCACATGACTCAGCTCTCCTGGTTGAGCTGCACTAAGTAGGGTATGTGCCATGTGCCTATACAGACCGGCGCGCTGCTCTGTATTCCCTATGTGTGCTTATGTACAAGTGATGGCCCGCGTGGCTGGCCACCTTATTTTTTCCACTTATGGGGTTCCCCTGAAAGCTCGGGGTCTCATGTGGATGCTTGGCGCGCACGGCGTTGACAAAGTGTTCCCGTAGCGTAAGCTAAACTTACGCAATACGAGAGAACCTCTCGTAAGAGAACGATACTCGGTTACTAACGTAACCTCGGTTCTCTCTAGAGAGGGAACGAGTATTGCGTAACCGGCCGTGCTCGCGCCACGAGCGACTTCGCTTCAGTCGACGAAAACCAGGGAATTCAGCCTACAGCCCCTAGTGTTATACGCTAAGCCACGCCCATTCTGGCGGGCTGTGACGCTATGAAGGCGCGGGCGCCCTTCATTGGGCGTGACGTCACGCCGGGCTCACTGGTAGGCTGCAGCAGTTGCCCGCAGGGCAGCCAATGAGCACACGAGATGGCCTGCTCTAGGTCTGCTAGCTGCTGCACTGCGTTGACAAGGAATACAAAATTAAGGATAATGTTTTGGCTTCAGTATCTCGAGAAGATGAATCTTTCCCGTAGCGTAAGCTAAACTTACGCAATACTCGTTCCCTCTCTAGAGAGAACCGAGGTTACGTTAGTAACCGAGTATCGTTTTTAACTATAATAAATGATTATGTTCATCATCCATTTGAGAAGTAATTTTTTTTGTCAATGGTTACTACCTCACCTTTAGTTTATTATGTCTACGTTTTATATCCTTATGTCTACGTTTAGTCTTTTGTTGTTGGTTTTTTTCTTTGTTTATGATGATTAAGTCTGCAAAACTGTTTTTTTTAATGTTTACCTTAATCTGCAGTCTATTGAATCTGCTCAACTGGAATTTGTCATTTCCCCTCCTCCTTGACAGAATCATTAAAAACATATGGTATTGAGATGAACTTTAAAATTATCTTTCTAAATGAAAATCCATATACAGCAAGTGTCACATCATAGAGATAAGGAGAAAGAGTTGATAACACAAAGAAAAATGAAACTTATGCAGTGTCATGTCCTTGTCCTTGAATATGATCACATTTTTATTAATTATTTGCTTTTCTTATTTCAGAAAACAACTATGTCCATCTTGCAACACCACTTTCGGCATGCTGTTGTACTCATGTACAACCCATCAGACTGCAAGTGTCTACTGTGGCTTTGGCACCTGCGGACATTGACTCGCTGCTGCACACTAATGCACACACCTAAAATAATCTTATCATATTGGGTTTTTGTTTTATTACTTAAAATTACATTTTTCATTTGTATCTATTGTGAAATTTCATAACACAGGATACATAATACCTATCACACCATATTTCTGTAATTCTGTTTATAAAACTCTTGTTTAAATTTCATTAGGTTGTAGCCTACTGCAGTCTTCTGATAACCATTCAATACTGTGCTTGTTAGGTGTCATTGAGTATTAAAGGTGCCTATAAATAAAATGTATGATTATTATCATTAATATATTACAGGATAAGCTTCAGGAGAGGATGTGGCAGACTGACACCAGAGTTCTGCCGAAGCATGAGGACCATCACTGCTTACAAGCTTTCTGGACAAAAAAACAAACAAAAATAAATACAATTAAAGGAAAACTCAACAAACTATATAGCCTATTATTCCAGCAAATCATGAACTATTTGTACTTTTCACTCTGAAAAGTAAGTACAGCAAAATATAATTTGTTTGTAATATTTTTTTAACTCAAAAGATATGCTATAGGCTACATTTAAAAGGACAGTATTTTACAGGGTGCCAGAGTCAAATTAGTATATCCAGTTCAATAATTTATTTTAAACGTCATCAAATACAACCTTCCAGACTTCCTTTTGTCCTCTTAATTGTTAGCGTTTAATGTAACTAATTTATTAGTTTTTTAAAACTTCTTTAAAACATACATAGGCCCACTCTAATTTACATTACAAATAATGTATGTTCCCTTTCGTTGTCACTCCGAGTTACGTCGGATGACGACGAATGGGGTTTCGCTTAGAAAGCCTATCAACTTCGAGTATTACAAAACGAGCCAATGGCAAAGAAATGCCATGGGTCTGCGGAATTTGCATGGCGTAACTCCGCCCCACCTCGTGGGTATAAAAGGAGGAAGCCTGCAGCAAGCAGATATGTTTTCACTTCGGAGCCAAGTTTATTCTTCTCTCCACAAGCCATCTCTGAATCGTCAGCTTCACGAACGAGTACCTCGAGTGTTGGTGTGACGGCGATCTACGGCGAGCGCGTGCTTCCTGCTGATCTGTTGCAGTGGTCTGCCAGTCGGTGCGTGTCTCCCCGGGTGCTTCAACACTTGATTTTTCCCTCACTAAAAGAGCTCGCACGCGGCACGTCTTTTTAAAGACGGCTCGCCCGTGCATTTAAAAAAAAAAAAGAATGGTGCGGCAGCTTGGTATCGGACTCTGATGGGCACGAGTGTTGTCTAGTATGTTTGGGCTTGATCATGCTAGAGCAGCGCTCGTGGATGACTCATGTTTTCTCCGTGGGAACATGACCATCGCGTCATTAGGTCGAGACTCGGTGAACTCACATGAGTGAGAGTCCCCTCATCCACCCCCCGATCTTCGGCTGGTGGCCAGGGTGACCTGAGGGTTATGGTCTGGAACAAGGCGCCGACTATGTGTCCGCGACCCCAGCCCCCCTCTTCAATGACGGTGCCCGCTAGTGAACAGGTGATTCCCACGGGTCTACCCTCTGGTGGCCCGTGTGTTTCATTTGAAGCTACAGAGGATGATATTATGTTTGTAGCAGCTTCACTAGGTGGGTTTGATTTTCCTGGAAGTGACGACTCGTCACAGCTGCCACCTTCTGGTGCATACGGCTGTGCCTGAGTCTGATCCGGAAATGACGGCCATGCTTTCCTGGGACGATTGGTTTTTGGGTAAGGCCGCCGACCCTCGTCCACGGCAAACCCCAATACCTTTCTTCCCGGACGTGCATGATGAGATCTCGAAGTCCTAGAAGACCCCCTTGTCTTCTCGGGACCGCTCGCTGATCTCATCCGCCTTTCCTCCCCTCGATGGGGCCGCTGCCCATGGGTACACTGGGGTCCCCCCGGCTGAACGCTCTGTTGCGATGCTATGTGTCCTCAGAGTGCTTCTTCTCGGCGCAATCCTAAACACCCGTCCGTGGCCTGTAGTTTTTCGTCTACGCTTGTGGCGAGATCCTATAGCGCCACGGGACTGGCAGCCGCCTCACTGCATGCCATGGTCATTCTGCTGGTCTACCTGACCCAGATGCTCATGGACCTGCACGAGGGCGGGACTGACCCAGGGCTCTTCACTGAGCTGCACGCCGCCACTGACATTGCTCTCCGAGCGACGAAAGTGGCCGTACGCTCCCTGGGTCAGGTGATGCTCACCATTCTGTGGCTGAACCTGTCTGATGTGCTGGATGTCGCGCGGACCCGTCTGTCCGACATTCCCATATCCCAGGTCGGCCTCTTCGGCGGTGCGGTTGAGGGCTTGCCCAACAGCTCTCAGCCGCCCATGAGCAGACTGACGCTGATTCTGTCCTGACGGCCCCGCCGTCCGCTCAGATCCCTCGGTCTGCCCACCGCCGAAGGCGCCCTCCCGCGGCTCCCACCCCGCCCGTTCACCCGGGCCGGCTCTGGGGGCCGCGGGCGGACGCCACAGCCCTCTCCAGCCCCGCCCCCTGCTACACGCCGGGTTAAGCGGCGCTCTTGACACGGGCTCCTCGGGGATGGAGCAGACTGAGGTTGACTGTCCCGACGGCCCCTCCGTCCGCTCAGATCCCTCGGTCTGCCCACCGCCGAGGGCGCCCCCCCGCGGCTCCCACCCCGCCCGTTCACCCGGGCCAGCCCCGCCCCTCGCTACACGCCGGGTTAAGCGGCGCTCTTGAGATGGGCTCCTCAGAGATGGGACTCAGTTCTTTCCAGGAGTTGGTAGCAGGACCACTCCTTTCCCCGGTGGAGGGCCGGGGAAGAATCCTTATTCTCCAAAGAACTGACTCTCCCGTCTCTGAGCACACAGAGTTCTCGGACGACACAGAGCGCCGCCCACAAGCCGTGCTCTCCTCGTCCCCCTCTGTCCCAGAGGTGGTTGACACGGCGTGCCGTCCACGGACTGCTTCGCCCCTGTCCCCCTCTCTCGCCAGACCCCTGGCAGAGCAAGCCCCCGCGGGACGACCAGCCTGGTCCTCCCATGGCCCACTCTGCCAGGGTGCGGTTGCTAACTGTGCCCCCACATCGGGCCGCTATGACGTCCACGCTTCCCCGTCTGTCCCACTGGATCGCGCGGACCGTCAGGCTCGGCTATGCGATTCAGTTCGCACGGTCTCCTCCCCGCTTCAGGGGAGTCAGCTCCTCTTTGGTCGGTGGCAATGCCAATCGAGACTGTCCCTCCAGCCGAGATGAGGTCCGGCTTCTTCAGCCCCTACTTCATTGTCCCCAAGAAAACCGGTGGGTTACGGCCAATTCTGGACTTGCGCGTGCTGAACCGCTCCCTTCACGGGATGCCGTTCAAGATGCTCACTGCCAAAAGCGTTTTCGAATGCATATGGCCCCAGGATTGGTTTGCAGCGATTGACCTGAAGGACGCCTACTTTCATGTCTCCATTCTTCCTCGACACAGACCGTTCCTACGGTTTGCTTTCGAGGGGCAGGCATACCAGTACGCGGTTCTCCCTTTCGGGCTAGCCCTGTCTCCTCGCATCTTCACGAAGGTCGTCGAGGCTGCCCTTGTTCCCCTTCGGGAACACGGGGTTCGCATCCTGAGTTATATCGACGACTGGCTGATCCTAGCTCACTCTCGAGATCAGGTTTGCGAACACAGGGACCTAGTGCTTCGGCACCTAGCTCGTCTGGGCCCTCGGGTCAAATGGGAGAAGAGCAAACTTTGCCCCATGCAGAGGATCTCTTTTCTCGGTATGGACATCGACTCGGTCGCCATGTCCGCGCAGCTTACGAGCGAGCGCGCGCAGTCACTGCTGACTTGCCTGAAACAATTCGAGGGCAGGAGTGCGGTTCCACTGAAACTCTTTCAGAGGCTCCTGGGCATATGGCATCTGCAGCCGCGGTCACGCCGCTCAGATTGCTTCATATGAGACCGCTTCAGCTTTGGCTTCGCGACCAAGTCCCGAGGTGGGCATGGCAACACGGCACGCTCCGAGTACTAGTTAGTTGTACAGTGTGACTTCTTCTCCGACCTGCCGTCAGTTCTTCACCCCGTGGTCGAACCTCAGTTTTCTCAGGGCAGGTGTACCCCTAGAACGAGCTTCCCGGCATGTTGTTGTCTCAACAGATGCCTCCACCACGGGCTGGGGCGCCATGTGCAATGGACATGCTGCTGCGGGCTCCTGGACAGGACCCCAGCGGCTATGGCATGTCAATTGCCTCGAGTTGTTGGCAGTACGCCTTGCCCTGCACAGCTTCCGGGCGTTGCTCAGGGGTCAACACGTACTAGTCCGTTCAAACAATACCGCCACTGTAGCGTACATCAACCGTCAAGGTGGTCTACGCTCCCGCCGTATGTCACAACTCGCTCGCCACCTCCTCCTATGGAGTCTGAAGCATCTGAGGTCGCTTTGAGCCATCTTCATTCCCGGAGCGCTGAACTGTGCAGCCGACGAGCTCTCACGGTCATCCCCAGTCGGTTCAGCTGATTTGGGACCAGTTCGGGGACACACAGATAGATCTGTTTGCCTCTCACGACTCGACCCATTGCGCCCAGTTTTATTCCCTGACCGAGGGCACGCTCGGCACGGATGCTCTGGCGCACAGCTGGCCGCAGGGCCGCAAGTATGCGTTTCCCCCAGTGAGCCTTCTTGCGCAGACCTTGCGCAAGGTCAGGGAGGACGAGGAGCAGGTCATTCTGGTTGCCCCTTACTGGCCCAACCGGACCTGGTTCCCCGAACTAGTACTCCTCGCGACAGCACCTCCCTGGCCGATCCCTCTGAGGAAGAACCTTCTTTCTCAGGGACGGGGCACCCTATGGCACCCTCGTCCCGATCTCTGGAACCTCCACGTGTGGCTCCTGGATGGGACGAGGCAGGTTTGAGTACCCTACCACCAGCGGTGGTGGCTACCATCACTTCCGCTAGGGCGTCGTCCACGAGACACGTCTATGCGTTGAAGTGGAACCTCTTCGTCAGCTGGTGCTCTTCTCACGAGAAGACCCCCGGAGATGCTCGATCAGCGTTGTGCTTTCCTTCCTTCAACAGGGGTTGGAGCGAAGGCTGTCTCCCTCCACCCTGAAGGTCTATGTTGCCGCCATTGCCGCACACCATGACCTCATCGAAGGTAAGTCGGTGGGGAAGCACGACCTGGTCATCAGGTTCCTGAGAGGAGCGAGGAGACTAAATCCGCCTCGTCCTCCTCTCGTTCCCTCTTGGGACCTCTCAGTGGTTCTAACTGCCCTGAAGAGTGCTCCCTTTGAGCCCCTGCAATCAGTCGAGCTTAAGTTCCTGTCTATGAAGACAGCGCTCCTGGTTGCACTGGCCTCCATCAAGAGGGTTGGGGACCTGCACGCATTCTCCGTTGACGAAGCGTGCCTGGAATTCGGGCCGGCTTACTCTCACGTGATCCTGAGACCCCGGCCTGGATACGTGCCCAAGGTTCCTACCACTCCCTTTCGGGACACGGTGGTGAACCTGCAAGCGCTGCCCCCGGAGGAGGCAGACCCAGCCTTGGCACTGCTCTGTCCAGTACGCGCTCTCCACGCCTATGTAGACAGAACGCAGTGTTTCAGGACCTCAGACCAGCTCTTTGTCTGTTATGGTGGGAAGCTGAAGGGAAAGGCTCTCTCCAAGCAAAGGTTGTCTCACTGGATAGTGGACGCCATTGCTCTGGCATACCAGCAGCAAGGTCGACCGTGCCCCCTTGGTGTGACTGCCCACTCCACCCGGAGTGTGGCGTCTTCTTGGGCTCTAGCGCATGGCGCCTCGCTAACAGACATCTGCAGAGCTGCAGGCTGGGCGACACCTAACACATTCGCCAGATTCTATAATCTCCGAGTGGAGCCTGTGTCCTCTCGTGTACTCGCTTCAACCAGCTAATACCGGACCCGCTCAGGTGTCTTCGCTTGCTCGCCATTCCACTCCACGGACTGGATACGTGCGATATTCTCCTCAGGTGAGCTTCCCCGAAAGCCCTGAGCTCCTCCAGCACTCCTGACGTCGGCGCCAGTGTCCCTTGCCTGCGCGTCGGCTAGGTGCCTCCCGTGTGCATGGTCCCTCCTCTGAGCGACCCCCACATGTGTATTTCCACTGTAAGCCTCTCTGAGCATGTGTCTTTCCCTTGGCAAGCCACCTTGCCACCCCTGGGGTTGAAAAATGTTCCACCTGCGGCTGGACACCCCAGTGTTTTCCATATGTTTCCTTCGGGTCATATGTGTATTCTCTACGTCGGCGCCAGTGTCCCTTGCCTGCGCGTCGGCTAGGTGCCTCCCGTGTGCATGGTCCCTCCTCTGAGCCATGCAGCCCCCCCCCCCCCCCTCTGGGTTGGCATTAACCTGTTAACCGTTTCCAGAGCGTCGGCGCACTGAAGCGGTTTTTTTTATTTAGTTCAAATTTACTATCAGATTTAATGTTATACCTTGACAAACTATACATCATTAAAAAGATATAATACTCAAGATTCAGTATTTGACCACTATTGTATTCTGAGAAACTTATAGTGACAGTTATGTCTTAATTTGTGTCAGGAGTTATGAAATGGAAAAATGAGTCGATACCTTTAATATGAATTATGAGCGTCAGCTGGTCCATTCATAAAAAAAACACTCCAAGCTGTCGTCATGACAGCGATTCGCAAAACATCGTCCCTCAGGGCTTTAGCTCAAAAATGTGCAGACTTGGAGAAATATTGATATATTCTCATAGATTCACATCATATTTCTATAGACAGGAATAATATTTGTTGAATTTATACCCAAATGCGTCGATGTAATCATTATGATCGCTTCTTACTGAGATGTGCTGTGTTTTCAATTCATACCAATAGCCTGAGGGCGCTATATGCACAATAACAGTCCATATATGGATCACGAAGAAGACCCATAGTCATGTGACATTCCAGGACGTCACTGATAGAGAAAGTAGCTGACAGAGATCGCTGTAACATGCAGATAAAGATGTTTTGAAGACAATAAACATGATTGCAATGATATTTGAGTTACCTGTGTTCTTCAAGCCATGCCAGGTATTTCATAATAATAGATTATATTTATAATGCAATGCTAATCGATATAGATTTCATCATCGTGCAGAACACTATAAATAATAAATTTTCTGTCGGATTTTTTTTTATCTGAAGCCAAATTAGATCACAGAAGATTATTTAAAACACTCGACTTGCGTTATAAAGTAAGTTTGGAGCACAAACATGGTTTCAATCTCATAAATGGTCGTGTATTGATGGTGTGCTAAGCTAACATGCTAGCTAGCCCAGGTGCACCTGCCACCAGCAGTTATTGTTTTATGATTTTTTTCTAAATAGGAATGCTTACTGAAATGTTTCAGTGCATTTGATACCAGTTTCAAATATTTAGTGAGAACTTTGATAAAAGAAATTAGGGTTTGAAACCCTATGAATAGCCTGTGAATAGCCAGTCGTTAGTAGCTATAATGCAGACGAAAGAAATGCATATTTAGAGCCATAACCAGTCTGGAGAGGTGTAAATGTGTGCAAGGAGAGACTGACTCTGAATGGGGCTCGTTTGCACCACAAAATAATAGAGACAATAGACTGATTAGATGACTCAGAAGATGACTAAACATCAGTTTGCATTTTAGAGTCTAATCAAAATAAAGTAATTTGACATGATCTTGAAAAACATTTAACTAAATACAGAGTTTTAGACTTATCATTTTCAGATTTTAAATATAAAATGGTCACACATATGGCTTTAGCTGCAGTGCATTTCTAGATTGCTCCAGGGCCAACTTCAATTTTATTTTTATGAAGATGTTTCATAAAAGTAAATTTCTAATAACTTTACAAAACTTTGAAGCTATTTAAACATTTTTTTTTCATTATGACAATAATTATTTCTACATTTACAATAAACTACTAGGTGTCAGCTTTCAAATGAGATCATACTTGTGCTTTTAGTGCAAAGGGTTCATGAACTGTATCTGTTTAAGTTTGGGTATGCCATTTCTGGGGATTTTTCAAAAGTGGCCTTGAAGGTTAACAGGTTAATTGCATACTTCCCCTAAGCTTGGGATATGCTTCCCAGTGTACCTTGGTATTGCTATGATAATGGAGTCCTTCGTCCAGGCTGACAGGGATCTCGATTTACGCAGGGCACTGGAAGACAGCTGAGAAGGTGGCGTGATTAGACTGGTAACCCCATTCGTCGTCATCCGACGTAACTCGGAGTGACAACGAAAGGGAACGTCTACGGTTACGTATGTAACCCTCGTTCCCTGAGTAGGGAACGGAGACGTTACGTCTGCCTGCCACTTTCCGCTGTACCGCTGGGATCGCCTGAGCTCAGTCTTGGCTCCTCAGCGAAGAAACATATCTGCTTGCTGCCGGCTTCCTCCTTTTATACCCACGAGGTGGGGCGGAGTTACGCCATGCAAATTCCGCAGACCCATGGCATTTCTTTGCCATTGGCTCGTTTTGTAATACTCGAAGTTGATAGGCTTTCTAAGCGAAACCCCATTCGTCGTCATCCGACGTAACGTCTCCGTTCCCTACTCAGGGAACGAGGGTTACATACGTAACCGTAGACGTTTCTGCTATGTTTATCATAACGGAGTATTTTGTTTTATACACTTTACTGGTCTGTTTGTTGTGCATGTTATGTTTTCAAGCTACTTTTACTTTGTATGAGTTTGGTGGAACCCGATAACTGCGTCTCTCAAAAGGATCCAATTTGACACATGGTCACCTTTCCAAGACAGTGATAGGCTTTCACATGCTGTCAATCACTTTTTTTTTTGTGACGGCCTGGGGGCCCATTAGAGCATCGATCAATAGGCTAAATGAGTGAGTGTTTTTAAAGTAGCCTACTTTTTAAGTTAATCTAAAATAAATTTCTGTCAGTTGCTTTGCCGGAATCCTTGTGAATTAAGTCAGTTCTTCATATGAAGCTACTGAAAAGTTTCCACATATTCAGTAAAAAGGATGAGTAATCCAAGGGACAGGTAATAATGCAATTAGCCATGTATTTCATACAGTATCATCAAGCAAGATATATGTGTGTGTAACCGTAACGTATATATATATACACCGTAACGTAACGTATATATATATATATATATATAGCACTTTAACTAATTCATACTATATGAATTAGTTGTGCGCAATCCATCTAAGGGGGCATCTCCTCTTCCAGTTGCAACCTACCTAACTTGTGACCACACCACAGCCTCTGTCACATACTTTTTGCAGGCTTTTCAAACTGACCTGAGGAAGCAGTATGGGAAAAAAGCAGTCAAAAGGGCAATTATGATAATTTGTGATGGCTCCCTTGTACCTCAAAATTCTATTTCTTTTACATTCTGCAAATCAAGTCTGGAGGATCTTCTGCAGAAGTACTTTGACGTAATCACTGGCCAATACCAGAAAGACAAATTTGATCTTCCCATCCTTCATAGATGCCTGAGCCACATCATGAAAAATGCTAAGGATCTGTGCAAAAAACAGTAGGTATTTTTTTTAAGGGAGAGTAGTTTATAATGCATTCTGAAATTATTATTTTTTTCTTTCTATAATTTTAGTATGCAAAAACATTACAAGCTTGGAATGCACACATTTGGGCTACTTGCATGTTCATCAACTCTGAAGCAGATGGATGAGGTGCTTCTCAGTGCCACAGTGGTGTTTTGTAGTCCCTGCAGTGGAGACAATGTGGCAAAGCATTACAACAACCTACTAGTGCTTATGCAACAAGTGGGTACACTGGACGTTGATGAACAAAACATCTCTGCTGAAGACTACAAGGTAATTAACACAGTGTGACTTCTATCCATGTAGACAGTTGATAGCACACAGTCACGAGGGATGGTTTTGTGTTGGAATCTCTGACTTGACCTGCTGTGGATTTTTTTGCATTGCATTCGCAATCATGCGTGTTTTAGATCATGTACATGATGAAGACAAGACATGACAGTTAAATACTTTTTTTATTTAGGATGTGCACTACCTCTTGCTTAATGCCAGAGTACTGACCCACGATACTTAATTTGATTAAGAATTATTAGTTAATTCTCTTTAATCATAGTACAATTAACAAAATGTAGCATATGAGCGTACGTTTTGAATGTCTTCACAAAATTACAGACACATTGTATTTATGTTTGAAATAAATACTATGTCTAACTACACAACCTAGTGTGCTATATGAACATGAATATTTAATTGTATACAATGAAAAAAAAATCTTTCCAGAATGATGTGGGAACCACACCTCTCGAGAGCCACTTCCAGCAGGTAATAGAGAGAGCACCTCTCGACCATGATGGTGAAGAAAACAATTATCATGCACCGACATTCATTGCGAGATTGGCCAAGTACTTCCTCCCACATGCAACACTGTGGTCTGGTCTGATGCTAGGTAGGTTTTCTAAACTTATTATTGATGATAACAATATAATAAATTACGCACACACACACACACACACACACACACACACACACACACACACACACACACACACACACACACACACACACACACACACACACACACACACACACACACATATATATATATATATATATATATATACATTCATGTTGTCATCTTATCTTATTATCACATAATACTTTTGGCGATATTGGCCATCATGGTACAGGTTCAGTGTACCAGCATTTCAGCAAGATTTATAAAGAAGTCAGTCAGTCCAATAAACAGGTAAAACTTAGATTATTATTTTTAATAACTTATTGATAAAAAGGCAAATTTGTACTTTAATATTTTGCTTTAATTATTTTTCAGAACTTTACGCAGGACAATCGAACACAGGGAATCATGGAGAAAAGTCAATGGGACCTCAAAAAAATTAGGTTCCAGAGGAGGAGACTCACACGAATGGATGACTTTGTGCAGATATATCAAAGGATGCATGATGCACAGCTCCGTGAATATGAAGACACAGAAAGATCAAGAAAGAAAGTATGGAAATATCTTTAATGTTTGAACCTTTTACAAAACATTGTCAATTTAATGACTCTTTGTTATAAACACAAGATGCTGGAATATATTTCATAAAAAAAAGTGATGTATGTGCTTATACTACATCTCTTCCAGTCCTTTCGAGTGGAAATGGAACAGTGGAAAAAGAAAAGTCAGAAGCGTAAAGGAGTATACGTTTCTCCACTAGTGAAGGGTCTGCCATTCAAAGATGTGAAAAGCAAGGTAATTCTAATCAGAGGGTATAATAATAATAATAATAATAATACAACTATTACTAAACTAGAAGAATTTGCTAGGTTTATGTACAATTATTTATTTAAAATCAATTATGTATTTGCTAAAAATTATATAAATCAAATATGTGTGTGTGTGTGTGTGTGTTTGTCAGGAGAAGTCTTCAAAGACAACCCCTAATGTACATGAGGAAAAACGAGAAGTTGTGATCCACAATCAGGTTTTTTTCCCTCTAAATATCTGAATTAAAAGACTAATTGGTTAGATGGCAAGTGAATGGTATAATTATGAGCATAGCCTTTAAGACATTGCCAGCAAGTTGCACAAATATTATGTTAAATAGATACATTTTAAGTATGCATTTGTAACAGTAATGTGTCTTCTGATCTAATCTTCATGTCTAATGATCTTAAAACAACTTTCACAGCTTGTTTTGAAAAAAAATAATAATCTTGGTTCCAATTGTATCTTGTCCAGTGTAAAATTGAGGTAAGCATATTTGCTGTTCATCAATTCCACTATTACACATCACAGGCAGAGAGGGAAGGTGATAGTGCTGATCAAATGTATGTGGAGCCCAAAACACCTGAGAAGACCGAAGAAAAGAGAAAGGTAAGAATCATTAGAATATTTAAAATAACACTTGAAATTATGCTTTAATACCATGTCATCATTGCATTACATGGTTTATTATTGCATTATTACAATTGGATTTAATCTCATATAGGCCCCCAGGTTTATTCTTGTGGTTTTCTATTTGCTATGTACATCAATTCCACTATTACACATCACAGGCAGAGAGGGAAGGTAATGGTGCTGATCAAATGTATGTGGAGCCGAAAACACCTGAGAAGACCGAAGAAAAGAGAAAGGTAAGAATCATTAGAATATTTAAAATAACACTTGAAATTATGCTTTAATACCATGTCATTATTGAATTACATGGTTTATTATTGGATTTTTTTATTGCATTTAATCTCATATAGGCCCCCACGTTAATCTTGTGGTTCTCTAGAAGGTCCTGATCCAAACTTAACATTGAAACTGCTGTCCTCCGTTAAAAAGACACTTTAAATTTTAAGTGACATACAAAGCGAAGTAATACTTGTATCTTCTGTATTTACAGAAAGCTCTTGTGAAGAATATCAGGAGAAGACGATCAAAAATCGAGGGGCCAATCTGGAACGAGTCATGTCCATTGGAAATAACTGCCCCTAGAAGACTATCCAGGCCACCAAAAATAAACATGCTGCAACAAATCCTTCACCAGGATTACTGGTTGACCTGTGATACTATCGACCTGGCCAGCTACCTCATGGCAAAGGACAATATGGACATTGATGGGTTTCAGTCAGTTCTGCCCTTTAGACTATTGCACGTGGAGGAATTGTGGGAACTCCACAAGAAAAGTTTGTGCAGATATTGAACATTCGGCAAAACCACTGGATCACAGTAAGCAATTTATTTTGTGGTGAAAATCAGCTCTCTGTGTATGACAGTAAAAGTGCCCCTCTGGACCCAACAACTCTACAGACACTGTCCTGGCTAGTAAGGCCAAAGTCAGACCAATTTGATGTTCTGCAACCAGCTGTGCAGCAGCAATCAAATCTGAGCAATTGTGGCTTATTTTCAATAGCATTTGCATATGCTCTGTGTAAGGGTCATCCACCAGAGTTATGCATATTTAATGAAGGCAGGCTAAGGGCCCAATTGTATGCTTCATTAACAAAAACCAGCATCACATTTGGCATGAAGACTCGAGAGAGTAAACCGGAGGCAAACGGGACCAAAACTGCAATACCAGTTTACTGTCTTTGCAGAACCGCTCATTACAATGGTCCAGTGCTCAAAATGCCAAGAGTGGTATCATCCTACATGTGTAGATATACCCAGAACGGTAATTGGAAATGATCAGGTCTGGCAATGTTTCAAATGCAACTGATGTAGAGGACACTACATGAGGACACATTTTAAGAAACACCACATTGGTGGAACACCAAAAGAGTGGAGTGGAAGAAAGCTTTTTTATTTTATTTATTTATTTATTAGTATTTTTATTTTTAAGTTTAAATTTAAACGTGTCACTCCTATAATTATCATTGGATTTGATTTTTTTTCTCTGATGTTTTATTTGTTTTTACTGCCTAAATAAAAGTAAAGGAGTGAAATCCAGATCCTTATTTATTTATTTTATTACAAAACGGAGATCAAGATTTCTTTTGTATAAACGTTAATGTATAAACGTAATTTTGCAAATTATTTTATATTTCATCAATAAATACGCTGTAAGAATGCACTTTTTGGGGTGATTTTGCCTTTATTTTTCTCTACAATACAGTAAAATGACATTTAAATGAATACACTGAGGTAAAATGAATACACTAAGGCTTACACTAAGGTAAAGTCTAAGGTAACTTTGAACAGGAATCAAGTGAAAGATTGAGCAAACCTATGAGGGAACACTGTTTATGTGTGTTTGAAAATGGGACATGGTGTAAATGCTAGAAAGCACTTTGATGTTTGGGGTTTTTGCCTTTACTTTTCTCGAAAACTATACAGTAAAATGACTTGAAAATAATTACAGTAATATTAAGAGTCACTCTGAACAGGAATATATTGAAAGAATGAGCAAACCTATAAAGGAACAGTTTTTATGAGTGTTTGAAAATGGGATATGGTGTTAAGTGATAGAAAGCACTTTGATGATTGAGGTGAGTTTGCCTTTAATTTTCTCCAAAACTATACAGTAAAATGACTAGAAAATAATTACAGTAATAGCCAGGGTCACTCTGAACAGTAATCAAAGGAGAGAATGAGCAAACCTATTAAGGAACAGTTTTTATGAGTGTTTGAACATGGGACATGGTGTAAGTGCTACAATGCAGTTTGATGATTGGGGTGTTTAACTTTACTTTTCTCCAAAACTATACAGTAAAATTACTTGATAATAAATACAGTAATAGTCAGAGTCACTCTGAACAGGAATCAAATGAATGAATGAGCAAACCTATGAAGGAACAGTTTTATATGAGTGTTTGAAAATGGGATATGGTGTTAAGTGACAGAAAGCACTTTGATGTTTGGGGTGTTTGCCTTTACTTTTCTCCAAAACTATACAGTAAAATTACTTGACAATAATTACAGTAATAGTCAGAGTCACTCTGAACAGTAATCAAATGAGAGAATGAGCAAACCTATGAAGGAACACTTTTTATGAGTGTTTGAAAATGGGACATGGTGTAAGTGATAGAATGCACTTTGATGATTGGGGTGAGTTTGCCTTTACTTTTCTCCAAAACTATACAGTAAAATGACTTGATAATAAATACAGTAATAGTCAGGGTCACTCTGAACAGGAATATATTGAAAGAATGAGCAAACCCATAAAGGAACACTTTTTATGAGTGTTTGAAAATGGGACATGGTGTAAAAGCTAGAATGCACTTTGATGATTGAGGTGAGTTAGCCTTTACTTTTCTCCAAAATTATACAGTAAAATTACCTGAAAATAATTACAGTATTAGTCAGGATCACTCTGAACAGAAATCCAATGAACAAATGAGCAAACCTATGAAGGAACACTTTTTATGAGTGTTTGAAAATGGGATATGGTGTTAAGTGATAGAAAGCACTTTGATGTTTGGGGTGTTTGCCTTTACTTTTCTCCAAAACTTTACAGTAAAATGACTTGAAAATAAGTACAGTAATAGTCAGAGTCACTCTGAACAGTAATCAACTGAGAGAATGAGCAAACCTATGAAGGAACACTTTTTATGAGTGTTTTGAAAATGGGACATGGTGTAAGTGATAGAATGCACTTTGATGATTGGGGTGAGTTTGCCTTTACTTTTCTCCAAAACTATACAGTAAAATGACTTGATAATAAATACAGTAATAGTCAGGGTCACTCCGAACAGGAATCAAATGAAAGAATGGGCAAACCTATGAAGGAACACTGTTTATGAGTGTTGGAATATATGACATGGTGTAAGTGCTATAATGCACTTTGATGGATGGGGTTGAGTTTGCCTTTACTTTTCTCCAAAACTATACAGTAACATGACTTTTCAAATAAATATAGTAATAGCCAGGGTCACTCTGAACAGGAATCAAATGAAAGAATGAGCAAACCTATGAAGGAACACTTTTTATGAGTGTTTGAATATGGGACATGGTGTAAGTGCTAGAAGTTGAAGTAAAATGGCAAAACTCCCATTATATATAAAATGTATATGTGTGTGTTTGTGTGTGCATGTGTGTGTGTGTGTGTGTGTGTGTGTGTCTGTGTGTGTGTGTGTGTGTGTGTGTGTGTGTGTGTGTGTGTGTGTGTGTGTGTGTGTGTGTGTGTGTGTGTGTTTTGAGTATCATATTTCATACTTCAGGTATGAATGTATATTTCATAGATTGTATAAAGGTGTTTATAGCTTATATATGCAATTCAATTATAATTGACAGATTAAAAGCCACCAAAAAGCCTGTTGTATTTATTTGCCATTTATTTGCCAAATATTTGCCATTTACATTAACATAAAAAAATGTAAGAATATAAATAAATAAACATTAATACATTATGTATAATAATTAATGTATACTTTATATATAAAAACATTAAAATCAACAATAAAAATGCAATATAAATGTATGATAATCAACATTAATATTACATTTCATTAAAGGTAATAAAGTACAATAATGTATAACACACACACACACACACACACACACACACACACACACACACACACACACACACACACACACACACACACACACACACACACACATATATATATATATATATAAATAAACATTCAAATTAACAATAAAAATGTAAAAAAAAATGATGTATGATAATTAGCATTAATATGAAAATGAATAAATTGTGTAATAATTAATGAATCACATATAGGCCTACAAACATTAAAATAATAATAAAAAAGTAATGTTTTTTTTAAATCATAAAACTGTATTATTTGTGTCCTAATGAGATGGAAAATAGCAGAAAACAGTGTCTAAAAAAACATTAAAATTAACAATAAAAATGAAAAATGATTCATGTTAATTGATATTACTATGAACATGAATATATTCATGTTCTTAAAAAGGATTTCAATGAACTTTTTGAAACACTTAAAAGACTGAAAGTTCAAACATTCATCAGTGGACCACTCCCAGCAAGAGGAACAAACAGGTTTTCACGGTTGCTTGGGCTTAATACATGGCTGCAAAAAACCTGCAATATAAAAGGAGTGAACTTTATTGACAACTTCAATCTTTTCTGGAGTCAGAGGCAACTGTTTCAACAGGATGGCCACCACCCAAACAAACTTGGTTCAAGAGTGCTAAAGGACAATATCTACTTCTCCCTCCGTCATCCTTCTGCAATGTGTGCCAATCCACTCAACCTGAATGGCACACACACACCTGGATACAGTATGAATGACCACAGGATTTCACTTCAGCCCCTGAATGGACATGCGGTTGACACATCACACAAGGACAGTGATAACACCACTCAGCCACAACAACCTCTGCTCACGGACACAATCTCAGCTGAGCCCTGCCCACAGAGCTCACCACAGACAGACTGTGACATACCAGCACTGCTCCAATATACAGCACCCAAGGACGACTTTCTGGAAAACAGCCAGGGAAACCAGGACAGCATATTACAGCCTCCAATAACACCAGAGCAAAAATCACTCTCACCGGAAACATTATCACTCTCTCCAGCATCTCCACTTCTGTGCTTCTCAGAGAAAATGGAACAACTTGTGCATGCTGGAACTAGACTATCCCACTCTTTTGCTGCGAGCCCCCAGATACCAACCAAAAAACGCCAGGCCCCACAACCACCAAAGCCTACAGGCCCAGCTCGCCCTCCCCCTCCTCCTGTGAGAGCTCTTCGGCCTCTGCCACAGCGCCAGGGCCCACACCCTCCTCCAGCGGCTCGAGGTGAACCAAAAACAACTGATACCAGCTCTCAGTGATATGTGTCGGGTCCCCGCTATGATAACAATAACTTTCTCAAATGTTTCCAGAACAAGTGGGAACCCCGTGTGCCTGTATCTTTTTCTATTGCTGTTCGATTACATGATAGAAAGTCTAAGGCCTTCAAAAGCCGTACAGCAAACCCATCTAATCTGATGCCTATTACACGACATACTAAGATTGCTGTGAGGACAAAAAGTAAGACTGTTAAGTTAGCACTTTTAAACATCCGCTCACTTAAAAATAAATCACTTTTAGTCAACGACTTAATAACCACATACAACCTGGATTTTATGTTGCTAAATGAAACTTGGCTAGAAGAAAGTTGCAGTGCAACAGTCCTCAATGAAACAGCCCCTCCTAACTTTACTTTTATGAGTGTCTGCAGAGCTGTCAGAAGAGGCGGAGGTTTAGCTGCTCTTTATAAAGATGTCTATCAATGTAAGCAAATATCATTTGGGAATTACCCGTCTTTCGAATATCTGGGTATTATGTTAAAAGGTGCTCCACGCATTTTACTTATCATTGTTTACAGGCCTCCAAAATACTCTCCAGCTTTTGCTGAGAACTTAACAGAACTGTTATCAACAATTTCCTCAGAGTTTGACTGCTTTGCCATTGCTGGAGATTTTAACATTCACATAGATAATGCAGAAAACAATATGGCAAAAGAAATCAAAACTGTTTTAAAAACTTTTGATCTGACTCAGCATGTACATGGAGCCACACATAATCGTGGACACACTCTAGATTTACTTATCAGTAAGGGTCTAAACATTTCATCAATTGTTATTAAGGATGTAGCACTGTCTGATCATTTTTGTATTTTCTTTGATATTTTGATCTCTCCTGCCATTGAAGCTAGATCTGTGTCTGTCAAGAAGAGATGCTTAAATGAGAACACTAGTGTACTATTTATGAAGGCTATATCTTTAACACCAAGCATATCTGCTGACTCTGTTGATTTTCTCCTTGATTCTTTTAACTCAAAAGTTAAGAGTGTAATTGATGACATTGCTCCTGTGAAAGTCAGGAAGAAGAGTGGCAGACAAAAAGCACCTTGGAGAAACTCAACAGCAGTGCAAAATATGAAAAGACAATGCAGAAAAGCAGAGCGCATGTGGCGGAAGACAAAACTTGTAGTCCATTATAACATCTACAAAGACAGCATCCATGCTTTCAATAAGGAACTAAGCAAAGCTAGACAGACTTTTTTCTCGAATATTATAAACAGCAATATAAACAACACGCGCACTCTTTTTGCTACTGTAGAGAGACTGACAAACCCCCCAAGCCAGATTCCCAGTGAAATGCTCTCAGTGAGAAAGTGCAGTGAGTTTGCTTCTTTCTTCTCTGAGAAAATCAATAATATCAGAAAGGTGATCAGCTCATCCTTGAGTTGCGCTGGTGTCAGGCAGATCAGACAACAACACGAGAAAGTAGCCACTATGTCTGATTTCGAAGAAATTGATGGCAAAATTTTGGAAGAAACCGTACAGCAACTAAAAACATCAACCTGCGCCCTTGATGCACTTCCCACATCTTTTTTCAAAAATGTGTTACACAGCTTAGAAGCAGATCTCCTAGTGGTAAATGCCTCACTTCTCTCTGGGAGTTTTCCGACCTCCCTGAAAACTGCTGTTGTCAAGCCCCTCCTGAAAAAGAGCAATCTGGATAAGACCATATTAAACAACTATAGACCGATCTCAAATCTTCCTTTCATAGGCAAGATCATTGAAAAAGTTGTCTTCAATCAGCTGAACAAATTCTTAAGCTCGAATGGATACTTTGACCATTTTCAATCTGGTTTCCGACCGCACCACAGTACAGAGACCGCGCTCATAAAGATAATAAATTATATTCGCTTAAATACTGATACAGGCAAATTATCAGTGCTGGTACTACTCGACCTCAGTGCTGCATTTGACACTGTCGATCACAAAATACTTCTTGACAGGCTGGAAAACTGGGTCGGGCTTTCTGGGATAGTCCTAAAATGGTTCAGGTCATACTTAGGAGGCAGAGGTTATTATGTGAGTATAGGAGACCATAAGTCTGAGTGGACATCCATGACATGCGGAGTCCCTCAAGGCTCAATTCTTACGCCACTCCTATTCAACCTGTACATGCTCCCAATGAGCCAAATAATGAGAAAGAACCAAATCGCTTACCATAGCTATGCAGACGACACACAGCTCTACTTAGCCCTATCGCCTAACGATTACAGCCCCATTGACTCCCTTTGCCAATGCATTGATGAAGTAAACAATTGGATGTGCCAAAACTTTCTTCAGTTAAACAAAGACAAAACTGAAGTCATTGCGTTTGGAAACAAAGATGAAGTTCTCAAGGTGAACGCATACCTTCAGTCTAGGGGTCAAACAACTAAAAATCAAGTCAGGAATCTGGGTGTGTCTCTGGAGTCAGACCTTAGTTTCAGTAGTCATGTCAAAGCAATAACTAAATCAGCATATTATCACCTGAAAAATATTGCAAGAATTAGATGCTTTGTTTCCAGTCAAGACTTAGAAAAACTTGTGCATGCTTTCATCACCAGTAGGGTGGATTATTGTAATGGACTCCTCACTGGCCTTCCCAAAAAGACCATAAGACAGTTGCAGCTCATACAGAACGCTGCTGCTAGGATTCTGAGCAGAACCAGAAAATATGAACACATCACACCAGTCCTCAGGTCTTTACACTGGCTGCCAGTTACATTTAGGATTGATTTTAAAGTATTATTACTGGTATATAAATCATTCAATGGCCTAGGACCTCAATACATTGCAGATATGCTCAGTGAATATAAACCCAACAGATCACTCAGATCATTAGGATCACATCGGCTAGAAATACCAAGGGTTCACTCTAAGCATGGCGAGTCTGCTTTTAGCTATTATGCCAGCCGCAGCTGGAAGCAGCTTCCAGAAGAGATCAGATGTGCTCCTACAGTAGTCACATTCAAATCCAGACTCAAAACACATCTGTTTAGCTGTGCATTTACTGAATGAGCACTGTGCCACTGTTCGTCCGACTGTTTGCACTGTATTTTATTTTATGTTTTAATTATTCTGATTTCTGTATTTTATCTTTTATTCTAAACTGTTTTAATTATTCTGATTTCTTTTGATTATTTTAATTTCTTCTATGTAAAGCACTTTGAATTACCATTGTGTATGAAATGTGCTTTATAAATAAACTTGCCTTGCCTTGCCTATATTATGTAATAATTAATGTAACTCATAGGCCTACACACTTTATAATAATAAAACAGTCATGCTTTAAAAAAAATCATGAAAATGTATTATTTGTGTCCTAATAAAATGTAAAATAGCGGAAAATAGAGTCTTAAAAACAATTTTTACAGCTTCCAGCACCCATACCGTAAGTACACGATTAGACGCGCATACCAAAAAAATTGTGCGGCTGGCTTGACCGTGTATTTTCAACGCGCGGCCCACTTGACCGCAGTTTTCTAACACGCTAGTGACAAGCGACCTCGATTAGTTAAGCCTGTGTGGAGCTGAGGTCGACGATGATCAAAGACCCTGACGGAGCCGGATAGTGTTACCGAGTGGTGGACTTTGCCCAGATCGTCAACCATGTGACTCTTCATCTTCTCTTCATCGCGAATCCTCTCGTCCTGTCTTCTGCTGCTGACGCTTTGATTATGTGCGTGTGAGGTTACATTCAAATTGAGTAAAGGTAAATTACCATTTTTTTTTGTGTGTGTGGCCTGTGTGGTGAAGCAGCCATTTGATTTGAGGCTACAACGTACCCGAGCTACATTCAGGCCTGCATCAGTTGAACATTTGTGGGTATTTAAAATTCAACTAGGGTTTTGTCAGCTATTTTATTTTCTTGGGCCCTTATGTTTTGAATGTGAATTTGAATGCATTTGTGATCTGAAGTGATTTTGACAAGAGATATTTAATTACTCTTTCTAACTCTACTTTTTCTGAGTAAATCTGTTATACTTTTTTCTATATAACAGTTGTGGTCACTGACTCTTTTGATATTTTAAGTTAATTAAAGAAAAGTGTATTTTTTGGTTTAAATGTGAAAGTTTTTACACGATAATAATTCCAATACATTTAATTTCCGGTTAAAGTGTGTACATATTACTGCTTAAATAGTGATTTAAAGGGAAAGAGTATTTCATATTTATTTAGCAATTACACACACACACAAGTTAAACACTGATTAGTTTATTAGTGAAACCTCACTTATTTGATTGTATAGATTTTTAAAGAACTCCGGATAGCCACCTCTCATTATAGTCCAACACGCTAGAGAGGTGCTACACCTACTCTGTCATTTCGTTCTCAAATCAAATTTAAATCTCTGTACAATCTCACTTGGCTGAGGATTGAAATTATTTTTTGAGCATTGTTACCAGTTGCTGATAAGTCACCCTCTAAATTTGTGGTCCCACAACACTTATGATATGAGAATACCTCTTTACTCTCATCTTCGATTCCATTAGCCACGAAAAATTGCTCCAGTATTTAAGAATATTCTTCCCATGTTTGAGCTTTTGCATCAAATGCTGCTAGTGAGCAAATAGTTCCTGTAGCCATAGTTCCTCTTCTTCTCCCTATCCTTTAGATTTCTCTACTATACATGTATTGAGTTGAACTTGACACTTAACTTTCTGTTTGCAGCAGTTACAGCAGTAGGCATTAACAATCTATGCATCCCACTTTGGACATCTTCAACTACCATTACTACCATTACATGTAAGAACACAACACTTTCATTAACTCCCAACCATTTCATTAACATGGGGCGGACGCGGAGTACGGCAGGTGCTGCTGGCGTTTGCTCAGCCAAAACCAAATATAAGTACAATACTAACTTCAACAAGAATGTTTTTTGTTGCAAATCATACTTCAAAACGAGACCTGAAACTGGATTAAAGCAATTCACTGGAAATATGGCGTATCGAGGCGGAATGATTATTTACATCTTGGCTCTCCTGCTGCTTTCGCTCCGTTGCTGCTGGCTTGGTCGAGCTGGCGGTGTTGCGCGGGGAAGCGTTGTTGTCTTCGCTCAGCTGAGTCATCAAGCTGTATATCAAAATTTCCTGAGCAATGGAACGGCTAACTTACCAACTACTGTCCGGCCACGCTCTAGGATGAAATCTTCAAGCCCAAACTACAAGCTAACCAGCTACCTGCTAATCACGATCTTATTGGCAGGTGACGTTCATTCAAACCCAGGACCAGTTTGCAAAGTTGAACGAAAGCCATTTTTGCCGGATAGCGTTACACCTCAGCTTGTAAACGCCACTGAACTGCATTATGGAAGTGTCAATCGATCAGTAAGTCCGATCGCAACTCCACAAAACACTATTCTTAACTTGAATGGCTGCAAAGAACATTTAAATAGAATGACGACTAAAAGAAAGTTTGAACTTTTCCAACCAGTAAACCAGTCTAAAGTATTGTGGGATAAAAGACTAAAACCCAAAGGCCTGCTCGGCGGACATTTGAACATAAGAAGTATTGTATCAAAGACAGAGCAAATTGAGGGTCAGCTGATGGATTCTAATTTGGACTTTCTTTTTCTCTCTGAATCATGGCTAACTGAGTTATCACCAAAGACTGCTTTTGCTGTACAGGGATATCATGTTTTTAGGAAGGATAGAAAATCAGGTAGAGGAGCAGGAGTCCTTCTGTATGTTTGTAATCATTTTAAATGTGTGGAGGTTCATCTTAATTCAATGCAAGATCTAGAATGTATTATTGTTACTATTGTTTTATCTCCTCAAATGTCTTTTACTGTGGTTGGATTATACAGACCCCCTAATTCAACAAAGACATTTTTTGATAAATTGAAATCGGTATTAAAGGAAATTGGTCCAAAAATTGAATTAATTGTTTTAGGTGATTTTAATATAAACTGGGCGGACAAAACTAAGAGATATCAACTTAAAAGCATATCAGATCAGTTGAATCTTACACAAATGATCCTTGGCCCAACTAGGATTACTCAATCAACACAAACTCAGATAGATTTAATTTTTACCAATAAACCTGAAAGAATTACAAAATCATTAAATTTAATAACAGGTATGTCAGACCACAACTTGACCTTAATCGTAAGAAAGTTGACAAAAAAAAGGTTTTTATATAGACAAGAAGGTAAAAGTTTTTTTAATATCATACCAAAATCCTTAATCCGCCAATTCGAAGAGAAATTAAAGCACTTGGACTGGAATGATATCATGCAATCTGATGACATAGAACGTCCTGGTTGCGTATGCAACCCACCGTTCCCTGAAGGAGGGAACGGAGGACGTAGTCGACGGTCGACTGAATTGGGATCTCGCTAGAGAGCCTGTCTTCTTCGAGTACTATTGAACGAGCCAATGTAATTGGCGTGCGTGATTCGCATCACACACTCCGCCCCCGCGGCGCGGGTATAAATACGGAAGTGGATGCACGCACTAGTTGCTTTTCGCTGAGGAGCCGAGAGTAACCCGGGGTCAGCGGTGGTACAGCGGTAGTGGCAAGGGGACTACGTCCTCCGTTCCCTCCTTCAGGGAATGGTGGGTTGCATACGCAACCAGGACGTTCCCTTTCAGTCGAGAACGTCAGACGTAGTCGACGGTCGACTGAATTGGGATCACCCATTGAACACGCCACTAACGCTGCCACCTTCCAGTGCCTAAACCAAAGCCTCCTGATGCCCCCGCAAACTTAAGGCGGGGAAGGACAGGGCTTAGGCCAGGGAAGTCACTGCTGTTCCTACAGGACCACTGGGAAAGCGTTCCCCGTACGTTGGAAGGAAGGGACGCTGCGGAAGCCACATCCAACCCAGAGGGAGGTAATGTGGAGAATACACCTATGAACTGGGCGGAAACCGGGCAGTCTAACATATGGAATGTCACTGGGGTGGCTCCAGCCTAAGACGGGGGGAGACACACCGGACAGTGACGGCAGAGAGACTCTGCCGAGGGAAGACACGGGCTCACCGCAGGGAGCCGTATCGTGGAAGAATACACATATGGGGTCACCGAAGGGACCGCAACATATGGACCCAGCCTAACACAGGTTCCACACTGCTTACGAGTGGTAGGCCTAACACCAGACGTTCCGCACGTCCGACGTCGGAGGGGTGTGGAGGAACTCAAACGGGTTCAATTTTAAGGGAACTCAACTGGAGTAGAAAGGCGCACATATCCAGTCCATAGGAGGGGAATGGCGCAGCAAGCCGACACTTGAACCGGGCTCACGGTGAAACTGGCTTCATGAGAAGGGAGCCCACGTGAGGCAGCGGTTCAACTAGGTGTCGTCCAGCCCCCAACTCTAGAATCTGTTTTAGCAAAGCATATCGTCAACGCCCAGGCGGAGCACTTTACACTTATCATAGAGGAGCTCAACACCTAAGTGGACATGTTGCATCTCGGATCTTTGCCGAAATGAAGGCAATCACTAAGTGCAACTTTGCATGGAAACAGCCTTCCCTCTCTGCTGAATTCCAACAGATATTTGAAGAGCTGGTCTGAGGTCTATGACTTGCATTCTGTACACGTCCAAGCGAACGGACAGAGAAGCCAGGGCTGGATCTGCCTCCTCCAGGGCAGCGCTTGCAGGCTCACCACCTGCTCCTATTACGGGAGAGGTAGGAACCTTGGGCACAATCCGAGCCGGGGTCTCAGCTTGTGAGAGTTAGCCGGCCCAGACTCCAGGCACAATACGTTGACCGAAAGCGAGCAAGTCCCTACCCTCTAGTAGAGACCACGCGAGCAGGAGAACTGATATAACAGAATTTTTAACTCACTGCCTGCAGTGGCTCAGGGGCGGTCTCTGCAGTGCAGTCGCACCAGGGACAAGGCCCAAGAGGATAAAGAGGGACACAAGGATTTACAAGACCTTGCTCCTCAGGAACCTGACGATCAGAACGTGCTTCTGCATACTTCTGCAACACGATGAGCGTCGTTTAAACACCGAGGCAACATCATTTTGAGGGTGAAGGAAAACAGCCTACTGCAACCCATTTTGCAGGAAAGAGAGCACTGAAGTGATCGAAAGCTTTCAGGATCTCCTCTGGAGAGAAGACGCACTCAACGACTAGGTTCCACTTCTAAAGGCGTAAGCACGCTACCCAATTCTAGGGGGTGCTCGCAGAAGTGATGGTAACTATCACATGTTCTTGTGATAGCCACCTGAACCTCCGCGTTCAGATGTAAGACCGCCCGGAATCTCCGGGGGAAGAACGCGTGTGCCATCGTGCCCCGTCCCCGAAAGAGTTTTCAGGGGAAGTCAGGAAGGCTGTTGAAGGGAACCAGGTCTAGTTGGGCCAATAAGGGGCAACTATGAAGACCTGTTCCTCTCCTGACTTGGCACGTAGGTGCAAGTGACGGGCGCAAAAGACAGGAGCATTGCTCAACACAACATGTGAAGATCACTGGGCTTCAGGAGCATTTTCTGCTCAGCACTTGGGTGTGACAAGTTCACTGAGCTTCAGGAGCATTCCTGCTCAACACCTGAGTGTGATAAACTCACCGAGCTTCAGGAGCATTTCTGCTCAACACTTGAGTGCGAAGAACTTCACTGAGCGACAGGAGGATTTCTGCTCAGCACTTGAGTGTGACAAGTTCACTGAGCTTCAGGAGCATTACTGCTCAACACCTGAGTGTGATAAACTCACTGAGCTGCAGGAGCATTTCTGCTCAACACTTGAGTGCGAAGAACTTCACTGAGCACCAGGAGCATTTCTGCTCAGCACTGCGTGTGACGAATTCACTGAGCTACCTGTGATGAACTCACAGAGCTACAGGAGCATTGCTGCTCAACACCTGAGTGCGATGAACTTCACTGAGTTTCAGGAGCAATTCTGCTCAACATGAAGAGTGATGATTTCACTGATTTGAGCAGGCGCAAGGCGACCATGAGTCGCAGTCACTTTTAGAAGGCTCACTGGGGTTAAACGCATTTCTGCGGGCCCCTGGGGAAGCTGAGACCCAGTGTTTGTCCAAGGGTAGTCCGCTCGGTTTACCCAAACACTGGCGGAAAAATAAAACCGGGGGGGCAACTGAGCGGCCCCGGAATGGTCATGACCCAGCCGGACCCAGGGGATAGAGTCTCCACTTGCCCTGGCTATAACTGTCGTGAGGCTCGATGGCGGCACGATTGAGTAAGCGGGAGGAGTGGAACAAGGCGCCCTCAGAAGCGTCTGACTCCAAGGAGGAGGTGACGGGTGAGTTTGTGACATGCAGGGGAAGCTTGCGCAACGGTCGCAATGTCTAACAACTCGAGGCACGAATGCCCGTGTAGTCGGGGGTCGCCCAGGCCCCCGTTAAAACACGCCCTTTGTACATGGCCCCTCTGTTGAAGAGGGTTTGGCAGCAGACCGGGATGAACTATAGTCACACAGGGTGAGCTGCTCTGCCACGGTCACCTCGGGACTCGATCGTGAAGCTAGCGCTGAAGCGGTCACATATGGAGGAAGCCAAAGGCTGCGACTACCATATACCCCAGGAGCCTCTGAAAGTTCCTTCAGTGGGACCCTTTCTCACTTCAACACCAGCTGAACACATTCTCATTGGAGAGACGTGTTGGACCGAGTACCTCTCCAAAACTAAAAAAGAGATACTCAGCCCGTGGGCGAGATTACTCTCTTCCAGTTGACCTGAAGACCCAACGGGCTCTGGAGCACTCGAGGGGAAGGACACTGTACTGATACTCCACCCTTAGACGCAACACACAGGATGGCCTGCGGTGCGGGAGGTAGAGATCTGAAGCACATGTCTTTCAGGTCAAAGCTGCAGACCAATCTTGGGCCAAGATGGTCACGACCCACCACCTAGTAGCACGAAGAACGAGTTTACAACTGGCCTTCGTACCGGCTGGAGGAGCGGCTATATCAAATCCTTCGCCAGCAGGATAAGATAAGCACGCCCAAGTCAGGAGCACTGCTCAACACTCGGTGTGATGAATATCACTGAATTTTCAGGAGCACGTCTGCTCAACACCTAATGTGATGACTATCACTGACTTGAGCGGGGTAGCCGAGCCTGAGGTGGGGCAGCAAAGTAGAGAGAGTGGTGTTCGTGTGCTGTGCAACACTTACCTGTCTCCACAAGCGGCAGGGGGCGCGTGAGAAGGCGGATGACCGGGTCCTCGAACGCACCAAGCTGCCTGCTGGCGACCAAGGGGGAGCTGAGGGGTGTAAGGCTATACAGGGTCACACCCGCCAGACTGGCCCTCTTGGGACCCAGGAACAGATGAAATTGCTCTCTCTTTGAAGTGTGGGTACCGCTTGCTCCGCTTTTTTTTTTTTTTTTTTTAGGGAGCCAGCGGCGGAACAGACACACACACACCGGCCCTCACCCGGGGGGAGGGAGTGATCGCGCCACTCCAAGAGCATCTCCTCCATTCCTGGGCGGCCCGCTCCGGAATGCTTTCGCTGTCGCTTGCCACCTGGCTTGGCAGCGCCTGGAGCGGACTGGGCGTCTCTACTGCGGCCGGCTCCATGCTGAGGCCTGGGTGGAGGCTGCTGCGGAGGGCCAGCAGGAGCAGCGGCCGGGGAACGCCCACGGCGACGAGCAGGCGGAGGAGCTGCCACCGGCGGCGGGTGGAGGCAGCAGCTGGCCACCGGGGCAGGATGTGCCTGATGACCTCCGTCTGTGCTTGAGCGGCAGAGAACTGTTTGATGCAGTTCTCCACCGCGTCGCCGACCAGCCAAACCTGGGAAATTGGGGAGACCAGGAACCGAACCTTGACCGCATCCGCCATACCAACCAGGCTGAGCCAACGAAGGCGCTACTGAACCACCAAGGTGGACATCGCCAGACCGATCACGCACGCTACGACACCCGTGAGCGCACGGTCTGGATTACCCTCGTGCATGCCATGGGTGCCCTAGCCTGCAGCAACGCCAAGGCACGCAAGAGGAAGGGGTTTGCCCACAGGCTTTGTAAGCTCTGCCCGTCGGAACAGACGAAACTCACAGGCCTTAGGGGGGAGACGAGGATCCCCCCAAAAGGCAGCGGCCGCCGGACACAGGTGCACCTGTGTCGACAGACCCCTCCAATGGAGGGACACCTCGCAACCCTTCACCGTTCCTCCATCAAGAGTAATGAGGGGGAAAAGCTATTCAGGCAGTTTCTGGCAGAGAAAGATGCTGTTCACCACCTGATAAGCTCTCCATGCATTTCGGGAAAGAAAGGCACTGGGGCGGCGAGCTGAGAACCAGCGCGGCCCGCCCCAAGATACCAAACTCCAGATTCCAACCGAGACTAAACGGAACACGGTGGAGGTTCCACTCGAGCCCGGCAGCCTCGGCGGCCCGTTTCAGCATAGCTGATAATTCTGGATCCGGCTCGGGGAACATTGAACTCCCGGAGGGAGACAATGCAGCCGAGTCATCATCTCTAGAAGTCAGCTCACCCTCCGATGCTGCAATCGGCGTCCTGTCCTCCAGGGGAGCCCCGAGTGAAACCGCTGGCCCACCCATTACAGATGGACCAGCAGACAACACAGGAGGCTCCAGTGGTTGCAGTGGAAGGGAGGAGTGAGGAGCCCACAGGGAATGGTTACCGGGCGGGACATCCAACACTATCCTCCGGTCACCCATCCCACACAGCACCCGAGGGTGGGGCATGGTAATGGGGACTCGCTCTCCGCGAAAGAAGGCGAGTCTCGCCCTCAACACTGCGACAGTCATGTTCCCACAGTGAAAACATGAGCTGTCCACAAATGCTGTCTCAGCGTGCTGTAAGCCAAACACGTGACACAACAGTTCTGACCATCAGAGAGAGACAGGGAACGACCGCACCCAGAAACGCACTGGCGGAATGACATCTTGAAAAAGATGCAAACGCACCCGTGTTGCTCTTTCAGAAAATAGGACCGTCACCAGTGCCGGAGCACACAGGGGAATGACCGCGGCAACACTGAACAGAGAACTGAAACAGTGAAGCACTCACTTTTCCGCCCTCTAACCAGCCATCAACACACACAAACATTTAGAAATTTGTTGCTGTTAAAACAGCAGTTGAGAGCTCAAAGCTCGCGATCACCGCTGCACTCGCGCTGTAGAACACCAGCACTGGGAAGTCTTCCTGAAGAACACCGACACACTCGCTCGTTGTAGACAACAGCACTCTCAGAGACATCAAACGATCGGCTCCGAAGCGAAAGGCAACTAGTGCGTGCATCCACTTCCGTATTTATACCCGCGCCGCGGGGGCGGAGTGTGTGATGCGAATCACGCACGCCAATTACATTGGCTCGTTCAATAGTACTCGAAGAAGACAGGCTCTCTAGCGAGATCCCAATTCAGTCGACCGTCGACTACGTCTGACGTTCTCGACTGAAAGGGAACAAGCATTTACCTATATGATGGATAGAGTTAATATGACTAAAAATGAATTTAGTAAAAATATATCTTACTCAAGTAAAGTACATCTGCCATGGTTAAATGAACAGCTCTGGAAGCTAATGAAGCAGAGAGACTTGGCATTAAAGGCTGCTCTTAAATCTAAATTACCACATGATAAGAGAAAATTCCAGAATTTGCGAAATGAAGTAGTAAAAGAATTAAGACAGGCCAAAGCTAATTATTTTATTAAATTAATTGAGGATTCTAAAGGAAATTGTAAATTAATTTGGAAAAGTATTGATAAAATTACAAAAAAGGAGAATAAATCAGTTCAAAATTGGATTATACGGGACCAATCGAAATTAATAGAAGATAAAGAAAAAATAGCTAAAATTTTTAATTCCTTCTTCTTGAACTCTGTACAGTGTCTAGCTAGGAAATTTGGTGCTAGATCTGGAGTACTAGAACCAATAAACAATGAAATGCCTGTCTTTACTATTGAAAATGTCTCAGAATCTACTGTATTGAAAATAATTGATAATTTAAAAGGATCTAAGTCTAAAGATGTTTATGATACTGATGCACGATTTTTTAAAACTTATAAATCAATTCTTTGCAAACCTCTAACACACTTGACAAATCTGTCAATTACAAACTCCTATTTTCCAAATTGCTGGAAAGCGGCAGTAGTGACACCTATTTTTAAAGCAGGTGATAGGACTCTTCCATCAAATTATAGACCCATAAGTATCCTTCCAATAGCATCAAAAATTGCAGAAAGAGTAGTTTGCGATCAATTAGTTTCTTATTTAAACGAAAGTGAAGTAAATCTACACCAAATGCAATTTGGGTTTCGAAAAAATTATTCTACTGAAACTGCTAATTGTTATTTTGTCGAACAAATTAGAAGTCAAATTGACAAAGGTGGTGTTGTTGGAGCTGTGTTTTTAGATTTAGCAAAGGCATTTGACACAGTGAATCATAACTGTTTAATGTCAAAACTTCAGAAATTTAAATTATCAGATGCTGCCTTGATGTGGATGAAATCATACCTCAGTAATAGAAGTCAATGCACAAGAGTAGCTGATAAATGCTCTTCATTTGCTAGCTGTCCTACGGGGGTTCCTCAGGGGTCAATTTTAGGACCGATTTTATTTAGTATTTATATTAATGATCTGCCTCAAGCATGTCCAGGTATAGACGTTATAATGTATGCAGATGATACTGTGCTTTTTACTCATGCAAAAACTAAAGAATTAGTTGCAAACAAACTGTCATCTGCATTGGTGAAAGTCTCAAATTGGTTGAATGAGTCTTGTTTGTCTCTAAATGTAAGTAAAACTGTATGCATATATTTCACTGCACGAAAACAAAATTGTGTGAATCCAGATATCATATTTAATGGTGAAGCAATCAAATTTGTGACGCATGTTAAATATTTAGGAATAATAATAGACCAACACCTGTCTTTTAAAAAGCAAGTAAAAAGGGTTATAAATAATGTTAAATTCCATTTGAATAATTTTAAAAGCATCAGGCACCAGCTCTCTGAATCAGCTGCACTTCTTTTAGTACAAACTCTGATTCTACCTCACTTGTCGTATTGTATAACAACTTGGTCACAAGCAGATGCAACTACACTTAAGCCTGTGTAGGCCTACTCCCTTCATAAACAAATCATGAAAGTGTTACATAAAAAACCAAGGGACTACCATCATTGTACTATTTTGAAAAGGTTAAATTTTTTAAATATGAATAATTTTGTATTTTACACTGATGTGTTCCTGATGTACAAAATTATTCATAATCTTGCTCCACCCCCTCTTCAGGGATGTGTGACCCATAATGGAAGTGCAGGTAGGACTAGAGCCTCTGCCAGGGGAGATTTGGTACAGCAGTACAGAAAAACAGCCTTTTAGACGGTGGGCCGAACGCGTTTTTCGTGTTGTTGATCGATCTCCATCGATAGAGTATACGCTTCTTTTATGTACGATATTAAGTCATTATATGTAGTCAAATAAAATTTGTTGGCAATTCTGGTTTGATCATATATTTTCACAAACGTATGTTTTGATTGTCAATCTTCTTAGGCAAATCGCGGGACAGCTCTAGTAGCTGAACCAATCGGATTGTAGTTTTCAACGTCCTCAACAATACTAACCAATCGCAGTCGGCCAGACTAGGACCCCGAAATGGGCGGGAGTAATCGAGTAACATAGCGGTAATGTTATATTGTAGGCCTATATTTACCATAGACAGTAAGAAAAAATTAGAATAATGTGCAAAAGTTCATGTATTTCAGTAATTCAAATTAAAAGGTCAAACTAATACATTTAGTAAATATATCAATATACATTTTTTTCTATAACAAAACACGTTTTATATATATATATATATATATATATATATATATATATATATATATATATATATATATATATATATATATATATAACTATATACATATGCATGATCATACTTTTCAGAGGGCCGACATTTATGTATTTAAAATTCTTTTTTTTTATTGATTTCATGTAATATTCTAATTTTCTGAGATTTTGAATTTGGGTTTTTCATAAGCTGTAAGTCATAATCAACAAAATTATAACTTTTGCACGAAATTCTAATTTTTCGAGTTTCACCTGTAAATATCTAACATAAATAAGACACTTTATCTTGGATATGGAGTGTTGTGTGCATTTTACTAGCTGTACATCAACAAACATCATATCCTTTTCACTAACAAGTTGGATCAAGTTAGTACAATGTTTTTTAGAGTGGGTGAATTTAAATACAAAAGAATGCCAAATCGTCCAAAAAGCTGTGGAAAAATATGAAATCACAGGCGGCCACATTACAGATGTGCCAATTCTTGTTGGCTACCATAGAGAATTCTACATGCAGTATGCTAACAAAAGAAATATTGAGAGATCCAGCAAGAAGAAAAGACAGTACAGGAAGTTGAAGGTTTGTAAGGCAGCTTTATAGTTGTTAAGTGTAGTTGTTAGATCTCATGCGTTTGGATAAATCATGGTATAAATGCTTAGAATCCTTTTAAACCCCAAACATAAATTATTGATATTTACATCTCAGAAATAGTAAAAAAACATACAGATATAATTATATAATGTAATAACATATATATTAAGTTAATTATTATATATTTATTCTTATAAAAGTTGAATATGTATTATCTTAGCATGAATATCTTTATAACTAAATGACACTTCAACTGTTTGGTCAAGCAGGCTTTAGTAGTAATATATGGCAGTAATATATATAATGGTAGAACATTTAACATATCTTATTAAAGGTGCTCTAAGCAATGTCACACGTTTTTTAGGCCAAAACATTTGTCACATACAGCAAACATCTCCTCACTATCCGCTAGCTGCCTGTCCCCTGAACACACTGTAAAAAAAACGCGGTCTCTGCAGACACCCCAGGCTCCACACACACCCCAGGCTCCACACACACCCCAGGCTCCACACACACCCCAGGCTCCACACACACCCCAGGCTCCACACACACCCCAGGCTCCACAAACGGCAACAAAAACAAACTGGGCTTACCCGCTCCACGAAACATAACAAACTGTTCCAGCCAATAACCGACAAAAAGGGTTTGGGGGGTTAGTGCGCGGATGAGGAGGAGGGAGGGTCTAGCTAGCCTCCGTTTTGTTTGATAATACTTTAAACGTCAACAAGAAGTGACGTCACCTGACATCGCTTAGAGCACCGTTAACAACAATAAATAGATCCGTCCGAAACTATGCACACGAAAAATAAACCCTGCCCATGTAAACCCTGCCAGGCCAGACCATGGATGTATTAAGAGAAAGGCCAGGCATAGCCCTGTGTCTTAATTGCCATTTTAGTCAAGGTAAACTAATAAAAGGCTTCTATAGACACAGCGATATCTAGTGGACACAATTTTCAACATATAGCGACTGAAAATGTGCTCCACCAATCAGAATAGCAAAACATTAAAAGGGTTTTATGATGAACCGTGAAAAACAAAGGGCATTTTCATTGTTTCAGCAGAATAGATGTGTCAGGGCTTAGTCAGACCAGGTCAAGAAGATGTCTCACAGCAGGGCTGAGGATCTGGGATTACCTGGGGAAACAGATTAGCAGAGTTGTAAACGGTGTAGTAAAATTATGAGAAGGGTCTGGCTGCTGACCGTGGGCTAGTGGAGCTCCACTTTCGAACAGGAAATACGTCACCTCCACTTGAATTAATAAAGGAGGGCCAAGATGGTGTTGCTGTGAGCTCTTCGAATTATAACTCAGGTCATTGACTGACGCTGTCGTAACGTGCAATGCAAGCAAAACGCATAGGGCTTGCGTGAAATTACTCACAAAAGGATGAATAAACACAATGGATTGATATTTCTGACGAGCATAGATGTTATTGTGACAGATTAAAATATGTATTTTATAAATTCATAAATCTGAAAAATTTAAAGCACTATATTCACACTATTTTGCATGAGTGTAAAAAGGGTTATAAAACGTAAATATGTAATTTGAATGTAATTTTGGGTTCATCTGTGATCTATGAGTTTGGCGATGTGCCTTGTTGAACACTAGGGGGAAAATTCACGGGGTTTTTCCATTCCACATAAAGCTTTAAATGCAAAATTCTGAAATTATTTTTACTATAATATTTTATTAAAGTAATAAAATGTTAAAGCTTAGTATACCGCTTTGATATTTTGCGTGAAGATTAGGTCAGGTAACGTATATATATGCGCTCCGGGGCAGTGGCAGTGACACTTAAAAAATAAAAAAAATAAAAAAGTGTAACTAGATGAGCCCAGATTAAAATGCATACAGTAATCTGACCTTGTGTCAATATGAATGATAAAAGCATACAGGTGAAACTCGAAAAATTAGAATATCGTGCAAAAGTTATAATTTTGTTGATCATGGCTTACAGCTTATGAAAAACCCAAATTCAAAATCTCAGAAAATTAGAATATTACATGAAATCAATAAAAAAAAGAATTTTAAATACAGAAATGTCGCCCCTCTGAAAGGTATAATCATGCATATGTTTATAGTTATATATTTACTAAATGTATTAGTTTCACCTTTTAATTTGAATTACTGAAATACATGAACTTTTGCACGATATTCTAATTTTTCAAGTTTCACCTGTACCATTAGGGCTCAGCAGTAACTTTGCTGAAACTGAAAATAAGGTTGACATTTTTAGAAAATTTGTCATGAGTAATTAATACACTAAACAAAAGGAAAAAAGCTTTATTACAGTAAACAATTATATTTCGTTTGTTTTATTTGAAAATTTAAAGAATTTGAATCTCAAGTGTTGAAGCATTACTACTACAATCCATGCAGTCATCACATTTTTCTGTTTTTCCCTTCTTTTTTCAGTACAATATATTAGACGAAGAAGCCTACACTTTAATTTTTTACACTTTTTTTTACCTTTAATTACTTTGTTGTGTGATGATAAAATGTATAATATTAAGGATATTGTAATGTATTGTTACTTAATACATGGTATCTCTTCCATGACTAGCTATTAGGATATTTGCTGTTGATGTAAACCTATTTAATACATGTTATCTCTTCCATGCCTAGCTAGTAACGTTAGGTTGTGTGTAGTTGATGTAATCGTTTGTAGCTAGGTAAATAATAACGTTACATGTTATCTCTTCCATGACTATAGCTATTAGGTGATGTAGCTAGTAGATGTAAACTTATATGATAAATGTTATCTTTTCCACTTTAATGTCTGTCTACAGTCTAGTAATCGTCTTTCATATCCTAATTTATGGGGCTACAGCCTGATACAATAACTGTTTAACTTACGTTAATGTTAACATGCACTGCTAAAATTACATTTAAAAACGTTTACATGCTAACACGTTAGCTCTGTATCTCCTCAAAACAAATGTTTTCTTCTCTGTGAGCTGTATGTCATTTCTAACAAGTGTAACGTTACCTGTAAATACAAACATAAAACGGAATAACGTTATATGTTAACGGGTTTACAGAGCTCATGCACTAAGCTAACGTTATAAGACAGGTATAAACAGCAGTATTTACCTGAGCCATTAACTTTACACCTGGAATCTTGGATGTCGCTGTTAATGTTTCTCGACTTCGGATAGTATTCCTGCTGGAAAATGTTTGATTGTGTAGATTTCGTTAGAGAAGATTTTATGGTGTGAACTCATGGATGTGGCTGGCTAGCTGGAGAACACATGTGCTACGCTACAGTCGTGGTAATGGCACTATATTTTGAACGAATATTATTGGCAGACGTTGGTCACGTGACGATATAATTCGTTTTTTGATTGGTTAGATGTATAGTACTCCCTCACGTTTGCCTAGTCCGTTTATTAAACGTAAATTCAGTTTTCAAAAAAATATGATCGACTTGACACTGCCAACAAACGGATACGTGTTCAGAAAAAAATGATTTAGTTTATGTGAAAAAAGCAGCTACTCTATCCTCGAGGATCTATCATTTCAAAAACTAAAGCAGATAGCAGCGTTCGGCCCACCGTCTATTTGGGCAAAAAGCTTTTTCAGTTAGAGTAGTGGGGTTGTGGAATTCCCTCCCTACAAATATTCGAAGCCTCAATAGCTTCTCAATTTTTAAAAATAAGCTAAAGTACTGGCTACTATCACAACAGATCTGCAACCACTAATGACTGTGTTGTACATTATCTGTTTTATATTCTGGTTTTAAATTTTATATTATGCACATGTATGTATTGTGATGTTTTATGTGGTGTATATGTAATGTATGTTATTTTATTTGTTTACCTGCCCAGGGACAGCAGATGTAAACTAGCTATTAGCTAATTCTGGTGCAATTACTTTTAATTGTGCATTGTCCCTGTAAAAATAAACAATAAAATGAAATGAAATGAAACTTGTAATACAAAATCCAGGATACTACAAAAAAACGTTGCAGGATTTATGATGCTGATGATCTTTAAAAGGCATCATCACAGTCTGTGAGGGTCCATCGCACAGCATGAGTGTATCAGTGGCTGAGTTCTGGACTCTCACCAAAACTCCCACTATAATCAATGATGATGTCTACTCTGCACAATGAATCTCCTAATTAAATCAAGTTTGCATTCTTAGTTATGATGAAAGCATTTGTGAATGTGCAGATATCCAGTGGCAATGACAAGATCACCGCATTCATGTCTGTCATCTGCTACAATGCTCATCACTGCAACCTTTCATGTGAAGGGAGATCTTAATATAATACTATAATCAACACTTTTCACGATTATTCTTGAGAGCTGTAATAGTAAAAACATAGTCAAAGTTTTCAAGAGAGTTCCATGTGTAATACTTATTTCATATGCAAAGATGTTAGCCAATCATAGCAGTGGCTGTTTACAATGAAACCTCACAGCAGACACATCCCCAGAGTGTTTAAATCAGAGAACAAAAATCAGGTTAGAAAATGGCCTTTTATTTCTAAATTATAACAAATTTTGATGTAAAATCATACTAACATTATAAGTGCACTTCGTTATAAAATAATAAAGACATTGGAAAAGTAGCAGATTTATAACTTGCATTTTATAGACTTTTTTTCTGGCTGTTCTTATCCACAGGATATGTGTATTTGTACAACTGCATTTAGAATAAATAAAACATTTACATAAAAGGAAAATAGTAATGCATTAAGGCAAGGCAAGGCTAATGAGCGCGTAATTAAGGTTGATTGATTCAGCAGTTAGCTGTACATTATAATTTTTCTTTAAGGTCACATTGCCCAAAGTCCGAGTTCCTATTTACAAAAACTGGAATTAATCTACACCAGGAATGTTGCCAGTAAAACAACCCTGATTTTGGTTATTGGTCAATTTCAATTTATTTCATTGAAAAAGAGATAGTGTACATTAATCATGATTCATGATCATATTAGCCCAAAGGCTAGTTTTCATTGGTAGTCCATTTGTCAGATCTTATTAGGCCTAAAAAAATATAAATAATTCTGTAAAACACAGTTAAACAAGTTATACAAAAAGACAAAATATAAAAAAGATTAAGTAAATAATAATAATATTTATAATAAAGTGAGAAACATCAATGTTTACATTGTTGTTTATGATGAAGCCATTTCTTAAAATTATATTTAAATTAGTTAAATGATGTGAGTTCTTTGATTGTGGTATAGAATTCCACCTATGCGATGCTCTGAACGAAAAAACAAAGGACCCAACTGAACACAATCACTATAGCAGAGACAGAAAGGGTGGTGCCAACAGAAGTATTATTGGTAGAAATTTGTCCTGCTGTATTAACGAGGGGTCCTGGTGGTCCTGGAGGTCCTGGAGGTCCACGCGGGCCTGCTACACCTTGTGGACCTGGAAAAATTTAATATGAGAGAAAACTACAAATATTAGATATTGATAACATACAGAATATCATATTTTTTATTTGCATTAGTTATAATCTTGGCTCTGTTGGTTAGTTATGGTATCTGGCTTAAATAATTTAAAAAAGAGTGAGGTTGGTGGCTTTATGTTGAAGGAATATTTAAAGGGCATGTTTTATGTATGACTGGCTTACCAGGTTCTCCTCGAGGTCCTATAAAGGAATCTGTGTCTGAAAGTTAATGCACATGTGTTACATGTTTGTACTATAAGCTTAACTGTTCACATTAAAGAAGAAAAACAGTTTTAAACGTGAAAGAGGTCTCATAACCCAAGCAAAACCCATTGAAGCAAGCGAAAGGCAGAAAGGACTAAACAGCTTACAAAGGCTTGGTGCAGTTCATGAAACAGTGCTTGACAGTTGTGACATCCAAATGTATTAATATATGTCACTGCACTAGTACAGTGTACAGCAAAAGAGAAATTACTCAATTTGTCCAGTTTAGAGATTTTACAGTGAATGAATTGCCATTTTAAGGTAAATGGGTCTTGTGCACAACAACATAACTCGTCTTTTTGCTTGCAATTAAGAGAAAACAAACACTTGTCTAACCTCATTTCTCATGTCTGAAATGTTGATGTCACCATCACCTGGAAGGCCAAATACCAAATCACAGGTGAGTCAAACCATGGTGACCATGCAAACAAATTTTAAAATGTCTTCAAATGATATGTGCCTATATTACCATAAATCAACCTCTCCAAGCACATAAAAAGGAAGTAAGAAGCTTAGAAATTTGCAGTCAGAGGAAGAAGTTTTGTGTATGGCCACATAGCACATAAGCATTTTAGACCCCTAATACTGTGGTGCCTTACCAGTTTCAATCCAAGGGTTGAGGTCTAAGGCGGGGATATCCCCACAGTTTACAAAATCGGCTGAACTTGTGAAGCGGAAAGGATCTCTAGGAACTCTGCCGATTCCAGTGTTGTCACAGATGATGCGGGCCAGCGACACAGAGGCCAGTGATGCTTTTTGTATGGTGGTAAACACTCCTTTGTTCTCCCACCATAACCTGAACACAACATGCAATTTGGCATTAACACCACTCAAACACATGCTGTTCTCATAGACTAAATCAGGGATGTCCAATCCTGCTCCTAAGGGGCCAGTGTCCTGCAGAGTTTAACTCGAACCTGCCACAGTGCATTAACCTGAAGATTTCTTGAAGATCTTAATTATGGGGTTCAGGTGTGTTTAATCAGGGTTGGAGGAGGATAGTGGCCTTCCAGGAGAGGGATTGGACACCCCTGGACTAAATACACAAAGATCTTTACCTGTCTCCCTCACGAATGTGCTGAAACTGTGTAGAGATAAGGCAGGCAAAAAGAGAACCAACACGACCACCAGGAACAAAAGGTTCAGCAACACCTCCCAACCAAATGTCAATGTTCTCAGGGGTGCCATAAAGCTCAATCAGCCTGTGAGCCAATTCAGTGTTGTTCATCACCACAGCCAATTCTTGCTCATTCTGAGGTGCAGACAGTCCACAAAACCGACGCCATGCATTGTAGCCTTATGAGGAACAACAGATTAATACCCATTACGTCTTAAAAAAAAAAAAAAACATGCAGTGATGATGCTATATGAAGCTGAATTGGCTTCACGTGGTTGGGTTTAAAGGGTTCCAAGAGTTTTTGTGCATGTGTATGAGTCCAGAATATTTACCTGGTATAGCGTGGTCACGGCTTCTTTGCATGTTGAGGGATGCCAAGTCCAAAGCAATGTGGGCTGTAAAGGCAAACAGTCTCTCTCTAAGAGCATTCACCATCATGTGGTCCTGCGTATTCAGTTTTGCTGGCCGACCAATCAATCCACGGAGCAGAGGATCGATGCCCCCTAAGCAGAAAGGAAAGCAGAAATAAAGTGAGATTGAAAGAAGACAAATTTAGGACTCTGTAGGTATGCTGTAACAAGCCTCACAAACTCACCCTCAAATATCACCCTCCACGGCGAGAAGAAGGTCTCATAGAGGGGGACACTTGGAAATTGAGAATGGTTCTGGTAATTTTCATCAAGACGAAATATGATGGGTTGGATGGCCAGGTGGGCAAAACGGAAAGCTGCTGTGGCAAAGACGTTTGCAATGGTAGGGTCCACATTTTCATTGTAACCTGGATATTGTCCAAGGCGTCTATTGTAAGCATCAGGGCCCACAATTATCGGCAAGTATTCCTTAATTACCAATATCTAAAACAGAAAGGAGAGGTTGAATATATGAATATATGTTGTACTCCACATGTAACTGTTTGTGCTTGTGTTAATGCACTTTTCATTGAGTGTCTTTACCTGGTTGTAGGCACCCACAATTTTTCTTGCCTCTTGATAGAGGGTTTCACTACTCCAGGTAGGATTTTGCACATGGAGGGCACGAGCCAATCTATTGTGCTCTCTCATGAAAAGTGCATGTAATGAGGTAAGAGCAATGTTCTCAACAACTCGAACATCCCCTGCACACATCAATTGTTAATTATTAGGCATTTTCCCAGTCGTCACTGGTAAATGCAGCATCTAAAATGTGTGGTATATGCCTACTATTTGCAAATGCTAATTGCATATGTAGGTATAATATTTTCTAAGAATGAAAAAGTTACTGACCTGCAATGAAGCAAGGCACCTCTGTTAGGGTGGTGTCATTGAGGGTTTTCCTACGCGTTGCACACATGTTACTTTTTACACTGGTAAAGGGCAGGTGCTCTCGTCCATTATCCTTGAACTGATCATTGACACGCAGAAGACCACCATCATTGGTCAGGTCTCGTAGTTCCTTTGCTAGCCCATCCTCTGCTCCGTAAACCTGTCCAGCATCTAGGAAAGCTGTTAGAGCGTTGATCTGTTCCCGAACTTTAGGGACCCCACCAAAGATATAGGCGGTGTTCCCAGAACCACAGGCTGGTGATGAACGGAAGAAAGGGAGACAGGAGTCAGGAAGCAGGCGTTGATCTCCTGGAGGAGCCTGTGTTTTGACATTAAATGTAGCATGAAAGATCGTTATCATACAACAACAATACTGGGACAATATTTGACAGAAGGACAGTCTTTGACTGACCGGAATTGGGAAGCAGGGTTCAGAGCGCTCACAGCTTTCATCACAGTTGAGGCCACTGCTGAAGGACCTAATGCTTGGTGAGGTGGGCGTAAAAGTCAGATCGTGGTCAACCCATTGCCCAAAGATGGTAAGCATGAAGGTAAAGTCACGATCACTCTCTATGTCAGCATCTGCAGTGCTTAGAATACGATTAGAAACCAGTCTGACCTGGAATCAATGAGGTAGACAGAATTCAGACATAGTTATCTGATTGATGGCCTACTTGATTGAGAAGTAGACTTCAGTAAACTATTCATAATCATCTCTATCATACCAGGGGCAGCACTGCACCATTAAGCAATTTGTTGGGATCCCACCCTTTGGCCTGGGAGATGCCATCCTCATAGACAGCAGGCAACCAGCGGGCAAAAGGGGTGTTGGATGCACCAAGAAGTGGGTTATTCCTGGGAATTATAAATTTAGTTGTTTAGTAAGGCAAACACTTAGTCTTTGATTATGACTACTCTGAATAAGGAGGACAAGACAGACCTGTTGTTGCAGACATTGCTAGCCGTTCGATACTTGTTTATGTGAGATGTGGTCCTACAAGAAGGGGGCCGAACTTGAGCAGCACAGCCTGTCAGACGTGTAATCGTGTTAAGCTCATCTAGAGTGAGCAGATCTAGGGGAAAACGCATAATGACAGTTTATAGCAAGGAACATCAGTCAGTGATGGATCTTTTCTGAGCCTTGCAAGTTTTGCAACATGTTTTACTCATACTTGTAGCATTGATGGACCTCTTGTGTACATGATGAGCTTTCTCACTGATCAGTCTGAGCGTTTGCCCCATGTAATCTGCGGCTCTCACAGCCTCTCGTGTCTTTCGAGCTGGCTGTTTCAGCAGGCGTAGCTTGTCGGAAGGCTTGATGACATCTTTGCGGACCCTTGCCAAACTCCTGGAAGTGGGCAGATTTATAAAAATAAAATAAATCAATGATTGAGGATGGCATAGGAATATTGAGCAATATTCTTACAAACTTTACTCACTCATCACGAGAATACTTGTAAGCAGCATCTACTATTTGCTTTGCTTCCTCGATTGAATCTAGAATGAAATGTCGCCCGGGACTCTCTTCTTCTGCTAAAAAAAAGAAAAGGGTATTAAATCATCAAATCATTGCCCCAGAAATACTAATAATGAGTAATTTTAATGAAACCTGTATTTTTTATAATGCTAATCTCATTAGCTTTTTTTAATTTTTGATGACATGATTTTGATGGCATGACTGCTGGTGGTGGATCCTTCTCCTATTAAGCACCAAAACTTCGGAACAATCTTCCTAACATTGTCCGGGAAGCAGACACAGTCTGTCAGTTCAGATCTAGACTAAAACACATCTCTTTGGCTTAGCACACACAACACATTACAGACTTCTATAATTCAATGGTTGGCTGCATAGTTTAGATCAGCCGGAACCGGGAACACTTCCCATAAATCCTGATGTACTTGGTACATCATAAGAAGGATGGCATCTATGCTAATATTGGTCTCTCTGTTTAACCCGAATTTTACCGCAGTCTGCCGGATCCAGGCCGTATCTGAATATAATGAAGGATCTGCGCCTGGACACGACGACAACGCAGTCCTGAAGTGTCAACTAGTCTCTCCCCTGCTTTGAAACAGTCCATATTGTTAAAAGCGCTATATAAATGAAGGTGACTTGACTTGACTAAAGGCCCCCAATATATTTCAAGTGAAATTGAAGAACATAATTCGTTTCGTACAAAATCGGGTCGGAACAGCTTTGCAAAGCTAACTTTCCAGAAAAGTTCGCTCCAGCTGGTAAACACATTCGTACTACTGGTCCAAGGTGATTACATAATAGGTTGGTGTGCAAAGATGCTCCGTTTTCTTTAAAAAGAGAATCTCCGGTTAATTTCTTCTGTTCAGTCTGTCGAAGTCGAATGTCCGCAAATAAAATACATGAACACACTGGAGTAGAAAATTAAGTTGTACTTTTGATAACACGAGTCACTGACACTGTTTTTTCATGTTTAATACTGTAAAGCTGTTTGATTGTAAGAAATCTATTATATAAAGTAAGTGATATAATATAAACTTGACGTGACTTTACTGGAGTGCCAATTTGCAGAGCTTGTACAAACATATCCAAATTCCTACGATCAGATGCTTTTCTTATGCTTTCTTTAAAATAGCTTTTTTTCAAATTTTTGTTGTTTATTTTGTTATTGAGAGGAAAGCTTGCAGCACATATTTATATATTAATCTAAAACATTGCGATGTTCGCTAACAGTATATCGCTGGTCACGTTTTTTAGAAGCAAAGAACGAAAAAGAACTTTGAATCCTTGAGTATATCAGGGCCTAAACTGATAAACTTACCACCCATTGAAAGGGCACAACAGCACCCGACCACAAAAAGCAATGTGGGATGATTCATCTCTGAAACACAAAGTGTGACCATATGAAAAACTGTTTATGAAAATTGCACTTTTTGTTTTATGCATTTCCTCAATTTTGGTGAAAAAAATTATAGAAATGAATAAATAATTTAACTTTTTAAAAACTAAGTTAGATTAAAATGTTATTTTATACTGTAGTCATTTGGAGTATAAGATATAATTAGTTTTTAAAAAGTTTTTAAACAAAATAATAATGCATATTTTACATTTTAAGAGACACATGAAAAAAAAAAAAAAAGTCATCTAAAGATAAGTTTTAGACGTGTTGCATTTCTCACCTGGTTACAGGTCTCAGGCTCTCTGGTTCTGGACTCAAGGCTAATAGTGTGGTGTACTGACTGTATGGAGCAGCCGTGCTTTATACCGTCCCTCATCCTTACTCTGTTAAGCATCAGTAAGGGATTCGTAGGCAGGGCAACTGGTTTACTTCCTTCTTCCTTTTCACATTTACCATCTGGGGTGTTTCTTTAATTGTTTTGACGTGAAACTTCTTAGTAAGCATTACAGGAATGCAAAAACAATAGCTACGGATTTCTATACGTAGCTTCTTAATACTGACAAAAGGGATTGTTCACCAAAAAATGAAAATTCAGTGTACTTGCAGATACAGTACTAGTCTAAAAGAGTGAACATTGTTCATATTTTCCACATTTTAGAATAATGGTTGGTTATTAAAACTAAAAGAATATTAAACAGAAGTAAGGAAATTATGTAGTTACCAAAATTTTTAAAACTATCTTACATGGTCAAAGTCAAAGTAACCACTCTCTTAGATCTCAGAATTACAACAGCACAGGAGTTTAAATGTACATGAAGGGCGGCTGCTTTTCTTTAATTGTCTACTCCAGTTCATCCATTAAATAATAATAAAATAAATACAATAAAACGTTGTATAAAAAATTGGTCACACTTTAGATTAGGGTCCAATTCTCACTATTAACTAATTATTAACTATGACTTTTTTCCTCAGTAAACTCCCAATCACTGCTTATTAATAGTTAGTAAGGTAGTTGATAAGTTTAGGAATAAGGGATGTAGCCTAGAATATGGTCATGCAGAAATAGACATGAATATGTGCTTTATAAGTACTAACAAACTGACAATATCGTTGTAATATCCATGCTTATAAGCAACTAGTTAATAGTGTGAATTGGACACTAAACTAAAAAATTATATTCATACATTTACACAATTTATATTGTCCACACATTTTAAAAATTCAAGCAGACGCCTTTAAGAGAAAGCTTTTTAAGGCCATGGGTAACAAATTAAAACTCAGAAAAAATTGTTGAAACATTTGACTGGTAGACAGTGTATATTACTGTCATCATGTTTTTGTTTGTTTGTTTGTTTTTTAAACTTTTCTAACATTTAGGAAATTAAAAGTTGAAAACTAAAAATAGTTAAAATTGTTTAACAGCCTGGTGACCTATAATCTCTCTCTAAGATCAGGAAGCACTCTTGCTAGGAACTCTAACTCAATTTATCAGTGTGGGGTTTTTTGTTATTTTTTTAAATTTTTTTTATTCTTACCAGCACTGCACCTGCCATAGAGTTTATGACATCAAACCACATGATGTGATGAATCAGTGCCTTATTATGAAGTTAGGATTTGCTTTGCTTTCCTGAATACAGAATTAGTTCATGGAAAATATGCTGGCACACACAATGCCTCTACCAGTAAAAACATATTTAATACTCGCCTTAAACCTAACATTTATCAAAATATTTTCAATCAATTGTGTTATCAGGTCATTTGTTTTTTGTCCAATTCACTATTTTTTACTGGGCACAATGTCTGTCTGTTTTAAATTTCTTTTAATTTCTGTTTTTCAAAAATCCTCATTCCATAAGACTCTTTCATAATTGAGGTCATGTCAAATTTAATTTCGTCGTTTTAATTGCAATTTTACTACTAAAAGTAGACTAGAAAAACAACTGATTAATTTATTTGGTCTCGCAGAATTTTTCTTATACAGATATGTTGAAAGTATTTCCTTACAGTAAGTAACTTACTTCACTTTGTTGGCTAAGTAAAGGCAAACCTCAGGACAAAATTTTCAAGAGTCATTTGTCAGGGTTTGAGGAGATAAAGCGAGGACTCAGACGCAGAAGAAATAAGGCTTTTATTAATAATAAAAATAAAACAAAAACAAACAAAAACTACCCCGAGGGGGAAGACTTGACTTGACTTGACTTAAATAGGGAGCAAACAAGGCAGGTAACAAGGGAGGACAGGTGGGCCAAATGAACCAATAATCAGGTAACAAGGTGGGCGGTGTTAGACAATGACAGGAGAGCGCATGGCACAAAGAAAACACATGACAAGCCATGGGCTCACACAAAACCAGAAATTAACACACAGCCAATGAGAACACTCATAAGCCACATGTGCACACAAAACATGACAACATGAAAGCACACAGCTAGTGTAAAACACAAGCTGTGGGCTACACACCACAAGACAAAACATGACATGAAAGCATGCGGCCGATGTAAACACGAACCAAATGCTACACAAAACACAACACACGTGGACAGAAGAGTGTACGGCCCGAGTGAACTCGAAACCACACACTCACATGACAAGACAGAGCGTGATCCTGTGCACTCACAACAGAGGACAAACACGTGAAGCATCCCGACAAAGAAACGAAACCAAACTAGACCGACGTGCCAGGATCACAATGACCCGCACATGTAACAAGGAACGTAGACAAGTGAGTGTATGGCTCAAGCACATATTCACTCCAATCTGAGATTCTAAAGTGTTGTGATTGAACGTATTGTCATGGTATATTAGTCAATCTAAACTTAGTTTAATTTAACATTTAAACAAATCTTTTGACATTATTAAAGTTGTGCAAAAGATGAGACTATCACAAAGATTAAGACGAATGTACACATGATCCAATATGAAGTGATTTTAATCAAACAAGAGTAGTGTGAGTGGCAGGAAACCAAGACAAAGAAACACGTGACTGATGAAAAGAAACGTCTCGGTTACGTATGTAACCCTCGTGCCCTGAGTAGGGAACGGAGACGTTCCGTCGGATGACGACGAATTGGGTTTCGCTTAGAAAGCCTATCAACTTCGAGTATTACAAAACGCGCCAATTGCAAAGAAATGACATGGGTCTGCGGAATTTGCATAGCGTATCTCCGCCCCACCTCATGGGTATAAAAGGAGGACACCGGCAACATGCAGATATTTCTTCGCTGAGGAGCCAAGACTGAGCTCAGGCGTTCCCCGCGGTACAGCGGTAAGTGGTAGACAGACGGAACGTCTCCGTTCCCTACTCAGGGGACGAGGATTACATAGGTAACCGAGACGTTACCTTTCGTTGTCACTCCGAGTTCCGTCGGATGACGACGAATGGGGTAACCAGTCTAATCACGCCACCTTCTCGGCTGTCTTCCAGTGCCCTGCGTAAATCTGAGATCCCTGTCATGAGACTGGCACGGACGAAGGACTCCTATTTTGCACAGGAATACCAAGGTACACTGGGGAGCATATCCCATAGCTTAGAGGAAATATGCAATTATTGCCAACCCAGACGGGTGGACTTAGAGAATACACATATGACCCGGAGGGATGCATATGGAGAACACTGGGGTGTCCAGCCTCAGGTGGAATATTTCAACCCCAGGGGTGGCAAGGTGGCTTGCCAAGGGAAGACACATGCTCAGAGAGGCTTACAGTGGAAATACACATGTGGGGGTCGCTCAGAGGAGGGACCATGCACACGGGAGGCACCTAGCCGACGCGCAGGCAATAGATACTGGCCCCGACGTCAGGAGTGCTGGAGGAACTCAGGGCTTTCGGAGAAGCTCACCTGAGGAGATATCGCACGTATCCAGTCCGTGGAGTGGAATGGCGAGCAAGCGAAGACACCTGAGCGGGTCCAGTACTAGCTGGTTGAAGCGAGTACATGAGAGGAGACTGGCTCCACTCGGAGATTGTAGAATCTGGCGAATGTGTTCGGTGTCGCCCAGCCTGCAGCTCTGCAGATGTCTGTTAGCGAGGCGCCGTGCACTAGAGCCCAAGAGGACGCCACACTCCGGGTGGAGTGGGCAGTCACACCACGGAGGCACGGTCGACCTTGCTGCTGGTATGCCAAAGCAATGGCGTCCACTATCCAGTGAGACAACCTTTGATTGGAGAGAGCCTTTCCCTTCAGCTTCCCACCATAACAGACAAAGAGCTGGTCTGAGGTCCTGAAACACTGCGTCCTGTCTACATAGGCGCGGAGAGCGCGTACTGGACAGAGCAGTGCCAAGGCTGGGTCTGCCTCCTCCAGGGGCAGCGCTTGCAGGTTCACCACCTGGTCCCGGAAGGGAGTGGTAGGAACTGTAGCGTTTATACGCCCGTATAAATATAACTAATTATTATTCATAACGGATTATGATCAATAATTAATAATTTAATTATTTTCAGTATTTACTGTAGCAGAATCAATAATCATTTTATCAGTTCATCCATGAACGGAAAGCATAAACAATTATCAATTCTAGGAAATATTATATCTTCCTGGCCAAGAAAGACTAATTCCCAGCTAACAGCTAAATTTTGAAATAATTCAAGGGTAAAAGCATAGGTAGCTTTAGATCGCAGTTCAAGACAATAAATCTGTAAGCACATAACACAAGACAATTATCTTTAAAATATAAAAAAGACTTTATTGATTATCCTAGAACATAAAACTAATATCTAACACAAACACACGCACACAAACATTCATACGAGTTGCAGAAAGAAGAGAGTGAGGAAAGAATGAGTTTTAAGAGTGAGATGGTGAAATCCCAAGTTTCTAAATGCACTTATAAGACATGACCTGAACGAACCATCAATCATTAATTTAACCCTTCTATCGTTTCTTAGGCGGGTTATGCAATTTTACACCAGTTCAGTCTGGAGGCTACTTGCTTGTCCTTGCGTTGCTTTTGGGGATTCTTTTTCCGTAGTAAAGGGGGTTTCCCGGTCCGTTCGTTTGGCTGATCTTCTTGTGTGCCTGGATAGATCTTGGACAGCCAGTCACGTGGTGTGTTGGCGCGGATGAATGAAAGTCTTTGAAGTTGGAAGCTGGTTTTGCAGTTGAAATGTTAAAACGAAACTTTGCGGCAAAACTTAACTTAGAACCGAGACTTTTATCGAGAAAATAAAGGAAAACTTAGGAAAGAAAGAAAATTGAGACGAGAATAGATGACGATGGCTTGATTGAAGCTGTTGAACCCGTTCTTCTGATCTTAATTTGGGTTCTTTGTCTCTACGCGTCTACATGGTTACTATAACCATCGTCTTCTCCACCCGACTTGTTGTTGTGCCGAGACCTTTTTCGAGAGAGCCCGCCCGATTTCTGTTCTATTCTTCTAGCGCATTATTCTAGTAAAGTCCTGTTCGGGTCTAAGGTTTTAAACTCAAGTGTTTTGTCCCGCCTCCTGGAGGAATTTGGAATTCGGACAATAAGATACTATATAGTTATTTGAGAAGGGGGTCTTTTCTATCCCCCCCCTTTCTCTAATCGTGAATCATGTGTTATCTGTGGTCAGCTTACTCATCAGCTCGAACAGAGGATTCAGTTAAGACATAATTTCCATTTTAAGAACATAAACATTTTTACACAGATTTCAATCAAGCCACCTTCTGAATGAATAATATATGAGCATAATGATAGGAAACACGATACCCTTTCATTCGCACAGGTAATAGTTACAACAATTAGATGACTTATATGTGATTAAGCATAATAGACACATACAGGGGTCATAGACACACTATAGAATTATGTAGTTGAACGATGTTTGATTATAAGTTCGTCAAGAATTGTTTTGTGATGATTGTATGCATTTTTATATGAAAAGTCTCTTGTCTCTGTTGTTTTTAAGCGGTCTCAACAATGAGGTCATTCAAAGGTCTTCAAGAAGGGGGAAGTCTGTTTTACATCTCTGTCATGGGACCTTGGTCCTTAAGAAAGTCGTAGTCTGTTAGTCGCAGGGGTCAGGTGACCTCTTGTTAGGGCCTCTTGTTTCACCATTTCTGAACAGATCTGTTTTGCCAAATTATAAAACATTGACAACGTTCTTCCTTTAGTTAAACAATAAAAGGTCCTTCCGGTTGCAGATTCTCTGGAGCCTATGGCTCTGGGTCTGGTGATTTGATTCTGGAATGTGAAGACTCTTTGTGGGATTATGTATGAACAGTCACCTAAAAGCTTCAATTGTGTTTGGTACATTCTCATTGTTGCTACATATCCCCCCTTCGTTCAATGATGGGTTGAGAAGAAGACATCAGTGAACGCTGGAGAAATGGGTAGAGGAAGCAAACACACACAGCAAACAACAAGACAACACCTCCATGACTGGTCACTTTACTGGTGCAGGGCATTAGATTATCTAGGCCTAAACAGGTTCACTCTCACAATATAGTCAATCACGTTAAATAAAGTTTAGTTCAATTTTAGGACCGTTATTCTAGTTTGTTTTGGTACGGTGATTGATCAACTTTGTTACTAAGTTTGATTTGTTTGTTTTATTCTCTTCTAAATTGTTCTAGGTTTAGACCAATTTACCTTTCAATTTGTGATACGAATGATGCAGGGAGTTCTCTGGCTCACATTCGTTTTAAGGTGACTTACAAATATAGGAGTGGTGTGTCAGTCCTATTATTGTGACCTTGACCCTTATGGGGTGGACAGGCATTTTACCTAATAAAAGAAGAAGGAAAGGAAGGAAGAAGTAAAACAAAACAAAGCAGTTGAGTGTTCCTGATAGGACTTATAACTACGGTTGCGCAGCTAAGGTGTCAGGTATCATGGTGTAATGAGAGGTGTTCTCAGGTGTACTTGTTGGATGGGTAGTTACCATGTTTCCTATCGTAAGTGTAGCTAAGTTGTCAAGCTAGTTTCTGAAGTTAGTTTCTACCTGTGGGGGAAAACATATTTGTTGAATGTTTTGCACGGTAGAGGTGGATAACTTCTGTATGTTAGTGAGTATGTTAGGGGTGTTGTGTAGTGCATGTATGCATGTATGTATGTATGGTCAGATCTGTTTCAGTCTGTTTTGCTCCACCCCTTTGCTTGATGGCTTAGCTCTGATGAGCTTGTTGCATCTTTGCCTTGGAAAAGGGATCTTCTGTGATCTGCTGGGGGTCAATCCAGTAAGGCAGGAAGTTCTCTGGCAGACATTGGGAGGTAGTTTGGCAAGGATGTGTGAAGATGTAGTGCGAAACTTGGTCTCCGTTGTTGCATTCCTCCGATGATGCCTACTGGTTGTGACAGACTTTCTGACCTTCTATGCTTACTGTTGTTGCTGTAGCACACACATGGTTCTTGAGTTTGGAGCTCGTTTGGTGGTTGACTGTGAGAGACCACTTTGTTCTGTGTTGTAGTAGAACAAGTGGTCGTCATCTTCATTATGAAGGTGTATCAGATGAATCGGTGGTCTTCCGTTCCATCGCCATCTTGTTCGTCATCCATGTTTAACTCATTTCCGATGAAAACTTTCAGTTGCCTCATTAGTTGCTCCATGTCTTCTGAGGGTAAACTGCCTGGTTCTTGGGCATACTCGGTGCTGTGTTTAACTGAGTGGTGCCAAGGTGGGTTTCGTTGTTGAGTACCCACATGGAGTGCTTCTGGATGCATTGGTTGATGGCCTTTGGATGTCCAGTTAGGTTTCCAGTGGTTTCCTTCTTGTGGGTTACTTGAGAAGCGTGGCTGGTCCCATGACTTTTCCATGCGGTTGGTGTGGTATCTGTCAGCGGCATGGGAGTCACGTTCTCTGTGCTTCTTACGAAGAACTGTGTTGTCATTCCACTGGTTGTCTTCCAGTGCAAGACTTGTGTCTTGGCTGAAGGAGTTTGAAACTGTGGATGTTTTCAAACCTTTCTTTGAGGACATCTTTTGTTTGATGTAGGCATTGTGTGTCAGGCCACGTAGCTGTTGGATTGTCATTGTGTCTGCGCTGGCCATGACACCAAGATGATAACTCAATCCCGGGTGCAGGTTTCTCAGGAAGAGGGTTTTGAAGTTCACATCCTCTTCATGTTCAGGTTTGTTATGTGCACCAAAGTAAGCTTGTCGAAAGCGGTGGTAGTGGGCTTGGGGAGTCTCTTGTTGACCTTGTTTGGTTTCCAAGGCGATTAACACACCATGTTCCGACTCTGGGCCTGTGAACTCTTTAATCAGTGTCTCACATAGCAGCTGGTAGTTTGACTTGACATGAGCAGGTTGTCGGTCTAGGAATCTTCGTACCTCTGGACTGGATGTGGATCTGAGGAGGTAGAACCTGTCTCTGTCAGTCATATGTGGTCTCACCTCTAGGTGGAAGTTGATATCTCGGATGTAGGTCTGGATGTCGGGACCCTCTGTGGAGTTCGGGTTGAACTGAGTTATATTCTTAACCAGCTGGTTGAGATCTTTAAAGGCCATCCCCTGTGCAGCTTTGGAGTCTGCCTGGATGAGCTCTCGTTGCTTGTTGGCAGTGAACAGTTCTGTGGTTAAGGCCTGTGACATTTTGGGTTGTGGCCATTCACTTCTTTCACTGTATGCCAGTTCTTGGATGGAGGACACTGTTCTGCTCAGCAGGGGTGATGCTGAGGGAGGTCTCTCCCTTCTTGGCTCTGGTTTCTGTTGGAAAATGTGCTGGAGTTCATCTCTGACCGTGTAGAGCTTGTCGTTGGCGTCATCTCGCTGTTGGGTCAGATGGTCCATTTCAGCGCTGCACCTTTCCAGGTGGTCTTTCAGAGCATTCATTTCAGAGTTCTTATCTTTAATGTCAGCTTTGGCTTTCTCTAGCTGATGTTCAGCAGACTGGAGTTGGTTTACCAGGTGCTTCTGAACAGTCTTTAATTCTTGTTTGTCATGTTTAGTGACTGCAAGGGCTTCTTGGAGCTTGTCGAGTTGTTTCTTTGTTTCTTGCTCCACTTCATCAGGCACTTTGAGTTAGTCTTGAGCTTTTGCTTTGAGCTGGTCTGTGCAGTGTTGAGTGTGTATCAGCTCTCTCAGGAACTCAGTGGTCTGACACTCGAAGTCGTCCTGGACTTTCACTTCCAGCTTGTCTATGCGGCGCTGGGCACATGACAGCTCCTCCTGAAGGTGGGTGATGTGCTTGTCGCTTAGTTTCAGCTGGCCTGTGAAGGCATTGCTTAAGGAACAGGTGATCTTGGTTAGTTCCACATGGTTGTGGTTCTGGCTTGAATCATGTGTCAGGAATCTTCTCAGAATTATGATTATTATTAAAAATAATAACAGTTCATTTGTCTTTGGTGTGAGGCAGTCTGTAATGCCTCTGAGCCAGGCGTCCACGTCGTGCCTTTGGGCAGTGGGGTTCGTCGTCCACGACATGTTGGTATGCTGGGGTGAAGAGACTGACACAGACCTGTGTGGAATGTAAGCCTATATGTGGTTGAACAGCTAAGTGTCGTTTCAGTGACGGTACACCAATAGTGAAATGTTGTAATGTCTACGTGTTGGTCTCAGTAGAGACAGGTAGGCTAGCGATGGGGAAACTTCGTCACTCAACTGAGTGAGGGAAAGAGAGAGAAAAAGGTTAAAACAAATCCCAATTGTAAGGTTTTTTTTTCAATGGGAGAAATATTTTTTTAATGAATATTTTCTATCGATGAAAAGCTGGTTTCAACTCGTGATGTGAGGACTATGTCACTCAACTGAGTAAGGGAAAAAGAGAGAGAGAGAGGTTAAAAACCAATTTAAAAAATAAACAAGAAAGAAAATTCTTAACTAGGAGAAATATGATTTTTCTCGTAAATGCTTCCTATCAAAGAGAATCTGTTTCCAGAAAGGTACACAATATTATTGTTTATGTTTACAACGAAAAGTAATACAACAATATTGCTGATACCTCTTTTCTGAGTTTGACATGATTGACACCACACACCGTCAGTTGGACCGCTTACAGCAGGGATGCTTTGAAGGCGACGGTTGCTCAACACCTGTCTCTGTTAATTGATCTTGGATAAGATGTCAAATTGTAAATTGCATTTTCAAATGCAGGGAGAGTATGGAGAACAAGAGAGGGTTTGATTAAAAATCAAATACCTAATCATTTCTTTGGAAAGATTATCTTTCTCTTTCTTTTGAATCAATTGATGGTTCTCCCAGGTATGTTCCCTACAAGTGCGAAGAATGGGATTGAATAAAGCAGGACAGCACAGGAAAGATGTGAGAAGGGAAGGATGGAAGGAGATTGGATCCACAAATGGCTCCTGGAGCCTTTGTCAAACTACGAGTATAGAATTGACAGTTGCCAAACAACTAAACATTCACAAATAAAACTTTGAAAGAGAGGGTTATCTCAGATTTATTTGAAGCTCGTAGTGAGATACCAATGTCTCCTATTGAGGCTCAGGTGTGTTACTCCCAAGCTAAAAAAAAAAGGTAAGGAAAAGGTAATAAAGATGAAAGAAAGTAATAATGATAATGGATAAAATAAGAAAAAGGGAAATTAAATAAAGAGGTAAATGAATAAGTAAAATACAATGGTTAGGTTTATAACCACAACTGAAAGAAATGAGGACAGGAGGATACAACGCAATAACAATAAGGAGCAAGTATGAGTCTAACAATATTTTGTAATAGGGAAAATGTTGGTGGAATAAGTTCTAAACTTTCTAAGTTTAAGACTTATTCGCCTGAAGTGATTAGATCCAAAAGAGAAATTTAGAAATTATGAAATTAGATTTATTAAAAATAATCGAGAAATCATTATAAAATACCTGTTTAGGAAAATAAAATTTTCATTTTCATTTAATATTTCCTCTTTTAACTCAAATTCAAATTTGACAATTAATAATCATAAACCAGTATTTTCTTTTTCAAGTAAAATGCAGGTAAAGGAATTAATAATTGCAAACGACTTCCTTTTCACAGAAAATATGGGTTAAGATATGAGAAAGGTAAATAAGAAAGAAGAAAAGACCAACAAGTGTAGAGTCAAGGTGTTTAAATGGTTAAATCCCTTTAAGGTTGTTCACACAGACACTGTATATACCACTGAGGTTAGTACTGCTGATAACCGTAAATAATGCTTAAGGCTTTAGCATATAGGCACTGTAACACCTGCTTAGGTTAGCTTAGCAAAGGGGTAGCTAGCTTAGCCACCAAAGGGTTTGTTTACACAGTGGCCGGATCATGCGAGAGGTCAGAGTTCCCCCGGAAGCGTGGGTTAAGACTTCCGCGTCACGATCGTAACTAGGGCGACCAAACAAACGCTAGTGGGCAAACATGTGAATTGCAACAGTTTGTAAACAGTTACGCATAACGTGAAATATCGGCGCATTTCAACAATGTTTAAAGAATATGGACGTACAGTTGATCATATCACGTGAAATGTCGGCGCATTTCAAACTGTACAAATAAGGGACACCACTCGTAGCTGTTCTTACGACGTGGGGCTTCACTCAGTTTTTTAAAAGTGAGTTTAACTTTAAAGGACAGCTTTGCGCTGTAATATAGATGGGGAAATAGCGATCTCGGGCGGATCGTCTCTGTGCAATGTTATCTGAGCACACAAAACAACAGGGTTCTTCACTGTTGGTTAGTTTCAACATCAATCTTTACTTGAACACAATAAAAATAACTCTTATTCAACTACACTCGGACACACGCAGTGTTTGCATGATAATTCATTGAACAGACAACCATACAAGCAAACATAGACAAACAGCTGTTTATTACTGGGATTGCAATGGAACACGCATTGACAATCAGATAAATATAACTGCTTCTATGTTTATCACGGATCGCAATGGAACACGCACTGTGAATCGGATAAAAATATATAACGTTAGATGAGGAACACGCTCATCGCTCTGTGAGGAGAATATTCGTTCTTATATGGTTATTTTAATTACTGCAGTATAATTTCGTTAAGCTCTCTGGCTGATACACACACGTATAGCTTTGAAAGACGCTGGAACACGCAGATGTCAGCAAGCTATAATCAAGGTATTTCAGAAATTGAGGAACACGCTCAATTCTTACCTTATTGTTGTGTGCTATTTTATATCTTGGGTTATTTTACTGCAGTTGAAAATAAAACATATATGGAGGCAGACAGACTAGAGTAACAGCTCTCTCTGGGGTGTATTCACTCAAGCAGCAGAATCCAATTCATTCAAACAGGGCGCGCGCTGCGCGCTCTCCATACGTCACACAGGCTCTCGAGGTACGGATCTCTCATCCGCACAAAATGAAAAGATAAATTACTTCGTATATGCTTACAATTTAGGTTAAACTGCCTGCATTCTCCACCAATAAAATGTAGCGTTTATACGCCCGTATAAATATAACTAATTATTATTCATAACGGATTATGATCAATAATTAATAATTTAATTATTTTCAGAATTTACTGTAGCAGAATCAATAATCATTTTATCAGTTCATCCAATGAACGGAAAGCATAAACAATTATCAATTTTAGGAAATATTATATCTTCCTGGCCAAGAAAGACTAATTCCCAGCTAACAGCTAAATTTAGAAATAATTCAAGGGTAAAAGCATTGGTAGCTTTATGAGAAATGCATATTTGCGGCCCCGCGGCCAGCTGTAAGCCAGTGCATCCGTGCCGAGCGTGCCCTCGGTCAGGGAATAATACAGGGCGCAATGGGTCGAGTCGTGAGAGGCAAACAGATCTATCTGTGTGTCCCCGAACTGGTCACAAATCAGCTGAACCGACTGGGGATGGAGTCGCCAATCTCCCGGGAGGGCTGAAGCCGTGAGAGCTTGTCGGCTGCACAGTTCAGGGCTCAGGGGATATAAATGGCATGAAGCGACCTCAGATGCTTCTGACTCCATATGAGGAGGTGGCGGGCGAGTTGCGACATACGGCGAGAGCGTAGACCACCTTGACGGTTGATGTACGCTACAGTGGCGGTATTGTTTGAACGGACTAGTATGTGTTGATTGTTGAGCACGGCCCGGAAGCGGCGCAGAGCAAGACGTACAGCCAGCAACTCGAGGCAATTGACGTGCAGAAGGCGCTGGGGTCCGGTCCAGGAGCCCGCGGCAGCACGTCCATTGCACATGGTGCCCCAGCACGTGGTGGAGGCATCTATAGTTACGACAACATGCCGAGAAGCTCGTTCCGGGGGCACTCCGGCCCGTAGAAAACTGAGGTTCGACAACGGGGTGAAGGTCTGACGGCAGGTCGGAGTAACTGGTACTCGGAGGGTGCCGTGTTGCCATGCCCACCTCGGGACTCGGTCGTGAAGCCAAAGCTGAAGCGGTCTCATATGAAGCAATCCGAGCGGTGTTGCCGCGGCTGCAGATGCCATATGCCCCAGGAGCCTCTGAATAGGTATCAGTGGAACCGCACTCTTGCCCCCGAACTGTCTCAGGCAAGTCAGCAGTGACTGCGCGCGCTTGCTCGTAAGCTGCGCCTTTTACATGGTGACCGAGTCGATTTCCATACCGGGAAAAGAGATCCTCTGCACGGGGCAAAGTTTGCTCTTTTCCCAGTTGACCCGAAGGCCCAGAAGGGCTAGGTGCCGGAGCACTAGGTCCCTGTGTTCGCAAACCTGGTCTCGAGAGTGAGCTAGGATCAGCCAGTCGTTGAGATAGTTCAGGATGCGAACCCCGTGTTCCCGTAGGGGAACAAGGGCTGCCTCAACGACCTTCGTGTAGACGCGAGGAGACAGAGCTAGCCCAAATGGGAGAACCGCGTACTGATATGCCTGCCCCTCGAAAGCAAACCGTAGGAACGGTCTGTGTCGAGGGAGAATGGAGACATGAAAGTAGGCGTCCTTCAGGTCGATTGCTGCAAACCAATCCTTCGGGCCGCACACATTCGAAAATACGTTTGGCCGTGAGCATCTTGAACGGCAACCTGTGAAGGGAGCGGTTCAGAACGTGCAGGTCCAGGATTGGCCGTAACCACCGGTTTTCTTCGGGACAATGAAGTACGGGCTGTAGAAGCCGGACCTCATTTCGGCTAGAGGGACAGTCTCGATCGCACCCTTCGCCAGGAGGGTAGCAACCTCCGCTCTCATGATAGGGGCATTGCCAGTGACCATAGTGGAGCGGACTCCCCTGAAGCAGGGAGGAGACCGCGCGAACTGAATTGCGTAGCCGAGCCTGATCTTCCACGCGACCCAGCGGGACAGGTTGGGAAGCTCTAGCCAGGTTCCCAAGAACTGTACCAGCGGGGTCATACGAACCACAGACTTCCCACCGGTGGTGCAGCAAGGCAGAATGACTGGCCCAGACGTGGACGGAATAGCGGCCCGGTGTGGGGGCACAGTCATTATCCTGACAGAGGATACCAGGGAAGGATGAACGTTCCACGGGGGTCTGCTCTGCCAGGGGTTTGGCGAAAGAGGTGGATGAGAGCGGCGCGGTCCGGGGTCACTGTCAACCGGCTCTGGGACAGAGGAGGACGAGGGGTGCACGGCTCGGGGGCGGTGCACCGTGTCGTCCGAGAACTCTGTGTGGTCAGGGATGAACATGTCACTTCTTGCTTTAACCACATTAGGGTGCTGCCCACCCGGGGGTGAGCAGCGGGGAGTGGAAAACAAAGGATTCGCCCCCGGCCCTCCGCCGGGGGAAAGAGTGGTCCTGCTACCATCTCCTGAGAAGTGACCATCATCCCTGAGCAGCACGTCTCAAAAGTGCCGCTTGGCCCGGCGTTTAGCGGGGGCGGGGCAGGAGAGGGCTGTGGGGTCCCCCTGCGGCCTCCAGAGCCAGCCCGGGTGAACGGGCGGGGTGGAAGCCGCGGGAGGGCACCTTTGGCGGTGGGCAGACTGAGGGATCTGAGCGGACGGCTGAGCCATCGGGGCAGAATATGCCTCAGTCTGCAACCTCATGGGTGGTTGAGAACTGTTGTACAGCCCCTGAACCGCACCGCCGAAGGGGTGACCTGGGAAATGAGGTGTCGGGCAGACGGGACCGCCGGACATCCTGCACATCGGACAGGTTAAGCCAGAGGCTTGAATGGTGTACATTACCTGACCCAGGGAGCGTGCAGCCACTTTCGTCGCTCGGGGAGCAAGGTCAGTAGCGGCGCGCAGCTCAATGAAGAGCCCTGGGTCAGTCCTGCCCTCCTGCATGTCCATGAACACCTGGGCCAGGAAGACCAGCAGAATGGCCATGGCATGCAGTGAGGCGACTGCCTGTCCTGGATGCTATAGGATTTCGCCACAAGTGTAGACGAAAAACTACAGGCTTCGGATGGGTGCTTAGGATCGCGCCGAGAAGAAGCACTCTGAGGACACAGTTATTTTAGTATCACAACAGAGCGTTTAACCGGGGGACCCCAGTGTACCCATGAGCAGCGGCCATGGGAAGGAAGGGCAGAGGAGATCAACGAGGGATCGTTGGAAGACATGGGGGTCTTCTTGGATTCCGAGATATCCTGATGCACATCTGGGAAGAAAGGTATTGGGGTTAGACGGCGACGACAGTCAGCGGCCACCCCAAAACCATTCGTACAGCAGCGAGCGCTCAGCACAGGGTGGAGGGTTCCACCCTAGTCCGATGCTCGCAGCGGCCCGGGAAAGCATGGCCGTCATCTCAGGATCTGACTCGACAAATGCCATATGCACACCCTAAAGTGGCAGCATTGTCAAATCTTCACTTCCTGAAGATTATTGCCCGCCCTGTGATGCTGCGATGGACAACAGATCCGATTCTGGAACGTCAAAGGAAACCCGCGGGGGGTCCAAACCGGACCATGAAAGAAACCGGACCAGCTTGGAAAGCAACCAACTGGTATCAGTCAGGTGTGAGCCTGGGGACTTTCTGGAGTGTGAAGGTGGTGTCCACGGACGCCTCCACCTCGGGATGGGGAGCACTGCTCGAGGGCAGACCGTTCTTTGGCCAGTGGTCAGAACGAGAAAAGCTTCTACACATAAACTGTCTGGAAATGGTGGCAGTCGACAACGCGCTAAGGCGCTTCTGTCCCCAGATAAAAGGTCACCACGTCTTGGTCCGGTCGGACAACATTGCATACATAAATCACCAGGGTGGCATCAGGTCCTGAAACCTTTACAGGCTGACGGAACGCCTCCTGGTCTGGGCTCAGCACAACTTGCTTTCACTGAAAGCAACGCATGTGCCTGGTCACCTGAATCTGGGACCGGACAGACTGTCCAGAAACAATGTTCCAGCAGGAGAATGGTCGCTGCACCCGCAGACGATCCGACTGCTGTGGGAGACATTCGGGAGAGTGCAGGTGGACCTGTTCGCGTCCCAAGAAAACGCTCACTGTTCAAAGTTTTTCTCCAAAAGCAGGGATGTGCTGGCCCACGTCTGGCCCCGCTGTCCTCTCTATGCCTTTTCCCCCGTCTCGCTCCTGCCTCAGGTGTTGGAACAAATCAGGGAAAACGGATGCTCAGTGCTGCTTGTGGCTCCGCTCTAGATGAAACAGGCTTGGTACCCAGTCCTGATGCAGCTGACCAGCACTGCCCTGTGGACTATACCGATGAGGAAAGACCTCCTCTCTCAGGCCAAGGGCTCGATTTGGCATCCTCGTCTGGAACTATGGTCCCTACATGCATGGGCCATCAACGGGTACCCGCTAACCTCCCGGAGGGAGTGTTAAACACGATCACGCAGGCTAGGGCCCCCTCTACTAGACGGCTCTATTCCTCAAAATGGTCTGTGTTCTCTGGCTGGTGTCAAGCTCAGGGCTTTTCACCCCTAGACTGCGGGGTTATGGAAGTTCTCTCCTTCCTTCAACAGCTACTGGATAAGGGCAGAACCCTATCCACGCTTAAAATTTATGTGGCGGCCATTGCGGCGTTTACTAAACCGATTCCTCAAGGGAGCTAGGAGGCTGAATCCTCCCAGACCCCCTTCAGTCCCTGTGTGGGACCTTTCTACGGTTTTGGAAGGCATGAAAGGTGCCCCATTCGAGCCAATCCATTTGTCAGACATGAAACATTTGTCTTTCAAAACAGTGTTTCTTATGGCTCTCGCTTTAGTGAAGCGCATTGGGGATTTACAAGCGCTTTCGGTAATCGCAACGTGTATGGAATTCGGGCCTAATGACTCGAAAGTCATACTCAAACCAAGGCACGGGTACGTGCCTAAATCCCTCAACACACCGTTCAGGGCCCAGGTTATTTCCCTGTCCACCCTTCCGGATCACAACGAGGAGAAGGACGCGAGTCTCCTTTGCCCTGTCAGGGCACTGAGAACCTATGTGTCCCGCTCGTCTGTTTTCAGACAGACTGAGCAGCTCTTTGTTGTGTTTAGCGGGCTTTCTAAGAACTAGCCGCATCAAACCAGAGCCTGTGTTCCCGCCTTACAGGCCAAGCTTCGGTCGGTCTAGAAATCAGCACTATCTGCCCCGTTGCGCCGGCTCAGAATGCTGAGTTTTGCTTGTGCCTCGCTCACTGATCGATAGAACAACTCCATGGGTATTGAAAGACCCGTACTGCTACCCAGTTCAGGCTGAACGCTGAACCCTGACTGCGTGGTGCACTGTTAATATGGTTAGTTCCCGTGGGATGCTATTTATAGGGAATGACGCTTCTAGCCTCTCTTCCCTGACTCCCTGTGAGTCCATGGTGATTATGCACTATATGAGCCCCGTGCTACTGCCCTTGGGACTTTGGTGTCGGATCCCAGTACGCACGGCGTTTTACACACTGTGTTCCCCATAGTGTAAGATATAACGCAGTACGAGAGAACCTCTCGTAAGAGAACGTACTCTGTTACTAACGTAACCTCGGTTCTCTCTAGAAGAGGGAACGAGTACTGCGTATCTTGCCGTGCTTACAACATGATCTGGTTCGCTTCGGCAATGAAAAACCAGTTTGTATCAGCCTGTCGAGCTACATTTATAGGTCAAGGCCACACCTATTTCGGCGGGACGTGGCGTAGTGGGTGCGAAGCGCCCCCATTGAATATGGCGTCACGCAGGGCCTCTCTCGATAGGCTGCTGCTGTTGCCGCAGGTCAGCCAATAGGCACGCAAGCCGTCTTGCCTATGTCAAAAGAGTATAGAAGAACAAGAGGCGAAACTCAACAGATCCTTCCATTGCAACAAATGCGCCCAGCAGCAGCGCTACGCTTCCGCCATTTTGGGGTGAAAGCGACTCGGCAGTCCACTAGTGTTGATGTGTCGTTCGCGAACGAGCCGGTCTAAAAGCCGATTCTTTGAAAAGAGCCGGAAGATATTGCAATATCAGCTGCTTTGTAATTTTTTATTTTTTTTAAGCACATTAAAGATGACAACACAGAATAACATACAATCACTAGACTAGTGATCATCAAATCCCTTTTAACAGTTTATTTCACAGACTTGGACAAGTTTTCTACTTTTTTCCCACAAAACCTTTAGCATTACAAACACTGAATTAATACCAACATATAAAAGTAAGAATAGGACATATCAGATATTTGGGAATGTTGGACAATGTTTATATAGAATAGCTTTACAGTCAACTGTTTTTTGTTTTTTGTTTTTGCAGTAGCTACTATCTTACATTAATGACCGTTAAAGCAAGACTATGTAAACAAAAAAAAAAAACACAGCCACTGTCCATCATGTTCCATAAGATCATCATGTTTGTAGCATGATCCAGGGGATTACCCATACAGAAATGTAATATATATCAATATAAGTAAATTACATAGGCCTATACACTCACCTAAAGGATTATTAGGAACACCTGTTCAATTTCTCATTAATGCAATTATCTAATCAACCAATCACATGGCAGTTGCTTCAATGCATTTAGGGGTGTGGTCCTGGTCAAGACAATCTCCTGAACTCCAAACTGAATGTCAGAATGGGAAAGAAAGGTGATTTAAGCAATTTTGAGCGTGGCATGGTTGTTGGTGCCAGACGGGCCGTTCTGAGTATTTCACGATCTGCTCAGTTACTGGGATTTTCATGCACAACCATTTCTAGAGTTTACAAAGAATGGTGTGAAAAGGGAAAAACGTCCAGTATGCGGCAGTCCTGTGGGCGAAAATGCCTTGTTGATGCTAGAGGTCAGAAGAGAATGGGCCGACTGATTCAAGCTGATAGAAGAGCAACTTTGACTGAAATAACCACTCGTTATAACCGAGGTATCAGCAAATCATTTGTGAAGCCACAACATGCTCAACCTTGAGTTGGATGGGCTACAACAGCAGAAGACCCCACCGGGTACCACTCATCTCCACTACAAATAGGAAAAAGAGGCTCCAATTTGCAAGAGCTCACCAAAATTGGACAGTTGAAGACTGGAAAAATGTTGCCTGGTCTGATGAGTCTCGATTTCTGTTGAGACATTCAGATGGTAGAGTCAGAATTTGGCGTAAACAGAATGAGAACATGGATCCATCATGCCTTGTTACCACTGTGCAGGCTGATGGTGGTGGTGTAATGGTGTGGGGGATGTTTTCTTGGCACACTTTAGGCCCCTTAGTGCCAATTGGGCATCGCTTAAATGCCATGGCCTACCTGAGCATTGTTTCTGACCGTGTCCATCCCTTTATGGCCACCATGTACCCATCCTCTGATAGCTGCTTCCAGCAGGATAATGCACCATGTCACAAAGCTCGAATCATTTCAATTTGGTTTCTTGAACATGACAACGAGTGCACTGTACTAAAATGGCCGCCACAGTCACCAGATCTCAACCAAATAGAGCATCTTTGGGATGTGGTGGAACGAGAGCTTCGTGTCCTGTATGTGCATCCCACAAATCTCCATCAACTGCAAGATGCTATCCTATCAATATGGGCCAACATTTCCAAAGAATGCTTTCAGCACCTTGTTGAATCAATGCCACGAAGAATTAAGACAGTTCTGAAGGCGAAAGGGGGTCAAACACAGCATTAGTATGGTGTGCCTAATAATCCTTTAGGTGAGTGTATAGCCTAATGTCAGTGCCCATGTATGTCTGCTGCCTATATGAGAATATATGCAAAATTCATATAAAACACATAGATATATATATGCAACAATATAGCAAAAATGGCCGTTTTCATGTAAGTGCCATATATTTTCCCATATATGCACATAAATGTTAAATATATGTAGCCTATTTGATGCATATATGTATATATGCATATATATACTTATTTCAATGCATCAGTATCACATGCATAATGTTTACATACATTTATTAAATATGTGGGAAACAAATATGTATGTCACATATTTATACTTGCCGTGCTGAGCCAATTCGTACCACGCAGTGGAAAAGCGAAGCGAGCCGAACCGTGCCGCGGCGAGCTGAACTGTACTGAGCCGTACCGAGTCATACCATGCAGTGGAAAAGCGCCATAACTTAGAGTAGGCTATACTCCATTGACTTTTAATTTTATGTAGTGTCACAGATAAGGTACAGTAAACATTTCTCAATATCGCTCAAAGAAAGTAGCCTATGTAACGAGGTTAGATGTTAGTGAAGGAAGAAGGAGGCGGGAACCGGCAAACATTCAACATTTTTAATAACAAAATAAAACAAATACAAAAACAAATACAAAAACAAAAGTATAAGCCAGCAACCCCTCACGGACGACTGCTGGCCACACAAAACACAAGTTCAGGCCCGTTCCTCTCTCGATCTTCACAGTCGTCACTCCTTTTATGCTTCCGCTCCTCCGTGAGAGATACGAGACGGAAGGTCTCGTATCTTGTATGGGTCTCAAAGGTGTTGTTCATTATTAATCACGCCACCGGCCTCGCGCCGTTCTCTCACGTCCCTCGGCCTCGTTCTGCTCGCCACAGCCTATATAAAAGATTATTAAAGCTTGAGGATCATACTGTTGTATCAAAAATACAGGCGGTGACTAAACAGACTTGAAACTGACTGACTACAATTGTCCTGTCAGCAATGCTGATAGATGTGTTCATCCAAAACATCTATGGTGATTCATGTTTATAAGAATTTATTTTACATTACTTCCTTTGTATGATGCAAGAAAGCTTTTAAGACACTCGAGAAATGCCACTGTTCGTCAGAATGGTTCTTGCAAGGAAGGCTATTTTGGCAGTATGTGGCTCATCCTCTCACTGGGCGAATCTCTGCAGGTTTACTTCCGTCTTCCTTTTCACATTTACCATGTGTGTTACTTTTTAAAGGGACAGTCTGACTTCATTACTATGCATTACAGGAATGCAAAAAGTTACATATTTCTGTACTTAGCTTCTTAACCCTTTAACATTTACCCCTAGAAGCAGCAAATTAAAAAATATATTTTTCTTAAAATTCTTATTATTGGACATGGACATATAAAAAAATGTCATCGAGCTGTTTTTTGTTTTTGGTTGGTCAAAATGTATGTTTTTATCTTAAAGATATACAATTATACCATATTTTATAGGCTTTTTTGAAGAAAAAACATACCTAGAACAATTATCAGGGTCCACATGAAATTAAATTTATTTAAGAATGGTGTTTAAAAATAAATAATACATATACTTTATATTGTGGTGGCCATTTTCAGTGATTGTAATTCGTAACAGTTTCGGTAAATTCAGCAAATTTCAGTAAATTCAGCAATTAAAAGCATTTTACACAAAAGGGGAAAAAAAAATCATACTGCAACCTTTGTCAAATTTCAAAGTCCACTTACAGTATCGTCCATTAATTATTTTTCATCATTTTACTTGAGATATTGGATGTTCAAACCATAGTTTTTTATTCATTTATTTCTTTTTATTCATTTATTTATTTTACTTTTTTCGTTCTGCTGACAACCAACCTTTTCAAAGTTCTTTTATACATGTTTTACTAAGCACTCTCTTAGACTGAAATCATACCTATGTAGGTGTTTGAATGCAAATACCGGCTACACTTTCTTGATTTCACACATTGTAAAATGAATTACCAATATTTGCAAAATAGACACTATTGCTGTTGCTATAATAGTCTTTTTCTACGTCAGTTTTCTCTTAATACTTCGCATACTGTCAAAGTACTACATTTGAAGGAGAACTTATTTCATGACCAATAAAAAAAGTATATGTTCTATATGAATGAAATCCAGACATGCTACATCTGCCATTTTGGCATTGCAATATATTTTGTGTTGCTTACACACAATTTACAAATCCTCTTCCAAAGCCTCATGTGATAGTAAAGTGTACTTTATATGTGTACTTCAAAATATTGCAAAATATAGTATTAGTAGGTCATCCATGTAGTTTTCGGGCTACTTTTCTTTACTTTTCTCTACTTTACTTTTGAATTCTGTGAATTCAGACATTACTCTCCTAATAAAGCCATATCCATGCCAAAATCAAACAGGGGGGTGGGGCAGTACATCTGTTGAAGATTTTTGTCTCATCTCCTTCTTTTGACTGATAACTGATTCTTCTAAAGAAGATATTTAAAGAAATGTCTCATTGTTTTTTTCCATACATCACTCTGTTAATCATCACTGAGGGAGTCGTAGGCTTTAGTAACTGGTTTACTTCCTTCTTCCTTTTCACATTTACCATGTGGGGTGTTTCTTTTTAAATTGTTTTGAGGTGAAACTTGTTAGTATGCATTACAGGAATGCAAAAACAATAACTATGGATTTCTGTACGTAGCTTCTTAATACTGACTAGGGCTGTGACGAGACTCTAAGCTCACAAGAAGGAGACAAGATTTTTGCACAGTATTTTTAAGAAATCCCCAATGACAAAATTCTTGACTGGAAAAATAGTCTGCAGGTGTATTTTGAAATGTTTTAACTAATCACTCTTCACAAATCACTCCACTCTTTTGTAATGAATTTAATTTCAGTTCTACTTCTGATGAATTTTCATATGCATTGAAAGACAACAATACAAGCACTGTAAAAGGTTTTGCCATAAACTCTGACTGGCTTCCCTCCTGTTTAACATGAGTCTTTTCAGACCTTACTGTACATGAATTATGAGCTTCCAAAACTTCTGATTGAGGCTGTGTGTGACCTGCTAATTGAACTCCTTCCACAAATTGAACATAGAAATAAAAACAGTATAAATCACAAAAAAAACCCATTTTTTCTTAGTCTTATTAAAGCTGCAGTAGGGAGTTTTGAGAAAATGTTGACTTAGCCTGAAAATTTGAACAAGCACAACTTACAGGTCCAACCCCCTTGCTCTCTGCTGCGCTACAGCCCTCCCTCCACAGCTCCTCCCCCACAGCGGAGCCAGCCGTGAACGCGCAGGCTAGTAAGCAGGACCACCGATGATGGCGGATTATAAACAGTTATGGAACATTCACTAATAGGAACGAAACATCAACAATATGCTTTACATTTACTATGGCTTGCCCATACTTTGACTACAAACTTGGTCCTCAATTCATTATGTATTTTGCAATACATGTAACTTTATAACGTTGCACTCTTTCTATAAGTTATAAATAGCTAGTGAGATAACGTTAAAGGATTAGTTCACTTTAAAAAAAAACTTTTGCTGATAATTTACTCACCCCCATGTCATCCAAGATGTCCATGTCTTTCTTTCTTCAGTCGAAAAGAAATAAAGGTTTTTGATGAAAACATTCCAGGCCTTTCCTCTATATAATGGACTTCAATAGGACACAAACGTTTCAAGGACCAAATTACAGTTTCAGTGCAGCTTCAAAGGGCTTTAAGCGATACCAGACGATGAATAAGGGTCTTATCTAGCGAAACGATCGGTCATTTCAAAAATAAATAAAAAACTTTAAGTTTAATAAGCACAAATGCTCGCCTTGCTCTGTTCTGTGATACACGTTCTTGATCCTGTTCGAACTCGTTCATCAAAATGAACAAATCTTTTTTCGAGTCATTTCGTCTGTTGAATGAACGAAATGACTCCGAAAAAGACTTGTTCAAAATGAACAAATCTTTTTTCGAGTCATTTCGTTAGTTGAATGAACGAAATGACTCGAAAAAAGGTTCGTTCATTTGGATGAACGAGTTCGAACAGGAGAGTCACGTACGACGGTGCGCGCTCGCGCTGTGCAAGAGAGGGGTGATAAGCGCGTACACGAGCGTGATTGACACTGCTAAGACATTCCTCCTGGCTCTGATTGGTTGTTTCTGACCGGGAGCGGTGTATTTCTACAAATGCCAATAGGAGCACAGGGAGGAGCCAGATTAGCTTGATTTTTTCACAGATTATCTCATATTCTACTGTCAGGACATAATGACAGTTTTAACAAATATTTGTTTACAAAAGTTACCTACTGGAGCTTTAAGTGCAAACAATAAGTAAAAACATAATCAAAACCATAATCAAAGTACTCTCTCAATATTCAAAGTGCAAACAGAGACCAGAGCTAAGAGGTGGTTACAACTACACTGCCCAGCCTAAGATAGGTTTGGTATTGAAGACATGCTATTGTATGCATCCTAATTTGCACACATGGTGCCTCAGAGAGCTTTCAAATTCACAATCACACATACTATGTAAAGGGAGCAGCGCATTCTACAAGATAAGACATCAGACGCTTAGGCTCTGTTGCGCAACGAATCCTCCGCCATGGTTTTGTCAGTCATCTAAACTTACTCTCGTCATGTGATCAGTAAACTGTGATTCCTGCTGCACTGTGTGCGACTCTGCAGCTTGTGCTGGATGATGCTGAATTAAATGTTTTTTATTTTTATAAAAAAAGCAAAACGACGGTGGCGGCAATGTAATGTATAGCGATGGAATACACGTATTCTATGCTAATTTCACCCTCACGCTCCGTCATGGCGATATCGCGAGACAATAATATTTTTTTGCAAGAACCCTTGCAAAATTATTTAAAATAGATTAAGAAAGCTACCACTACTGTTCACATCTAGATTGATTTGTTTATATTCAGTGAAGTCGTGTCCCACCATTTTTTCTCAAAATGCACACAAACGTGTCCCTGCTTGATATAGACTGTAACCACTGATGAACATGTTCAGTTTTGATGAGAGGAAAAAAAAACTATACGAGTGCGGATTAGAACCCGTAACCTCTGACACGCTTGGCAAAAGATCTACCACTAGACCATTTAAGAACCCACCGGGAAAAGTCCCGACTCTCCCTATTGCCAGTCCGCCCCTGATAGCCAGATCACACAAAGTTGCACAAGCTCAGCTCAAAACATTTGCAAATAGCGCATACAATCCCCGCGATCAAGTAGTGCACACAGTTATCTCGCTGAAAGAGTCACAGAAGCGCACAGTAAAAGCTGGAATGAAAGCCTTTCATCGGAGCAGCAATGACGTCGCGGAGCGAGGCAGGAATTGCGGTTTCTGTGGCAACCAGGCTCACAGTCCTTCTGGAAAATGACCTGCAAAAGGTAAACAATATGGCAAATGCGGGAAACCCAACCACTTCGCCAAAGTGTGTCGTTCTGTTTACAAAAGGAATTTTCATGCAGTGAGCAAAGAGGCTTCTCATGATGAAGAAGACCCACATGCAGAATTTTTCGTGGATGCAGTCTTCCAAAAGTCATGTGACATGGAACAAGCATTTGCGGACATACTGCTAGGAGAAGAAAAAACTGAAGTTAGTTTCAAGTTGGACACCGGAGCACAGGTGAATGTCATTCCACTGCACACATTTAATATGCTAAAAGGTCAGTGCAAACTCACACCGACTAAGCACAGCCTCACTGGATATGGTGGATAAATGCTCACAGTAAAAGGGACATGTGTGTTGCCGTGCAGATACAAAGACAGAGAAACACTGATGAACTTTTACATAGTCAACACCCAAGCACCGACTGTATTAGGTTTAAAAGCATGCCTGGACCTGGACTTAATCAAGCTAGTGCTCTCAGTGAACGCACTTAAAGAGGACAAGTCCATCATGGAGGAATATGCTGATGTATTCGATGGCATTGGATTATTTCCAGGTGAGTGCACAATCTATCTAAAACCCAATGCAACTCCAGTTGTTTACCGACCGAGAAGGATTCCTCTGGCTCTACGTGGCAGACTGAAAGAAGAGCTGCAAAATATGGAAAAACAAGGAGTGATAGTCAAGGTAACAGAGCCCAACGACTGGGTGAACGCACTTGTGGTCGTGAAAAAAACGAGAACTGGGAAACTCAGAACGTTCATTGCATCAACAAAGGCCGCTCAAATTCTTCCGCACTAATGCCTCTCCTAAGACGCCTCATTTGGATTGCAGCCTGTGATCAGTTCATCATAACTGCAAAACATGTTTCCAGGTCCAAATATCAAATAGCTGACTCTCTCTCTCATTTTGCTTTCCAGAAATTCAGGCTGATGGCACCAGATGCGGACCCATTCCCAACCCTAGTACTTCACTATTCAGAGCTGATATTCCCATAAATCACCCATTGAAACCACTCCTCGACACCTCTCTTAATTCCATCCTTCAAGCCGTTTCACCCAGAACCCTCCAATCCTACCTAACCGCAAGGAAGTGTTTTAAGTCTTTCCACTCCACATACAACCTGTCTTTTCCCGATTTTTCTCTGCTCACCATCACTTAATTCATATCTTATCTCAACAGCATCAAGAACCTCCAAGCCAGCTCCTTCAAGGGTTATCTAAGCGGAATCCATTTTTCCACAAACTCATGGTTCGCCCTCCTCAGAGATAGCCAATTCTCAGACATCAAAGCTCATGAAAGGCATCCAAAAAACCCAACCTACCCGCCCAGATGTCAGACAACCAATAATGTTAGACAGTTTCGTCAGGGTCATCCCGATCGCCCTGCTCCCTGAGGTCGAGGTCGTCCCCGTCGTCGCAGTTTCCGGCCATCAGGAGGGGGTACTGTCACGGAGTCAACGGAACCAACAATCCAACCATCAACACCAGATCACTACACCCCACCCACTCAAACACTATCACCTAAATTCTGATCTACTGCACCTCATCACACATCCTTTTTATTCCACCGATCCCTTCTCCTCAGTGTCTGGTCTCGTCTATGACAGCGCCACAGACTGCTCACTTGAGTTACCTTCTTCTAGATTCTACTTACCAATAGTCCCGATCTTCTCGTCATTGCTGATCTTCATCATCCTGGTTCTTCTCATCCTCATCTGCCTGCAAAGATATTCTTTAGTACTGTCAGCTAAGTCTTCACCAGATCTACTATCAGTATTCATCGCAGCTGCCATCCTTCCCTGCATTGCTCTTCCTCTGCACTTCTAATAAACTTGTTACATTCACTAATACCTTGACTGTCCTCTTCTGATTGTGACAATTGCAAGAACAAAATACATCCAACTTAAATTGCATACACAGAACATTTTCTCAAAAATACCAATTGAGAGATGGTTGAATTTTGAACATGTTGAACTATGAACCACCGCTCACATGTGGCACTGGCAGGGAAATCACAGTAAGTGCAGTATTGCACTTAATGAAGACTCTCTTCATTTTTGATAGATGCTGGAAAGCAATATCAGGTGTGATTTCTGTAGACTGTAGATAAATGTTCAATTCATCCCAAAAATTCTCCTGGTTTCTGGAGAAGTAGTCTGTGATCTCATCACTTTAATTGTCTGGCTTCCTTGAAACAATATTCTCTGCAACATGTGGACTCTGTGCTGCTGAAAGCCCCTTGTTTTAGTCTTAAAGGGTTAGTTTGCCCATTTTAGACATGAAGTTGTATGGAATCCTTTCCAGCACTATTGCATACACACTGACCCACTCTGTAGTCACCTCCCTGGTCAGAGTTCTGGCCGCTGGAAGTTTTTCAAGAAAGTACTCCCGGTTAGTTTCCGGAGCCTCAAAACTGTGCGTTTTTACGTGAAAAAATTATTTGCGTTTCCAAGCTTTATTAATTTAACACGCAAAAAACACGCCGGTCAAAATTCATACCTCAGTTTTAATCGGCACTAGTTTCTTTCCATTTCTATCAATCCGCGCTGCTGTCAACGTCAACAGTGCGCACGTTCCGATCAGCTGTTGATAGCGCGACTCGCTGACAACATGTCTGGCTGCGAAACTTCTGATGATGAAACCAATTTTAGCACAATGTCAGACGGAACAGATGAGGATGAAAGTAATTTTAGCACAACGCCAAAGGGATACCTTTATGAACTGGAGTATACCGATGCCGAACTTCAACAGATGGAGATAGAACGGGAAGAGAGAGAGCGAGAGGACAGAGATTAAGTTGTCCAAGTTGATGCTGGCTCCACAGCTGTAGCAAGAGCCAGGATGAAGGACAAACGACAAACTATCATTCAATGAACGTGTTCAGGCACAACACTAGCCGTTACCATGAGATATATTTTACCGGAAAGGTAACTGAACCTTCTGTTCACATCACTGATGATGGCATTAACTAATGGCCCACAATATTGAAGGTTTTCTTGCTTGAGTGACTGCAACTTCTCAACAAGAATGTTTATTGTGGGGACCAAGACTCCAAAGTATGTCATTTGTCCGACTGGAGAACATCTAGGGCCTGACCTGTGAAATTACACATAAAACATGGCTGTATGCATGAGTGCAAAAATACATGATGAAAATCACAGGATGCATAAGTCATGTTTGCATAAGTCAAATCACAGCATGCATAAGTCATGATGATTATTATATTCTTAAAAGTTATTAATAGGTACTTAACTTTAAAAGAATTTACTAAAGAATTACTGAAGTCATTTAGTTTTATTAAAATTAATATTTAACATACAGTAGGCTATATACCAACAATATTTTTATTATATAAATATGGGATTCTATGAAACACTAAAAATATTTACATAAAACGATTTATTCAATACACCTAAGCCAGTTCTAACTTACCATGACATAATCTTTGATGAGTGTAATCTCTGATGGCTTCAGTCGTGGAATATCCATTTTCTCACAAACATTATGGAGCTCTTGAAGTGTCTCTTCAATGCAAGTTTTCATACGATCCATTTCATTATAGAATTCCAACGAGTTACATTAGGCACAACCAGCATTCATCCAAGCCTGTCTTTAATGTTGTCAGGAGCTTGGGTGCTTCTACTCTGCTTATTCCAAAGGCTTTGACATTTGGCGAAAGTTACCCTTGAAATCTTTTTAAATGAAGAGTCTTTCAAAGCTGCCTCAGCATATTTGCTTGCAACCAAGTGGAGAGAATGGCAGGCACAGTGTTGATGGGCTGGCAAGTGGTAGTCATCTTTTTCGGTCTCTTTTAGAAATGCTGCAACATCAGTGAACTCAACATCTGCCTCTTCATCATTTTCTTCATAATCTTCAGTCACTTCTTCTTCAGCTGTGAACACACTTTTACAAAGTTTGAACCGTTGTAGTGGTTAACACAAATTTGTTTTGAATACTGAATACCATGTGGACACTTTCAAGCATCTCTGCCAGAGTGTCATAACAAGTGCGCCTTCCCTTAATCCTTCGGCAAGCTAAAGCCCCTGAAGAGATGGTAAGCGTGTCTGAATCTATCCAATGGACAGTGACTCCCAGATAGCTCTTGTGATTCGTAGACCATGCATCTGTGGTTGTTGCTACAAATTCCTGCTCAGACAAAAATGTATACATATCTGCCTGCCTTCAAGGAAATGTATTGATCCTCTAGCATTTTGACAAATGTCTTTCTAGACATCATAAGCCTTGAAGTCAGTACCTGCTTGAATAATTCTTTAAATTCTGCCCTTTCAACAATACTGAGGGGATGAAGCCCCTGAATAACAAAATTCAGAACCAGCTTGTTGAATTTTGCCTGGGAAACTGGTGCCACATCCCTCATGAAATACTGAATTGGACTTGAAGAGCTTGAGGACCTGTTCTTGAATGGAGGGTGTCGTTATCTTCTTCCTGAATTAATTTCTGCTGCATTCTCTGTAGGCTAACTCATTCAGTTTAGATGGATGCAGTCTCAGATAGGCATAGGATAAAGGGTAAAAAGTAAAAATTAGAAAGAAAAAAACATTGTCATTTGTCAAGTATGTCATTTGAAAAAACAACAACATACTTTTGAATTATTAGTATGCAAGACAGAAATATATAAGCCTACTATTATAATACAACTGCGACACAACTGAAATTAACACCTGACCATGCGCCAAATGCGGGTGAATTTTGCAATTGGCGGGTGAAACTGTCAATCTACCTGCCACGTTGGCGGGTAGCCAATGAGAATTGAGTGATTCATTAGTTTTTTTTTTTTTTTGCTTCTTTCCGATAACATCAACAATTTTCATTCAAGCAGCTGATTTCTGTGAATGCATGTAAAACTAAATGTATATTCCAGCACAGGGTGAAGTCAGTATTTACATTAACGACGATTTGAGACAAATAAATGTACATTTAATGTAAAACTATGTAAACGGCGCTCTGTGGTGCGGCAGGATTTTGAACAAGGTCCTGAGCTGTTGCTGGGCGCCGCGGACAGACGCCAAATGGCGCCGCTGGTGTGTGTACACTGATAGAAAGTAATGTGTTCGAATTTTAAAGACTTTGAAAGTTAAACAGCATAACTGGCTTTTGAAAAATGCATGTTAAACTCACAGCACATGCAGTGATGGAGCTTGCAGAATTAACTGTGAAAGAAGAAAGCGAATCACAAGCTGCTTGTGTCGGCACAGTTCGGTTCGCTCTGAAACCAGTTGCAACTAATCTATAAACCAATTTAATATAATCAGAACCTTTGTCGTGCGATAAACGCACTAAGCTATATCGCAATTTAATTTTCTGTTTGACTTCGACTGATTAATTGACAAACAAAACGTAAACGTTAGTGGTCTTTTATGTTAATTACCAAACTGGTGGACAGACCATGGCGGGTTATTGTAATTAAATCAGAAATAGAAAATGTGTTGTAGCTAGAGAGCAATAAAGCAGGATAATTAATACTTAAAATGGCTATAACGATACTCGGTTACTAACGTAACCTCGGTTCTCTCTAGAGAGGTTCTCTCGTATTGCGTAAGTTTAGCTTACGCTACGGGAAAGATTCATCTTCTCGAGATACTGAAACCAAAAAATTATCCTTAATTTTGTATTCCTTGTCAACGCAGTGCAGCAGCTAGCAGACCTAGAGCAGGCCATCTCGCGTGCTCATTGGCTGCCCTGCGGGCAACTGCTGCAGCCTACCAGTGAGCCCGGCGTGACGTCACGCCCAATGAAGGGCGCCCGCGCCTTCATAGCGTCACAGCCCGCCAGAATGGGCGTGGCTTAGCGTATAACACTAGGGGCTGTAGGCTGACTTCCCTGGTTTTCGTCGACTGAAGCGAAGTCGCTCGTGGTGCGAGCACGGCCGGTTACGCAATACTCGTTCCCTCTCTAGAGAGAACCGAGGTTACGTTAGTAACCGAGTATCGTTCTCTTACGAGAGGTTCTCTCGTATTGCGTAAGTTTAGCTTACGCTACGGGAACACTTTGTCAACGCCGTGCGCGCCAAGCATCCACATGAGACCCCGAGCTTTCAGGGGAACCCCATAAGTGGAAAAAATAAGGTGGCCAGCCACGCGGGCCATCACTTGTACATAAGCACACATAGGGAATACAGAGCAGCGCGCCGGTCTGTATAGGCACATGGCACATACCCTACTTAGTGCATCTCAACCAGGAGAGCTGAGTCATGTGAGAGTGATCTGAGCAGGAGATCTGGGCAGAATACACCTCTCCTTCAGACTGACAACAGTTTAGCCTGCAAGGCAGGAACTTCTAGGTTATAAAACCTGACAAAGGTAGACGGGGAGCTCCAGCCCGCCGCTACACATATGTCATGGATAGAAATTCCACTGGACCATGCCCACGAAGAGGCCACGCCTCTCGTGGAATGAGCCCTGATGCCCAGAGGGCATTGCAGACCTTTTGACGCGTAAGCGGCCGCTATAGCGTCTACTATCCTTCTGGACAGGCTCTGTTTCGAGGAGGCGAGACCCTTGGTGCGCCCACCAAACGAAACAAAAAGCTGTTCCGAACGCCTGAAGGAGGCGGAGCGCGTAATGTAAAACCTCAGCGCTCTGACAGGGCAGAGGAGATTCACATCACCTTCGCTGTCAGATGCTGGGAGAGCTGACAACGAAATAACTTGCGCTCTGAATGGAGTGCCCATCACTTTAGGGACATAGCCATGTCTAGGTCTGAGGATGACTTTAGAGTCATTCGGTCCGAACTCAAGACACGACGCGCTGACAGACAGCACATGCAGGTCCCCTACACGTTTTACTGACGACAGTGCAGTCAGAAAGACGGTTTTCCAGACCTCTGTCGGTGCACCATCCAGAGAACACCGACCATTTAGACGCGTAGAGCCTTCTCGTGGAAGGGGCTCTAGACTGCGTGATCGTGTTCATCACTCCTTCTGGCAGGGCAACGAGTACCCGTTGATCAACCATGCATGCAGAGACCAGCGCTCTGGATTGGGATGCCAGATCGTGCCGCGAGCCTGAGAGAGAAGATCTGCCCTCACCGGATTCGGCCACGGAGCTGTATGTGACAGCCCTGCTAGTTCCGGGAACCAAATCTGATTCTCCCAACGCGGGGCTATGAGGAGCACCGAGTGGCGCGTTTCCCTGATTCTCTTGATCACCTGTGGCAACAGAGAGACCGGAGGGAAAGCATATAGCGGGAGGCTGGGCCAAACCTGGGCCAGCGCGTCCTCGTCCTTCGAACAGACCGCCGGGCATTGAGCGTTGTCTTTTGACGCAAATAGGTCGACTTCCGCTCTGCCGAATAGGCGCCACAGTTTCTGGACCGTTTGGGGTGCAGGGACCATTCCCCTGGGGGAACATTGTCCCTGGACAGTTTGTCTGGGCCGTCGTTCAAATGGCCAGGCACATGCGCCGCCCTCAGCGAGCGCAGGTGCATCTCAGTCCAAATAAGGAGGCGTTCCGTCAGATTGCAGAGATTTCTGGATCTGATACCGCCCTGACGGTTTACATAGGATACCACAGACATGTTGTCCGAGCGGACAAGAACATGCTGGTCCTGTATGAATGGGAGGAAGCACTTCAGCGCGTTCTCGACCGCTATCATTTCCAGACAGTTTATGTGAAAACCCTTCTCCTGGTCTGACCACTGGCCAAAGGCCGGTCTGCCCTCGAACAGTGCGCCCCAACCCGAGTTGGACGCGTCTGTCGAGATGACTTTACGATAAGAGATGGTTCCCATCATTACTCCCTGCTGGTACCAGTCGGCCACTAACCAGGGCTGCAGAGCTGCTATACAGGCCTGAGTCACTCTGATTTTCTGGCCGCCAGAAACCCGGCGGGACAGGCGAGCATTCAACCAGCGTTGGAGCGGGCGCATGCGCAGTAGGCCCAGCTGGAGCACCGCTGCAACTGATGCCATACAGCCCAACATCCTTTGAAATGTTTTCAAAGGGAGAAAGCTGCCCTTCTGGAAAGATGCGGCTAGGTGGCGAACACGGCGCGCGCGCTGTGTCGATAAACGAGCCATCATGGTCACCGAGTCCAGTGCTATTCCTAAAAAGGAAATTGACTGGCTGGGTATTAATGAGCTCTTGGTCCAGTTGACCGTGAGACCCAAGCTTTCCAGATGACTGAGAAGCACTGTTCTGTGAGATAGCAGTTCTGTCTCTGACTGTGCCAATATCAGCCAATCGTCCAGATTCATTATTCATTATTCGCAGCCCCTGACTTCTCAGGGGGGCGAGCGCCGCATCCATGCACTTTGTAAATGTACGGGGTGCCAGGGACAGGCCGAACGGCAGGACGGTGTAATGATATACCTGACCGTCGAAGGCGAATCTCAAAAATTGCCTGTGACGGGGTACTATCTGAATCTGAAAATAGGCATCCTTCAAATCTAGAGAAATAAACCAGTCCCTCGGGCGAACGTGCGCGAGGATTTTCCTGGTCGTAAGCATTTTGAACGGTCTTTTCGCAAGCACTTAGTTCAAATGTCTCAGATCTAGGATAGGTCTGAAGGCTCCGTCCTTCTTGGGTACGAGAAAATATCGGCTGTAAAAGCCTGACTCGCTCAGAGAAGGCGGTACCTTTTCTATAGCCCCTTTGCACAGCAGCTTTGCTATTTCTTCGTGAAGTAGGTGTGCTACTTCCGCATTCACTATCGTCGCGGTCCGGGCTTGAAAGCGCGGGGGACGGCGAATGAATTGAAGTTTATAGCCCTGCTTTATTGTGCTCAACACCCATTCTGAAATCCCTGGGATAGTTTCCCACGCAGCTATGTGAGCCGCTAGGGGGCGAATGGCCTCCGGGTTCAGACCACCGCCATTTGCGGGCTTGTGAAACTGAACCGGAGCCGAAAGCGCGGTGCGCGCGCTCTCGGTTCTGGGCAATGGCTGCTCGCTGAAAAGCCGAAACCGGCTGATTTATGTGAGATGTCCCAATCATAAGGGATGGGGAACAGTCTTTTGTCATTTTTTGACACGCGAGCAGCGCTCCGGGCGGAAAAGCTTCCTGTAAGCGTGAGGGCGTGTGCGCGGGCACGAGACTTACAAGTGTATTTGATGCCCCGATCATAATGGATGGGGAGCGTTTTATTAATGCCCTGCGTTTTGTGATAACACTTAAACGCGCGGGCGGAGCCCGGGGGGAGGTTAGTGTTAGCAAGCGTGAACGCACTCTGGCGGGCACGAGACTTACATTCATAACCTGCTTTCTTTTGTGAAACTGACCCGGAGCCGAAAGCGCGGCACACACGCTCTCGGTTCTGGGCAATGGGTGCTCGCTGAAAACCGAGACCGGCTGATTTATGTGAGATGTCCCAATCATAAGGGATGGGGAACATTCTTCTTTTTTTTTTTTTTTTTTACTTTTTGACGCGCGAGCAGCTCTCCGGGCTGAAAAGCTTCCTGTAAGCGTGAGCGCGTGTGTGCGGGCACGAGACTTACAAGTGTATTTGACGCCCCGATCATAATGGATGGGGAGAGTTTTATTAATGCCCTGCGTTTTGTGATAACACTTAAAACGCGCGGGCGGAGCCCGGGGGGAGGTTTGTGTTAGCAAGCGTGAATGCACTCTGGCGGTTACGAGACTTACATCCATAACCTGCCTTCTTTTGTGAAACTGACCCGGAGCCGAAAGCGCGGCGCGCGCGCTCTCGGTTCTGGGCAATGGCTGCTCGCTGAAAGCCGAGACCGGCTGATTTATGTGAGATGTCCCAATCATAAGGGATGGGGAACATTCTTTTTTCACTCTTTGACGCGCGAGCAGCGCTCCGGGCGGAAAAGCTTCCTGTAAGCGTGAGCGCGGGCACTAGACTTACAAGTGTATTTGACGCCCCGATCATAATGGATGGGGAGCGTTTTATAAATGCCTTGCGTTTTGTGATAACACTTAAACGCGCGGGCGGAGCCCGGGGGGAGGTTTGTGTTAGCAAGCGTGAACGCACTCTGGCGGGCACGAGACTTACATTCATAACCTGCTTTCTTGATCGTGTAACAGAGCGGGCAGATAGTGGGCACAGACTTGTGGACACATTTCTTACATTCAACACTCGAACGGCTTTTCTGCGCTTCATGAGAGTGTGCTCTGCGAGGTTCGGAGTGCTTATGTGTAGTGGTGAACACTGGGGCGTGGGCACTTTCATTACACTTACAACACCGACGGCATGAGCCGGACCAGACATTAAATACTCTTTTTGAGATTTTTCTGGGTCGCCGTGAAAACGGCGTTTGTGTGCAGGTGAGAGGGTCAACAAACCGGCTCGTTGGCTGCTAATTGAACCACTGCAGTAGCCTGTTTGAAGGGGACTGACAGGGAATAAACTTAAACATGCACGTCTTTTCGGAGGCGATGTGTCTGTTAGTAAGCGTGAGCGCTCGTGAGCGGGCACGTAACTTACATTCTTAATCTGACATTATACTCACTTGAGATTTCTCTGGGTCGCCGCGAGAACGGCGGATGTGTGCAGGCGAGCGGGTTGCATTACCGGCTCGTTGGCTGCCAAATACACCACTGCAGTAGCCTTATCTAAGGGGACTGACAGGGCGAGACATTTCGACGGCGGCGCGCAAGCCCGTCCGGGTCATGCAGAGAGCTCGAGAGGGCTCTGCATGACGCGCGAACGGGGACGCGAGGGCGGGGTAGCTATCTTGTAATGTAAAGAGAGCTAGCCGCGTGCTCGGTGGTCGAGCAGAACTGGAACAGTGTTTGTACGAGGGCGCGCGCACGAGTAGTGGGCACGGGACCTACATGTAACACAGATGATGCCCGTCCGGGTCATGCAGAGAGCTCGAGAGGGCTCTGCATGACGCGCGAACGGGGACACGAGGGCGGGGTAGCTCTCTTGTAACGTAAAGAAAGCTAGCCGCGTGCTCGTACGTTTCCCTCGGCCTCATTCTCAGATGTGACGGCAGTGAGGCTCGTGAGCGGCAGCTGCGCGTCGGTGAGGAGAGGCGGGGGGTGTTGAAGGCTTCGAGTCGAGCCCGCAGGGTCGACAGCGGAAGCGCTTCACAGCCGGAAGTGCGAGGCGTCTTAAAAAAGACACTCGCGACTCTTTTAGAATAGGTTTTAGAATAGGTTTTAGCAAGGTAAAGGATACGTCGCCGGATAGCGTAGCTCGCACGGATGGCTGAAGGTGGCGAAGACGGCCGGCTTCCTCAGCGCTCTCCTAAGCTGGCTGTCCGCTGTTCGACGGCGGCGGTGGCTTCTCTCAGATCCAGCGATGCGAAGAGCTCGCTGAAGAGATGAAAATCAGGGAAGTCAGCCTACAGCCCCTAGTGTTATACGCTAAGCCACGCCCATTCTGGCGGGCTGTGACGCTATGAAGGCGCGGGCGCCCTTCATTGGCCGTGACGTCACGCCGGGCTCACTGGTAGGCTGCAGCAGTTGCCCGCAGGGCAGCCAATGAGCATCCGAGATGGCCTGCTCTAGGTCTGCTAGCTGCTGCACTGCGTTGACAAGGAATACAAAATTAAGGATAATTTTTTGGCTTCAGTATCTCGAGAAGATGAATCTTTCCCGTAGCGTAAGCTAAACTTACGCAATACGAGAGAACCTCTCGTAAGAGAACTCACATGTATGTGCATTCTTGAATGTTTGTTTAAAAACAATAACATTTTCAAATGTCAGATTTGTTTCTGAAAGCAAATGTTTTTAAATCCGATCATCATCTATGCCACAAACAAGTCAATCCCCGTATTTGGTCTTAAGTTGATCCATTATTGCAGTCTTGCGCTAAGCAACTCTGCTACATACTCTGTCATTTCGTTCTCTTCGTTCTCAAATCAAATTTTAATCTCACTTGGCTGAGGATTGAAATTATTTTTGAGCATTGTTACCAGTTGCTGATAAGTCTTTTCACTTGGTTTTGTAGGGCTGAGAAGATTTCACATCACCCTGTAAATTTGTGGCCCCACAATACTTATGAGAATACCTCATTACTCTCATCTTCGATTCCATTAACCACAAAAAATTGCTCCAGTATTTAAGAATATTCTTCCCATGTTTGAGATTTTGCATCAAATGCTGCTAGTTAGCAAATAGTTCCTGTAGCCATAGTTCCTCTTCTTCGCTCTGTCCTTAAGATTACTCTACTATACATGTATTGAGTTGAACTTAACACTTAACTTTCTGTTTGCAGCAGTTACAGCAGAAGGCATTAACACTCCATGCCTCCCACTTTGCACATCCAGGATGTTACAAAAAACTTTTCAGGATTTACGATGCTGATGATCTTTAAAAGGCATCATCACAGTCTGTGAGGGTCCATCGCACAGCATGAGTGTATCAGTGGCTGAGTTCTGGACTCTCACCAAAACTCCCAATATATTAAATTATGCTGTCTACTCTGCACGATGAATCTCCTAATTAAATCATGTTTGCATTCTTAATTATGATGAAAGCATTTGTGAATGTGCAGATATCCATTGGCAATGACAAGATCACACCATTCATGTCTGTCATCAGCTACAATGCTCATCGCTGCAACCTTTCATGTGAAGGGAGATCTTAATATAATGCTATAATCAACACTTTTCAAGATTATTCTTGAGAGTTGTAATAGTAAAAACATAGTCAATGTTTACAAGAGAGTTCCATGTGTAATACTTATTTCATATGCAAAGATGTTAGCCAATCATAGCAGTGGCCGTTTACACTGAAGCCTCACAGCAGACACATCCCCTCCAACACAGCGTTTAAATCAGAGAGCAAAAATCAGGGTGGAAAAAAGCCTTTTATTTCTAAATTATAACAATTTTTGTTTGTAAAATCATACTAACATTATAAGTGCACTTCATTATAAAATAATAAAGACATTGGAAAAGTAGCAGATTTACAGTAGACTTTTTTCTGGCTGTTCTTATCCACAGGATATGTGCATTTGTATGCAACTGCATTTAGAATAAAAATACATAAATAAATAAAAAAATTACATAAAAGGAAAATAGTAATGCATTAAGGCAAGGCAAGTCTCATCTTCCCTTCAGCTATGGATCGCGTAATTAAGGTTGATTGATTCAGCAGTAAGCTGTACATATAATTTTTCTTTAAGGTCACATTGCCCAAAGTCCGAGTTCCTATGCAGGGGAACTGGAATTAATCTACACCAGGAATGCTGGCAGAAGAACAACCCTGGTGTGTTTTATTTGATCAATTTCAATTTATTTAATTTAAAAAAAGAGACATTAATCAACAGTCATGAATGTAAATTAGCCCGAAGGCTTGTTTTCATTGGTAGTCCATTTGTCAGATCTTATTTGGCCTAAACAAATTATAAAAAATTATGTTAAAAGTTATACAAAAAGACAAAATATAAAAAAGACAAAGTAAATAATAATATTTTTTATAATAAAGTGAGAAACATCAATGTTTACATTGTTGATTATGAAGAAGCCATTTTTTAAAATTATATTTAAATGATGTACATTCTTTAATTGATTGTGGTATAGAATTGCGATGCTCTGAACGAAGAAACAAAGGACCCAACTGAACACAATCACTATGGCAGAGACAGAAAGGGTGGTGCCAACAGAAGTATTGGTAGATTTTTTTCCTGCTGTATTATTAGGGGGGTCCTGGAGGTCCTGGAGGTCCTGGAGGTCCTGGAGGCCCTGGAGGTCCAGGTGGGCCTGCTACACCTTGTGGACCTGGAAAAATTAAATATTAGAGAAAATATTTGATATTGATAACATACAGAATATCATATTTTTTATTTGCATTAGTTGTAATCTTGGCTCTGTTGGTTAGTTATGGTATCTGGCTTAAATAATTAAAAAAAAGAGTGAGGTTGGTGGCTTTATGTTGAAGGAATATTTAAAGGGCATATTTGATGTATGACTGGCTTACCAGGTTCTCCTCGAGGTCCTTTGAAGGAATCTGTGTGTGAAAGTTAATGCATATATGTTACATGTTTGTACTATAAGCCTAAATGTTCACATTAAAGGGGAAAAACCGTTTTAAACGTGAAAGAGGCCCCATAACCCAAGCAAAACCCCATTGAAGCAAGCGAAAGGCAGAAAGGACTAAACAGCTTACAAAGGCTTGGTGCAGTTCATGAAACAGTGCTTGACAGTTGTGACATCCAAATGTATTAATAAATGTCACTGCACCAGTACAGTGTACAGCAAAAAAGAAATTACTCAATTTGTCCAGTTTAGAGAATTTACAGTGAATGAATTGCCATTTTAAGATAAATAGGTCATTTGCACAACAACATTACTCGTCTTTTTGCTTGCAATTAAGAGAAAACAAACACAGGTGATGGTGTTTGTCACCATCACCTGGAAGGCCAAATACCAAATCACGGGTGAACCAAACCCTGGTGACCATGCAAACAGATTTTAAAATGTCTTCAATACCTGATATGTGCCTAAACTACCATAAATCAACATCTACAAGCACATAAAAAGGCAGTAAGAAGCTTAGAAATTTGCCATCAGAGGAAGAAGATTTATGTATGACCACATATCACATTAGCATTTAAGAGCTCTTATACTATGGTGCCTTACCAGTTTCAATCCAAGGGTTGAGGTCTAAGGCGGGGATATCCCCACAGTTTACGAAATTGGCTGAACTGGTGAAGCGGAAAGGATCTCTGGGAACTCTGCCGATTCCAGTGTTGTCACAGATGATGCGGGCCAGCGACACAGAGGCCAGTGATGCTTTTTGTATGGTGGTAAACACTCCTTTGTTCTCCCACCATAACCTGAACACAACGTGCAATTTGGCATTAACACCACTCAAACTCAAAGTTGTGTTTAATCAGGGTGGGAGGAGGATAGTGGCTTTCCAGGAGAGGGATTGGACACCCCTGGACTAAATACACAAAGATCTTTACCTGTCTCCCTCACGAATGTGCTGGAACTGTGTAGAGATAAGGCAGGCAAAAAGAGAACCAACACGACCACCAGGAACAAAAGGCTCAGCAACACCTCCCAACCAAATGTCAATGTTCTCAGGGGTGCCATAAAGCTCAATCAGCCTGTGAGCCAATTCAGTGTTGTTCATCACCACAGCCAATTCTTGCTCATTCTGAGGTGCCGACAGTCCACAGAACCGACGCCATGCATTATAGCCTTATGAGGAACAACAGATGGATACCGGTAAGTCTTCTCTCAAAAACACATGCATTGATAATGCAGCATGAAGCTGAATTGGCTTCACGTGGTTGGGTTTAAAGGGTTCCAAGAGTTTTTGTGCATGTTATGTATGAGTCCAGAATATTTACCTGGTATAGCGTGGTCACGGCTTCTTTGCATGTTGAGGGATGCCAAGTCCAAAGCAATGTGGGCTGTAAAGGCAAACAGTTTCTCTCTAAGAGCATTCACCATCATGTGGTCCTGCGTATTCAGTTTTGCTGGCCGACCAATCAATCCACGGAGCAGAGGATCGATGCCCCCTAAGCAAAAAGCAAAGCAGAAATAAAGTGAGATTCAAAGAAGACAGTTTTAGGACTCTGTAGGTATGCTGTAACAAGCCTCACAAACTCACCCTCAAATATCACCCTCCACGGCGTGAAGAAGGTCTCAAAGAGGGGGACACTTGAAAATTGAGGATGGTTCTGGTAATTTTCATCAAGACGAAATATGATGGGTTGGATGGCCAGGTGGGCAAAACGGAAAGCTGCTGTGGCAAAGACGTTTGCAATGGTAGGGTCCACATTTTCATTGTAACCTGGATATTGTCCAAGGCGTCTATTGTAAGCATCAGGACCCACAATTATTGGCAAGTATTCCTTAATCACCAAGACCTAAAAGAGAAAGGAGAGATTGATCATGAATATATGTTGTACTCCGCATGTAACTGCTTGTGCTTGTGTTAATGCACTTTTCATTGAGTGTCTTTACCTGGTTGTAGGCACCCACAATTTTTCTTGCCTCTTGATAGAGGATTTCACTACTCCAGGTAGGATTTTGCACATGGAGGGCACGAGCCAATCTATTGTGCTCTCTCATGAAAAGTGCATGTAATGAGGTAAGAGCAATGTTCTCAACAACACGAACATCCCCTGCACACATCAATAGTTCATTAGCATTTGCAAATAGTAGGCATATACCACACATTTTAGATGCTGCATTTACCAATGACGACTAGGAAAATAACTGAAAATTGCATATGAAATTATAAGATTTTATAAGAATGAAAAATTGAATTACCTGCAATGAAGCAAGGCACCTCTGTTAGGGTGGTTTCATTGAGGGTTTTCCTACGCGTGGCACACATGTTACTTTTTACACTGGTAAAGGGCAGATGCTCTCGTCCATTATCCTTGAACTGATCATTGACACGTAGAAGACCACCATCATTTGTCAGGTCTCGTAGTTCCTTTGCTAGCCCATCCTCTGCACCGTAAACCTGTCCAGCATCTAGGAAAGCTGTTAGAGCGTTGATCTGTTCCCGAACTTTGGGGACCCCACCAAAGATATAGGCGGTGTTCCCAGAACCACAGGCCGGTGATGAACGGAAGAAAGGGAGACAGGAGTCAGGAAGCAGGCGTTGATCTCCTGGAGGAGCCTGTGTTTTGACATTAAATGTAGCATGAAAGATCGTTATTATACAACAGTGGTCTTCACTATTTTTTTCATGAGAGCCGCACTGATTGGACAAAGTCAGTAGGAGAGCCATTTTACAGGAAAGTATAAAAAGTTACATACAGTCATAAAGACCATATCTGTTTATTAATATGTCACCCCTGAACATTCAATATGCAATGCAATAAATATATATTTTTTTTAATGATTTACCAGTCAAATTTGTAACTGAGACAAGATGATTTCCCTTAATGACAAAAAAGCAGGATTTCCAGAATAGATTCATCCCAGAATGACGTTAAGTTATTTTTTTCTACATTAGCCCCTCATGTAGGCTATCTAATCATCCAAGAGCACATGTGGCATTAAGAGCTGGAAATACCGCCATAACTGGCAACTCCGCAGGGACTGGATATGTTTACATGCACAACTTTTGTTTCAATCGGTCTGAATTCCTTGTGATTGATTAATCTGAATGTATTGTAGTTTACATGAATGCTTAACATCGTGATATGATGCATGATCGGGGTGATGTGCACGTTTATAAGTCAAAAGATTCAAATTGGGAATAGGTTTTTTGACATTCGCACACTGCACAAATATACAAAGTTTCCCGCTGTTGTCGCGTAATAACCATTTTCCTACATTGATTCTTTATTTGTTTTAAACAGCAGACTTAATATCAAATTCTGGTCATAATTTGGAGACTGTGATGAACCGTTATGCCGTGCTGTTTGTATTGATCACTCAGTAAAAATGCCCAAAATCAGTCGTCTGTGGATGAGAATCTGAAACAAGGACTGGTGAGCCGTTTTCCTGCTTCACTTCACAAATACTGAGTGAAAGGAGAATTATAGAACGATGTGACACTCGTTTATACGACACTTTATTCATCAGAAGAACAGCGCGACGGACGGCGTCCTTTCAGTTTCGGTTTTCAATCGATCAAGTGAACATGTTCTCTCGATAAACCACCCCTTTCAATCCGATCAAAATTATTTGAAAATAGAGCTGACACTTTGAGGTTATGTTATAGTCCTACTTCTTTTTAAATGTTTTTATAAAATATCTGTAGTGACTGCTTGATCATATCACTGTATTATTTTCCGCCATGCGAGCCACAAATGAAAGCCGCGCAATGAGTAATGCTGTTATACAACAACAATACTGGGACAATATTTGACAGAAGGACAATCTTTGACTGACCGGAATTGGAAAGCAGGGTTCAGATCGCTCACAGCTCTCATCACAGTTGAGGCCACTGCTGAAGGACCTAATGCTTGGTGAGGTGGGCGTAAAAGTCAGATCGTGGTCAACCCATTGCCCAAAGATGGTAAGCATGAAGGTAAAGTCACGATCACTCTCTATGTCAGCATCTGCAGTGCTTAGAATACGATTGGAAACCAGTCTGACCTGGAATCAGTGAGGTAGACAGAATTCAGACATTGTTAACTGATTGGTGGCCTACTTGATTGACAAGTAGACTTCAGTAAACTATTCATAATCATCTCCATCATACCAGGGGCAGCGCTGCACCATTAAGCAATTTTTTGGGATCCCACCCTTTGGCCTGGGAGATGTTATCCTCATAGACAGCAGGCAGCCAGCGGGTAAAAGGGGTGTTGGATGCACCAAGAAGTGGGTTATTCCTGGGAATTATAAATTTAGTTGTTTAGCAAGGCAAACACTGAGTCTTTGATTATGACTACTCTGAATAAGGAGGACAAGACAGACCTGTTGTTGCAGACATTGTTGGCAGTTCGATACTTGTGTATGTTTGGTGTGGTCCTACAAGAAGGGGGCCGGACTTGAGCAGCACAGCCTGTCAGACGTGTAATCGTGTTAAGCTCATCTAGAGTGAGCAGATCTAGGGGAAAACACATAATGACAATTTATAGCAAGGAACATCAGTTAGCGATGGATCTTTTCTGAGCTTTGCCATTTTTGCAACATGTTTTACTCATACTTGTAGCATTGATGGACCTCTTGTTTACATGATGAGCTTTCTCACTGATCAGTCTAAGCGTTTGCCCCATGTAGTCTGCGGCTCTCACAGCCTCTCGTGTCTTTCGAGCTGGCTGTTTCAGCAGACGTAGCTTGTCGGAAGGCTTGATGACATCTTTGCGCACCCTTGCCAAACTCCTGGAAGTGGGGAGATTTATAAAAATAAAATGGATCAATGATTGAGGATGGCACGGGAATATTGAGCAATATTCTTACACACTTTACTCACTCATCACGAGAATACTTGTATGCAGCATCTACTATTTGCTTTCCTTCCTCGATTGAATCTAGAATGAAACGTCGCCCAGGACTCTCTTCTTCTGCTAAAAAAAGAAAAGGGTATTAAATCATCAAATCATTGCCACAGAAATACTAATAATGACTATTTTTATTGAAACCTGTATTTTTTATATTGCTAATCATTAGCTTTTTAATTTTTGATGGCATGGTTTTGATGGCATGACTGCTGGCAGTAGATCCTTCTCCTATTTAGCACCAAAACTTTGGAACAATCTCCCTAACATTGTCCAGGAAGCAGACACAGTCTGTCAGTTCAAATCTAGACTAAAACACATCTCTTTGGCTTAGCATACACATAACACATTATAGACTTCTGTAATTCAATGTTAGGCTGCATAGTTTAGATCAGTTGGAACCGGGAACACTTCCCATAAATCCTGATGTTCTTGGTACATCATAAGAAGGATGGCGTCTACGCTGGTATTAGTCTCTCTGTTTATCCCGAGTTTTACCGCAGTCCGCAGGATCCAGGCCGTATCCGGATATGATGAAAGACCTGAGCCTGGACACAACGACACTAGTCTCTCCCTTGTGAAGGCCTCCTTCCCTTTACCTCTGTTATGATAAAACATTGTCAGGATATTTCCGATTCACGTGGCTACGCGGAAGCGATAAAAAATTCTCAGAACCACCAGGCACTGGTTTATGCAAATGAGCAGCCGGACGCATTGAAGGTTTTCTGTTATAACGGTGTCGTGTTAGCGGCCCCTGAGTTAATAACTAATGATCGTTGCGACGGAAGGGAATCAATCAAAACTAACTTTAGCTGGACAATAACTTTATTCTATAGCTGATGTAAAGCCAAAACAATCTCTGTTACTTTAATGTCCTATTATCACTGTAAAGCTGCTTTGAAATAGTCCATATTGTTAAAAGCGCTATATAAATGAAGGTGACTTGACTTGACTTGTCTAAAGGCCCCCAATATATTTCAAGTGAAATTGAAGAACAGAATGAGGTGGCGTCGTTTTGTACAAAATCAGAAAAGTTCGCTCCAGCTGGTAAACACCTTCGTACTACCAATTGGTCCAAGGTGATTATGTAATAGTTTGGTGTGCGCAGAGGCTGCATTTTCTTTAAAAAGGGAATCTCCAGTTCATTTCTTCTGTTCAGTCTGTCGAAGTCGGAAGTCCGCAAGTAAAAACATGTTTAATACTGTAAAGCTGCTTGATTGACATCTATTGTATAAAGTAAGTGATATAATATAAACTTGACGTGACTTTACTGAAGTGCCGATTTGCTGAGCTCGTGCAAACATATCCAAGTTGCTACGATCAGATGCTTTTCTTACACTTTCTTTAAAATTGCTTTTTTCCCCTCATTTTTGTTGTGTGTTTATTTTGTTATTGAGAGGAAAGCGTACAGCATATTTACATATTCATCTAAAACATCGTGATGTTCACTAATAGTATATCGCTGGTCACGTTTTTTAGAAGCAAAGAACGAAAAAGAACTTTGAATCCTTGAGTATATCAGGGCCTAAACTGATAAACTTACCACCCATTGAAAGGGCACAACAGCACCCAACCACAAAAAGCAAGGTGGGGTGATTCATCTCTGAAACACAAAGTGTGATATGAAAAACATTGTTTATGAAAATTGCACTTTTTGTTTTATGCATTTCCTCAATTTTGGAAGATAAATTCCTTTACATTAAAGTAAAAAAAAAAGTATTAAATGAACAATTTAACTTTTTAAAAACTAATTTAGATTAAAATGTTATTTAATACTGTAGTATACTGGAGTATAAAATACAATAGCTGTTTTTAAACAAAATAAATTTGTTTCAATATTGTGTATATTTTACATTTTAAGAGACACAGGAAAAATACAGATTTATTGTGAAAGAATCAGAAAAATTTGATAATTAAAAAAACATTCTAGAGTGATAAGTGTCTATAAAATATAACAAATAATTATACTTAAAAATACATTCTTTGCATTTGCAATCAGCATCACAGAGTTTTACAACAACTACATAAAACGTGCAAATACATTTATTTACAACAACAACAACAACAACAACAAAAAAAGCCATCTAACGATAAGTTTTAGACGTTCTGAATTTCTCACCTGGTTACAGATCTCAGGCTCTCTGGTTCTGGACTCAAGGCTCAGAGTGTGTTGTACTGACTGTATGAAGCAGCCGTGCTTTATACCGTCCCTCATCCTTAGTCTGTTAAGCATCACTGAGGGATTCGTAGGCAGAGCAACTGGTTTACTTCCTTCTTCCTTTTCACATTTACCATCTGGGGTGTTTCTTTAATTAATTGTTTTGAGGTGACACTTCTTAGTATGCATTACAGGAATGCAAAAACAATAGCTACGGATTTCTGTACGTAGCTTCTTAATACTGACACAAGAGATAGTTCACCAAAAAAATGAAAATTCTGTCATCATTTATTCACCCCTGTGTCATCCCAAAACTGTATGACTTTCCTTCTTCTAAAGAAGATATTTTGAGAAATGTCTCATTGTTTTTGTCCATACAATGGAGGTCAATAGACTCTTATATTGTTTGGTTCCCAATGTTATTCAAAATATCTCCTTTTGTGTCCAGCAGAAGAAAGAAAGGCATGCAGGTTTGGAATGACATGAGAGTGAGTAAATGACAGAATTTTTATTTTTATAGTTTCTTGCAAATTATACTACTGTATGCCATTTTGAAAGGTATATAATTAATTATATATATATATATATTATAGATACAACTCAATAAAAAATAAATGCATTATTAAGTGGGTTGATGGTTTATATTGAATATATAAAATTCAAGTTCCAGTTCGTTGTCGCTCCGAGTTCCGTCAGATGACGACGAATGGGGTTTTGCTTAGAAAGCCTATCAACTTCGAGTATTACGAAACGAGCCAATGGCAAAGAAATGCCATGGGTCTGCAGAATTTGCATAGCGTATCTCCGCCCCACCTCGTGTGTATAAAAGGAGGACGCCGGCAACATGCAGATATGTTTTCGCTTCGGAGCCAAGTTAATTCTTCACTCCACAAGCCATCTCTGAACTGTCAGCTTCTTACAGACGAGCGAGATTCTCTGGTGTTGGTGTGACGGCGATCTCCCGGCGAGTGCGCCTCCTGCATATCTGTGCAGTGGTTTGCCAGTGAGTGTGTTTCTCCCCGGGTGCTTCAACACTTTCAGAGTTTCTTTTCTCTCACAAAAGAGCTCGTACGCGGCACGTCTTTTTAAAGACGGCTCGCCCGTGCATTTCTGGTGGCGGTTGACTCATTTCCGATTTTGATGGGCACATTCTCTGCTCTGCGTGTTTGGGCTTGATCACGCTAGATCAGCGTTTGTTGATGGCTCAGGTTCTCCCCGCGGGAACGTGACCATCGCGTCATTACGGTCGAGACTCAATGATCTTGTTTGAGAGAGAGTCCCCTCATCCACACCCCGATCTAACACTCTCCACGTGAGGTGCTACTTCGGCTGGTGGCCAGGGTGACCTGAGGGTGTTGGTGTGGAACAAGGCGCCGACTATCCGTCCGTGCCCCACACCCCCCTCTTCATTTACGCAACCCGTGAACGATCACGTGATCACGTCTTCGGACCCCCCGCGGGATACCTTTGAAGTTCGAGAATCGGATCTGTTGTCCATCGCAGCATCACAGGGCGGGCAAGAATCTTCAGGAAGTGAAGATTTGACAGTGCTGCCACTTTCGGGTGTGCATATGGCATTTGTCCTGAGAGTCCTGAGAATCCTGAGATGACGGCCATGCTTTCCCGGGCCGCTGCGAGCATCGGACTAGGGTGGAACCCTCCACCCTGTCCTGAGCGCTCGCTGCTGTACGATTGGTTTTGGGTTGGCCGCTGACTCTTGTCGCCGTGTAACCCCAATACCTTTCTTCCCGGATGTCCATCAGGAGATCTCGAAATCCTCGAAGACCCCCATGTCTTCCAGCGATCCCTCGTTGATCTCCTCCCCACTTCCTTCCCATGGCTGCTAGTCATGGGTACACTGGGGTCCCCCGGTTAAACGCTCTGTTGTGATACTAAAATAACTGTGTCCTCAGAGTGCTTCTTCTCGGCGCGATCCTAAGCAACCGTCCGAAGCCTGTAGTTTTTCGTCTACACTTGTGGCAAAATCCTATAGCGCCCAGGACAGGCAACCGCCTCAATGCATGCCATGGCCATTCTGCTGGTCTTCCTGGCCCAGGTGTTCATGGACATGCAGGAGGGCAGGACTGACCCAGGGCTCTTCATTGAGCTGCGCGCCGCCACTGACCTTGCTCCCCGAGCGACGAAAGTGGCCGCACGCTCCCTGGGTCAGGTGATGTACATCATTCAAGCCTGTGGCTTAACCTGTCCGATGTGCAGGATGTCCGGCGGTCCCGTCTGCCCGACACCCTCATATCCCAGGTCAGCCCTTCGACGGTGGGGTTCAGGGCTGTACAACAGTTCTCAACCGCCCATGAGCAGACTGAGGCATATTCTGCCCCGACGGCTCAGCCATCCGCACACAGAGTTCTCGGACGACACGGTCCCCCGCCCCCGAGCCGTGCACCCCTCGTCCTCCTCTGTCCCAGAGCCGGTTGACAGTGCGTGTCGTTCCCGGACCGTGCCGCTCTAATCCGCCTCTGTCGCCAACCCCCTGGCAGAGCAGACCCCCGTGGAACGTTCATCCTTCCCTGGTCTCTTCTGTCAGGGCGCGGTTAATGACTGTGCCCCCACACCGGCCCGCTATGCCGTCCACGTCTGGGCCAGTCATTCCGCCTTGCTTCACCACCGGTGGGAAGTCTGTGGTTCGTATGACCCCGCTGGTACAGTTCTTGGGAGCCTGGCTAGAGCTTCCCAACCTGTCCCGCTGGGTCGCGCGGACGATCAGGCTCGGCTACGCGATTCAGTTCGCGCGGTCTCCTCCCGGCTTCAGGGGAAGTGACTATGGTCACTGGCAATGCCCCTATCATGAGAGTGGAGGTTGCTACCCTCCTGGCGAAGGGTTCGATCGAGACTGCCCCTCGAGCCGAAATAAGGTCCGGCTTCTACAGCCCGTACTTCATTGTCCCGAAAACCGGTGGGTTACGGCCAATCCTGGACCTGCACGTTCTGAACCGCTCCCTTCACAGGCTGCCGTTCAAGATGCTCACGGCCAAACGCATTTTCGAATGTGTGCGGCCCTAGGATTGGTTTGCAGCAATCGACCTGAAGGACGCCCACTTTCATGTCTCCATTCTCCCTCGACACAGACCGTTCCTACGGTTTGCTTTCGAGGGGCAGGCATATCAGTACGCGGTTCTCCAATTTGGGCTAGCCCTGTCTCCTTGCGTCTTCACGAAGGTCGTCGAGGCAGCCCTTGTTCCCCTACGGGAACACGGGGTTCGCATCCTGAACTATCTCGACGACTGGCTGATCCTAGCTCACTCTCGAGACCAGGTTTGCGAACACAGGGACCTAGTGCTCCGGCACCTAGCCCGTCTGGGCCTTCAGGTCAACTGGGAAAAGAGCAAACTTTGCCCCGTGCACAGGATCTCTTTTTTTCGGTATGGAAATCGACTCGGTCGCCATGTAAAAGGCGCAGCTTACGAGCGAGCACGTGCAGCCACTGCTGACTTGCCTGAGACAGTTCGAGGGCAAGAGTGCGGTTCCATTGAAGCCTTTCCAGAGGCTCCTGGGGCATATGGCATCTGCAGCTGCGGCAACGCCGCTCGGATTGCTTCATATGAGACCACTTCAGCTTTGGCTTCACGACCGAGTCCCGAGGTGGGCATGGCAACACGGCACCCTCCGAGTACCAGTTACTCTGACCTGCCGTTAGACCTTCACCCCGTGGTCGAACCTCAGTTTTCTACGGGCCGGAAGGCCCCTGGAACGAGCTTCTCGGCATGTTGTCGTAACGACAGATGCCTCCACCACGGGCTGGGGCGCCATGTGCAATGGACGTGCTGCCGCGGGCTCCTGGACAGGACCCCAGCGCCTTCTGCACGTCAATTGCCTCGAGTTGCTGGCTGTACGTCTTGCTCTGCGCCGCTTCCGGGCCGTGCTCAAGAATCAACACGTACTAGTCCGGTCAGACAATACCGCCACTGTAGCGTACATCAACCGTCAAGGTGGTCTACGCTCTCGCCGTATGTCGCAACTCGCCCGCCACCTCCTCATATGGAGTCAGAAGCATCTGAGGTCGCTTCATGCCATTTATATCCCCGGAGCCCTGAACTGTGCAGCCGACGAGCTCTCGCGGCTTCAGTCCCTCCCGGGAGATGGGCGACTCCATCCCCAGTCGGTTCAGCTGATTTGATCAGCTGATCAGTCTTCCCTTGGCAAGCCACCTTGCCACCCCTGGGGTTGAAATATTCCACCTGAGGCTGGACACCCCAGTGTTCTCCATATGTATCCCTCCGGGTCATATGTGTATTCTCTAAGTCCCCCCCCCCCCCCCCCCCCCCTCTGGGTTGGCAATAATTGCATATTTCCTCTAAGCTATGGGATAAACTCCCCAGTGTACCTTGGTATTCCTGTGCTAAATAGGAGTCCTTCGTCCGTGCCAGTGTCACGACAGGGATCTCAGATTTACGCAGGGCACTGGAAGACATCCGAGAAGGTGGCGTGATTAGACTGGAACCCCATTCGTCGTCATCCGACGGAACTCGGAGTGACAACGAAAGGGAACGTAAGCAAATTCCGCAGACCCATGGCATTTCTTTGCCATTGGCTCGTTTTGTAATACTCGAAGTTGATAGGCTTTCTAAGCGAAACCCCATTCGTCGTCATCCGACGGAACATCTCCATTCCCTTCTCAGGGAATGAGGGTTACATACGTAACCAAGACGTTTGTAGGATTCATCTCAAAATAGAATGTTTCAGACTTCCGGTTTGGCGATTTAAGAGAAGGCAGCAGAGGCGAGGACCTCCCAACCACACTCCTTTTAATCATATTTATGTCAAGTCAGTCAAGTCATCCTCATTTATATAGCACTTTTAACAATGTAGATTGTTTCAAAGCAGCTTTACAGAGATAAACATATAATTTAAGGTAACAGAGATTGGTTTGGTTTTATAGTGTTTCTTGAATAAGTTTTTTTCCAGATAAGTTTTTTTTTTGTTATTAAATTAGGGGCCGCTAAGACAACACCGTTCTCTCTAAACAGACTTTAAACTCGAACCTGTGATAGACGCTGATGGCGTTCACATGCGCATTAAGAATTGATTCTATAGTTACGTGCGTTTGAATATATGTGCGCAGGTTTGTAATTCCCTACAAACCATGCCTAAACAAACTACTTTGATTTTGCCTATACATTTTGAAGCAGAATTTTATTTTATCACTTCGGGTAGGTACGTGAACCGAGAATTCCACAACGCTTTATCTGTAGAGCGGTATAGGGATCCTCCACAGGGAGAGGCTAGTTGGCACTTCAGCACTGCATTGTCATCGGGTCCAGGCGAAGGTCCTTTGTCAGATCTGGAAACGGCCTGGATCCGCAAGGCTGCGGGAAAACCTCGGGATAAACAAAGACACTAAAATTAGCATAGATGCCATTCTTTTTATGATGTAACGAGTACATCAGGATTTAAGGGAAGTGTTTCCAGTTCTGGCTGACCTAATCTATGCAGCCTAATATTGAATTATAGAAGTCGATAATGTGTTATGTGTATGCTAAGCCAAAGAGATGTGTTTTTAGTCTAGCTTTGAACTGACAGACTGTAGGAAGATTGTTCCAAAGTTTTGGTGCTAAATAGGAAAAGGATATACTGCCAGCAGTCTATTTTGATATTCAAGGTATTATCAACTGTCCGGACCTTTGAGATCGCAATAGACGTGAAGGACTATAATGCGTTAAAAGCTCCCTCAAGTACTGCGGAGCTAAACCATTTAGTGCTTTGTAAGTAATCAGCAATATTCTAAAATGTATACAATGTTTAATAGGCAGCCAATGCAGTGTTGACAGAACCGGGCTAATATGGTCATACTTCCTGGTTCTGGTACGTGCGTTTTGAACTAGCTGTAGTTTGTTTATTAAGCGTGCAGGGCAACCACCCAGTAGAGCATTACAATAATCTAGCCTTTATGTCATGAACGCATGAACTAATTGTTCCGCATTTGTCAATGAGAGCATATGACGTAATTTAGATATATTTTTAAGATGGAAAATGCGGTTTTACAGATACTAGACACGTGACTTTCAAATGAAAGATTGGTATCAAATAGCACACCCAGGTTCCTAACTGACATGCGTCTTCTTCTTCTAATCTAATTGCTTTGCAATATAACATATAAGAACTACACTTAGTTCAGAAAGCGAAATGAGCAACTCTAAACAGAAGCAAAGTAGAAGCAAAGTAGAAGCAGAAGCAAAGCTAGCTTACCCTAGCGGGTAAGCTAGCAGTAATGGCAGCTAATGACACCACTATTAGCAACAAGGACATACCTGAAAAAGACAGTACGGATAATTTGTCGATGAGTCAGCTAGTCTCTGAACTGGCAAAACAGCGGGCCAGTTTGCAAGAGGACATGGCAAGTTTAATTCAAGATTCAATCAAACCGTTACAGGCCTCCCTTGACACGCTACACAAGACAGTTGGCTCGTTTCAGCACCGACTTGCATCTACTGAAGTGCTGGTCGGCGAAAACTTTGAAAGGCTAACAGCCGTGGAAGCGACGATTAAATCCTTGAAGGCACAGAATTCTTCTCTTCTTGACCAAAATGACGATCTTGAGAATAGATCCAGAAGGGCCAACCTGCATATTATCAATATTCTGGAGGGCGCTGAGGATGGAAAAGACCCCATCGGATTTATATCTGTGATGCTTAAATATACTGTGGAGAGCGTGTTTGACAAACCTCCTGAACTTGAACGAGCGCATCGCGCGCTTCGCCCCAAACCTGGAGCAGGGCAATCTCCAAGACCATTCATTGTCTGTTATCACCGATTTCAGGAAAAGGCACTTCACTAGGTCACTACGTCACTGCGGCTATACCCAGATACGAGCGCAGCTTTGGCGAGGAAACACGCCGGATTCAAAGAAGTCAAACAATCCCTCTATCAGAAAGACAGAAAGTTTCAACTTCTGTGTCCTGCACGTCTCCGTGTGAAATTTGCAGAGGAAACTCACTTTTGATTCATCTGAGGCTGCTTAGGCTTTTTTACAAACAACGTGTCGTTGTACAAGACTAAAGACCGACTCTGGCCGTAATATATTGTCTGTGAAGTTAAATGGCACTGACAATGTAACGTTACTTCAAGCAATAAGGGGACTTTCTCTATCTACTCTTCTATCGCAAGTTATCTAGAACTTCCAGAAAAGACGGCATGTTTGTTTCTGTTTATTGCCTTAAAGTTCATTCAGTACAATGTGTAATAATGACGCTATGCTGTATTCCGTGTAAATATTGTGGTTTGGAGTCTCTCAAGAAGATCGAGAGGTAAAGACTGGATAATCGGGAGCCATGCAATTTAAATAGGTTTCTGCAGCTTGTTGGGGAAGCAAACATTTGGAAAATGTTGGGAAGTTTGTTTCTAAGTTTCATTTATGGAAGGTTTTCACTTCATGGTGAAGTGACCGTCAGCTGGACCGAGTTAACTGCCCGGTTGGCACAGTGCTGGAGTTTCTGCAGGAGCGGTTCACTGCAGGTCTATCCCCGTCCACTTTAAAGGTTTATGTGGCGGCCTTAGGTGCTTACCACACTCCTTTGGGTGGAATGTCTTTGGGTAAAGACCCCTTGGTATCTCGTTTCCTACTAGGCACCTTGAGGCTGAGGCCTGCTGCGCCCACAATGGTTCCGACTTGGGACCTGGCGATTGTCCTCCAAGGCCTTTCCCAGGCTCCCTTTGAGCCCCCTGGAGGAGGTTCCTGCCAGATTTCTGACTTTGAAAACTCTGTTCCTCCTCGCTATTTCGTCTCTCAAGGGAATAGGAGATTTTCAGGCTCTGTCGGTTGCATCCCCGTGCCTGGAATTTGCGCCTGGCATGGTTAAAGCGTTCCTTCATCCTAGGCCGGGTTATGTTCCCAAGCTCCCCACTAATGTGGCCCGATCTATAGTGCTGCAGGCCTTCTGTCCTCCTCCGTTCCAGGATGCGGACCAGGAAAAGTACAATTTGCTATGCCCGGTAAGGGCATTGGATGCTGACGTCCACAGAGCTGCCCTGTGGCGTAAATCCGTGCCTGCGTGCCCTATTTAATCCCTCTGTTTTCACCTTGTCTTTGTCAGTTCGTTGTTGGATGTTCCTGAGTTCCCGCTTGTCTCCTGTTCTCCATGTTCCCGCCTGTCTCCAGTTCTGTTGGTTCTCGCTTGTCCTGGCACTTCTGTTCGTCTCATCGATTCCTCTGATTCCCGTTCACTCGGATTACGGACCATTTCCTCGCTTCACCTGATCTGACGATTGTGATTGGAATTACCCACAGCGTCCCTGTGCTACCAAGTGCCTTCACCGGGACATTCTTATCATTCATCTGTGTTCTCAATAAACTTACCTTTTACTTGCATTTGAATCCTTCGTCTCTTTATCTCATGACAGAACGAACTGACCAACATGGATTCAGCAAGTAGCACGCTGGAGTAAAACGAGTTCCTGTCTCGTAGCATTGCCAGAATGGATAAACAGGAGGAGAATCTGGCGGTCACCGGACGTGCCGTTCAAGCCTTGGTAGCACAGGTGTCCGAGCTCACCCAACAGCTCCAACACCTGGCTGGTCCCACCGCGCCAACCCACCGCCGGTTCCCCCACCTCCATCAGCACTCATTCGTCAGCCTGAACCACGTCTACCCGCCCCCGAGATGTATGCTGGGGAACCGAACTTTTGTAGAGCATTTTTAACTAAGTGCTCTATGTTTTTTCCTTACAGCCCCAGACCTTTAGTACTGAGAAGGCGAGGGTGGCTTTCATCCTGACACTACTCACAGGTCGTGCAGCGCTGTGGGGAACGGGTGTGTGGGAAAATCAACATCAATGCTGTTCCTCGTTCCAGACACTATCGGAAGAGATGAAGCGGGTCTTTGATCGGGCTACTACCGGACGGGAGGCAGCTCGTCAGCTCACCGATCTTCGCCAGGGGAACCGCTCCGTATCTGATTACGCCATCGACTTCCGAACCCTGTCTGCCGAGTGTCACTGGAACGAGGGAGCGCGGTGGGACATGTTCCTGCATGGGTTGGCTGACCGCATCCAGGAGCAGATCTTCACGCTGGACCTGCCTGGGAGTTTCGACGGACTCGTCGAGTTAGCGTTGAGGGTGGACGCCTGCTTACACCAACTGGAACAGTGTAACAGAACGACTCAGCGCCCCGCGAGCGTCAGAGACTTTCCACCCAGCGGCAGTGATGCGGTTAGCCCAGTCTGTGATCCTGAACCCATGCAGGTGGGTAGAGCTTGGCTTTTCCGGGAGGAGAGAGAGCGTAGAAGATCCAGGGGTCTTTGCCTCTATTGTGGTGGAGCCGGGCACTAACTCAACACCTGCCCGGTAAAAGACCGAGCCCGGCAGTGAAAGAGAGGCTACTGTCGGACAGGATCTCCGTAAGCCCACACATGCACTTCTGGACTCTGGAGCTGAGGGTCATTTTTTAGACTTCACCTTGGCTCAGACACTCGGATTACCCATCACCACTCTCAAGAACACCATCGCTGTCAGTGCACTCAATGGTCAAGAATACCAAGCCATAACTCACTGCACTCACCCCTTGACACTTGTCACATCCGGCAATCACACTGAACAGATTTCATTTCTCCTTCTGGACTCACCCATGGCACCCATTGTCCTCGGTCACCCCTGGCTTATTCAGCATAGCCAGAGGGTTGACTGGGGACACAACTCCATTTCAGCCTGGAGCACTTCATGTCATAAGTCCTGTCTTGTGTCTGCCTGTTCGTCTGTGTCCAGTTCTGTCTTTCAAAAGGAGGCGGCGAATTTGTCGAACGTGCCCGCGGAGTATCACGACCTGCAGGATGTGTTTAGTAAGTCCAGTGCTGCTTCTCTTCCTCCGCATTGTCCCAATGACTGTGCCTTAGATTTACTTCCAGGCAAGTCTCCGCCTAAGGGCAGACTCTACTCACTTTCTGTCCCAGAAAGGGAGGCCATGGAGAAATATATTACTGATTCTCTAGCTTCCAAATGCATCCGCCCTTCCTCTTCTCCAGCGGGGGCGGGGTTCTTTTTTGTGGGTAAGATAGATGGTTCTCTGCGACCGTGTATTGATTACCAAGGGTTGAACAACATCACGGTAAAGAATACTTATCCTTTGCCGCTGATGTCTTCAGCCTTCGAGCGGTTGCAGGGAGCATCTATATTCACAAAACTGGATTTACATAATGCATATCATTTGGTTCGCACCAGGGAGGGGGATGAATGGAAAACCGCTTTCAACACCCCCAGGGGTCTCTTTGAATATTTGGTTATGCCGTTCGGGCTGTCCAAATCCCCAGCGGTTTTCCAGGCACTCGTCAATGACGTGTTGAGAGACATGGTAGACAAATTCATATATGTTTACCTGGATGACATATTGATTTTTTCATAAATTATTTTTTCTCTCCAGGAACATGTTCAACACGTCAGACAAGTGCTTCAGAGGTTGCTAGATAATGGGCTTTTTGTCAAGGCGGAGAAATGCGCGTTTCATGCACAGTCTGTTTCTTTCCTAGGGCACATCGTCTCGTCTGGGGGAGTGCGTATGGATCCTGACAGGGTTAAGTTTGTGATGGATTGGTCAAGTCCAGATTTCCCTAAGGCCCTACAGAGGTTTCTGGGGTTCGCCAACTTCTATCAGCGTTTCATTCGCAAGTTCAGCCAACTAGCCACACCACTGACTGCCTTGACCTCTCTCAGAGTGACGTTCAGGGGGTCCGACACAGCCATAACTCAAAAGCCGCTTCGTTTCGGCTCCCATCTTAGTCGTCCCTGATTCCTCACGTCAGTTTATGGTACAGGTCGACGCGTCAGAGGTGGGGGTAGGTGCAGTGCTTTCTCAACGCTCTTCCACAGATGACAAGATGCATCCTTGCGCGTTTTTGTCCCATCGTCTGTCACCTGCCGAACTATGACATTGGTAACCGAGAGTTGTTGGCAGTCAAGTTGCGGTTGGAGGAGTGGCGGTTAGAAGGGTCGGGGGTACCTTTTATCTTTTGGACCGATCACAAGAACCTTGAATATATTAGATCTGCTAAAAGACTCAACTCCAGGCAGGCTCGATGGGCACTTTTTTTCTGACGTTTTCACTTTTCTCTCTCGTACCACCCGGGCTCCAAGAACATCAACCCCGATTCCTTATCTCGTATTTTTGATCCATCCGAACGCCCAGCTACTCCCGAGTGTATTTTACCCGAGAAAATAGTAATCTCTACACTCACATGGGAGAACGAAACGAAGGTCAAGACGGCCTTAGAAGGGGTAATGCCTCCGCCCGGGTGCCCACCGAGTCGTTTATTTGGGGTTACGGTCCAACATTATTCGATGGGGTCATTGCTCCAACGTGGCTTGTCATCCAGGAGTAAACTGCACCAGCTGTTTAGTAAAGCAACGATTCTGGTGGCCATTAATGGCTCGCGACATTCACAGTTTTGTGCTGGCTTGGTTTGTGCCATTGGTAAGATGTCTAACTGTCCTCCTGATGGGCTGCTCCAACCGCTGTCTGTCCCTTTTAGACCCTGGTTCCACATAGTGCTAGATTTTGTCACCGCCCTCCCGCCTTCTAAAGGCATGACAGTTGTTTTAATTGTAGTGGACCGGTTCGCGAAGGCGACACATTTCATTCCCTTGCCCAAATTACCCTCTGCCAAGGACAGTGTTGTGCAAGTTACTTCCAAACTGTAATACATTATACATTACTTGTTACTGTAATTTAAAAGTAATTTATTACCTTACAATATTACTGTCTCAGAATTGAAATGCGTTACATTACTCCTGTATTACTTTTGAGTTACTTTCACCAAAATAGCTATACAGTAGTAGAACTTAACATTCTAAGGCTGTAACGATATGCGATATGAAACACTCAGATCCACGAACCTGCAGAGTCGCGACACACCCCTTCCAACTCCAAGAGTTATTCTTCCCGTCTAGATCCAATGCTACCACATCTTTAAATTACTATTAGTATTATTTGAATTTGAAGTTAACATTATAAAATACGTAGACCTACACCACAACACTAGTTGAGGATAAATTATTAAAAATTGGGGAATTCCAGCATTTTGGACGTGACATTTGCAATCAAAACTTGAAAAATAAATTCTGAGAAAATGCTTTTAATACCAATATATTGAAACGTCTGTTTATCCATAGGATACCCCCTTAAAAGAGTCCAGACATTAGAAAAATATCAGTCTACACATGCGTTTTATATTTAATATGACGGAAATACTCATGCAGGATTTTTTTTTTTTTACTTTTAGGAGGCAAAATATTTTTTTGTAATTCTGTGAATTACACTGCGCAAATGTGTAATTCACAGTAATACTACCCACCGGATGAAGAAGGGTTGGCTCTCCACAGAACATAAAATATTCATTTTATTTTATTTTTCGTGTTCGCATTTATGAGGAAAAAACAATGTAAGGACGTGACAATTCTCTGTTACGGACGCGACCGCTCTGAAGCGGCGCTAAAAGACCGTTTTAAAACTTTCACAGAGACCTCAAACAGAAGACACAAATTTCTTTAAAGTGAATTTCGATTTGTACTAATTGTATCTTAATTTTAATCAATGTTTCATCAACCAATTGCCTGGATTTAATAAATAAGAAGTAAATATAGCAGACAATAGATCACGACACGGAGGCTCCTGCGCGTGAACTGGAGCGCATCTCATAAATTAACCGAAACTCAGCGTAGGCTATAAGGTAGCCTAGCCTACTTCACAGACCTGAAAAAATATATATATATATTGAAATGTCTACTTGTAAACAGAAAAATTCAAAACGAAAGAAAACGGTCTGCTCTCTCCTTATCTGTATGAATGTGCATTTCTCTCTGGCGCATTCACTACTGCGAAGATCGCAAGTAGGCAACGTCAACTTCATCTTTATTAAAAAACAATTAAAATGTCTCCTTGCTATATTTGACATATTCCATAATTTTTTTTTTCCGGTTCTTTGTGACAGCTTTTAGTTGCTTTCCTTACATCATGTTACGTGAACGCGTCACCACCGCATCAAAAACATGATTGCGTGATGAAAACAAAGAAAAATACCACCTAAACATAGCCTAACTGTTTAGAAAGAAAACACAGTACAAATAGAGTAGCCTAATGTGCATACGTCCATCTCACGAATGTACAGTCTTCTTCATGCCATCTTCACCCATTAGCCGCTTTTCCACTGGCCAGCGCAAGCACAGAGGCCGAAATCATGCCTCACGGCACTCCTGTAAAAAATAAATCACTATAAAAAATATATCAGACGCTGCCATTTAGTCTTTATTTACAAATTTGGACACCACACGCGGCTATTGACTGACCACGAACAGGTAACTTAGCCTACTTGCATTTTTCATTCGTTAATGTCTCGTGGTCATGGTGTTTTTTTGTTGTTGTTTTTTTACAATAAAAAAACTAAAAGTGTGTTGTAACGCAAGCGTAACTGAACATGTAATATAGTAAAATATTACTGAATATTACTGAATAGTAAAATATTACTATTGATTAGTCATGCCTTACACTACTGCGTCACAGCAAAAAGTAATATGTTACTGTAATGCATTACTTTTGTAACGCGTTACTCCCAGCACTGGCCAAGGAGACAGCAGTGACTGTCGTAGATCACGTCTTTCGTTTAAATGGCCTCCCGATGGACGTGGTTTCCAACAGGGGTCCCCAATTCGTGTCTAAATTCTGGCAGGAGTTTTGTAGATTACTGGGAGCTACGGTCAGTCTGTCTTCGGGTTATCATCCCCAGAGCAATGGTCAAACCGATCGAGCCAACCAAGATTTGGAGAGAGTGTTGCGATGTTTGGTGTCCAAGAATCCTTCTTCCTGGAACCAACAACTGTCTATGGTTGAGTACGCTCACAACTCATTACCAGTGTCATCCACGGGCCTCTCTCCGTTTGAGTGTAGTCTAGGGTACCAGCCACCAATTTTTCCCAGTCTGGAATCCGAAGTCGCGGTCCCCTCCGCTCACGCCTTCGTCCAGAGGTGCCACCGTACATGGACCAGAGCCTGTGAGACTCTGCTCCAGGTGGGGGCGCGCACCAAGGCTGAGGCCGATCGCCACCGGTCAAAGCCTCCCGTATACGTCGTGGGTCAAAAGGTGTGGCTTTCAATCAAGAACATTCCGCTCCGCTCCGTGTCTAATAAGCTTGCTCCCAAATTCATTGGCCTGTTCCCTGTCACCACCAATCCTTAGTCCTGTGGCAGTCCGACTCAAACTTCCTCCGGCGTACAGGAGAATTCACCCCGCCTTTCATGTTTCCAAATTGAAACCTGTATTTCATTCTCACCTTAACCCTCTGGGGACGGATTGGGCGGTTCCGCCCAAAATGACATACTTTTACAAATGTGTAAATATCTTAAAAACTATTAATGATAGAGAGGTGCAGCCTTTTTTGCAGTCTTCCTCAGATTCCGCTGAAAACAGTGATAACAAACCCACCCGGCTTGTATACACACTTCCTTGTTGCGCAATACTACTACGTCAAAGGCCAATGAAATCGATGTTGTTTGGCAGATTCACGAGCAACAACCAATGGAAAAATTGCTGATGGAGGAATATTTTTCTTACCCAATCAGAGGAAGGTTACCATGACATATTCTAGCAAATCGGAGGACTCTGTAGCCTTGCAAGGGGTGGTACTATATACTATTACGCAAACAGCGTTGAGTGGCAGAGACGACAGAAAGCGAACGGACGCATCGAGTATAAACAAGGCTTTACGGAGCGAGAGTGCACGTGAATATGAGAGAGAGACAGAACACTTATAATATATATATATATATATATATATATATATATATATATACACATACAATTATAGCATTATTTATTGTTTTAGCACTTTTATGATGGCAAGCAGTAAACGATTTACGGTGGAACAAGCTCTGGAACAATTACTGGAGAGTGACGAGGAGAAAGCATTGCTTAGAAAATTCTAAGCATTCCTAAGAAAAACTCCTGGGACTATTTGTAAATAAAGTTAAAATTTTCATTGTTCTTTACACATTTTATTTAACAATTACACATGTATGTCAAGCAAAGGCTTTGACAAATATATTTGTTGTTCAAAAACTGTTCACTATTGTTGTGTGATGTGTGATTTTCAGAAATAAATGCCAAAAATCGAATTTCCGTTTTTGAAATTCTCTAGTTTATTGTACATTTTCAATCATTCTTCCTTTATAAACATATTACATGCGTGCTTATGTTAGCTTAGGGTCTTCTGAATCCATATATACCAAACACATAGTGTTCCATCTCCATTACATATAGTTTATAAGTCCAAATGTAAAAAAAAGAGAAAACGGACCAAAAATAGCTTAGTCCCCAGAGGGTTAATCCGCCGGCCCCGGTTCCTCCAGCGCCGCGACTCGTAGATGGGGAACCCACATATTCGGTCAATCGTATTCTGGACTCAAGACGGAGGGGATGCAGATTTCAGTATTTGGTGGACTGGGAGGGTTACGGTCCGGAGGAGAGAAGTTGGGTTCCTGCTAGGGAATGACTTCCTGCTCAGCTACTGTTCGGACGCTCTCGCTTACTGCTCCGAGCTTTGCTCTATCGCTTTTATATTTCTATATTTTATCTCCATTTATCACCTAATTTTAACTTCATGAAATCAGCACAGTGCTCAAACGCTAGGATTACTACAAAAAAAAAAAGCAGAATTATTTTATTCGACCAGCCTCCCACTGAAAGCTTACATTCCGGGGAAGAGAAAACACAACTGCCTACATTCATAAGGATAAGAAAATGCCTCCTCTGGAATCTACTTGCTGCTCCAACTTCCACAGACTTTTACAAAGGATTGCAATTCTTGAAACAAAGTTAATTGCGGGACCACCAAACCAGACGGAACACACAACATAGCTTCGTCATGGACGACCTCAGCATACAGCCGGTGAGTCCCATGAATCTAGTGCTCCTCGACAGGCCATACTGAGTGTAGAGAAACAAGCCGATCGACTTACTAATCGATGGCACAAACAGGGAGCGAGACCCAAAGGCACTCGAGACATCAGATTATCACGAGCATCACATATTGCTGCAGTAGCATCCTCTACCCCAGATACGGCTCTGACAAGTATTGCAAACACTGGTCTCCCACCACCGCCTATACATCTTGAGAACAGATTTGAAGTATTAATAAATGAGGAATCCCCAAATTTGATGAATGTAATCGAACACAGACTGAATCAGCCAGTAGCTAACACTGATGCTAACTGGGGCTCAAGGTCAAGCAGACAGCGGCACTCAGCTCAGAGCGCAGCCGGGCCCAGGACTCTGATAGTGGGCGACTCCGTAATCAGAAACATTAATAGCAGGGATACAACAACGTGCTGCCTTCCAGAAGCAACAACATCTGATGTAAACAGGGAACTTCAGAACATTCTGATGAAACATAAGACTGCAAATCGACTCATCATTCACGTGGGGAAGAATGATATTCATAAAGAGCAGTCGGAACTTCTTAAAAAGGATTTCAATGAACTTTTTGAAACACTTAAAAGACTGAAAGTTCAGACATTCATCAGTGGACCACTCCCAGCAAGAGGAACAAACAGGTTTTCACGGCTGCTTGGGCTTAATACATGGCTGCAAAAAACCTGCAATATAAAAGGAGTGAACTTTATTGACAACTTCAATCTTTTCTGGAGTCAGAGGCAACTGTTTCAACAGGATGGCCACCACCCAAACAAACTTGGTTCAAGAGTGCTAAAGGACAATATCTACTTCTCCCTCCGTCATCCTTCTGCAATGTGTGCCAACCCACTCAACCTGAATGGCACACACACACCTGGATACAGTATGAATTACCACAGGATTTCACTTCAGCACCTGAATGGACATGCGGTTGACACATCACACAAGGACAATGATAACACCACTCAGCCACAACAACCTCTGCTCACGGACACAATCTCAGCTGAGCCCTGCCCATAGAGCTCACCACAGACAGACTGTGACATACTAGAACTGCTCCAAGATTCAGCACCCAAGGACGACTTTCTGGAAAACAGCCAGGGAAACCAGGACAGCATATTACAGCCTCCAATAACACCAGAGCAACAGCCCCTCTCACCGTAAACGTTATCCCTCTCTCCAGCATCTCCACTTCTGTGCTTCTCAGAGAAAATGGAACAACTGGTGCATGCTGGAACTAGACTATCCCACTCTTTTGCTGCGAGCCCCCAGATACCAACCAAAAAACGCCAGGCCCCACAACCACCAAAGCCTGCGGGCCCAGCTCGCCCTCCCCCTCCCCCTGTGAGAGCTCTTCGGCCTCTGCCACAGCGCCAGGGCCCACACCCTCCTCCAGCAGCTCGAGTTGAACCACAAACAACTGATACCTGCTCTCAGTGATATGTGTCGGGTCTCCGCTATGATAACAATAACTTTCTCAAATGTTTACAGAACAAGCGGGAACCCTGTGTGCCTGTATCTTTCTCTATTGCTGTTCGATTACATGATAGAAAGTCTAAGGCCTTCAAAAGCCGTACAGCAAACCCACCTAATCTGGTGCCTATTACACGACATACTAAGATTGCTGTGGGGACAAAAAGTAAGACTGTTAAGTTAGCACTTTTAAACATCCGCTCACTTAAAAATAAATCACTTCTAGTCAACGACTTAATAACCACATACAACCTGGATTTTATGTTGCTAAATTAAACTTGGCCAGAAGACAGCTGCAGTGCAACAGTCCTCAATGAAACAGCCCCTCCTAACTTTACTTTTATGAGTGTCTGCAGAGCTGTCAGAAGAGGCGGAGGTTTAGCTGCTCTTTATAAAGATGTCTATCAATGTAAGCAAATATCATTTGGGAATTACCCGTCTTTCGAATATCTGGGTATTGTGTTAAAAGGTGCTCCACGAATTTTACTAACATTGTTTACAGGCCTCCAAAATACTCTCCATCTTTTGCTGAGAACTTAACAGAACTGTTATCAACAATTTCCTCAGAGTTTGACTGCTTTGCCATTGCTGGAGATTTTAACATTCACATAGATAATAGAGAAACCAATATGGCAAAAGAAATCAAAACTGTTTTAAAAACTTTTGATCTGACTCAGCATGTACATGGACCCACACATAATCGTGGACACACTCTAGATTTACTTATCAGTAAGGGTCTAAACATTTCATCAATTGTTATTAAGGATGTAGCACTGTCTGATCATTTTTGTATTTTCTTTGATATATTGATCTCTTCTGCCATTGAAGCTAGATCTGTGTCTGTCAAGAAGAGATGCTTAAATGAGAACACTAGTGTACTATTTATGAAGGCTATATCTTTAACACCAAGCATATCTGCTGACTCTGTTGATTTTCTCCTTGATTCTTTTAACTCAAAAGTTAAGAGTGTAATTGATGATATTGCTCCTGTGAAAGTCAGGAAGAAGAGTGACAGACAAAAAGCACCTCGGAGAAACTCAACAGCAGTGCAAAATATGAAAAGACAATACAGAAAAGCAGAGCGCATGTGGCGGAAGACAAAACTTGTAGTCCATTATAACATCTACAAAGACAGCATCCATGCTTTCAATAAGGAACTAGGCAAAGCTAGACAGACTTTCTTCTCAAATATTATAAAAAGCAATATAAACAACACGCGCACTCTTTTTGCTACTGTAGAGAGACCGACAAACCCCCCAAGCCAGATTCCCAGTGAAATGCTCTCAGTGAGAAAGTGCAGTGAGTTTGCTTCTTCACTGCGTCAAAAGGGGTGTATACGGGAGAATTCAGACAATGAATACACCCGCTAAATGTGCTGTTTGGCAGGGATCTTTGGAACTTTGTTACGCGTACCTGTAAATGCCCGCAAAGGCCCGAAAACAGGAACTTGTCTGACCACATGCTGTTAGTTGATGGCTTGCTTTGTAAAGGCTAATTTGTTTTGGGACTGGCAGCTCAAGATTGCCCCTATTCCCCTGCCCCCCTCATTAGTATTCAGGAAAGGTGGGCTGATAAGTGCTTTACATTGTGTCAATCTACAACAAAGACTGTAGACCCTGAAAAGCAGTTTTTATCTGGGTGTCCTCTGCTCTTCAAGATGGCTTGCAAAAGATCGCTGGAGTTTTACGGAGAGCAGGGTAGAGATGTTACTCCTTTACGTCGGGACAATGTGGCTATTCAAACTCCGAGTCCGAACGAAAACAGACTGGTGTATATGGTAAATGCAAGTTTGAAGAGGATATTTGAAAAGCTGGAGACGATGGACAAGAGGTTGGATAAGATGGAGGCTGACATCAATGAGCTCAAAGAGGCAAAAGATGAGCCTGCTTCAAAGAAATTAAAGAGAGCTGGGAATAATTCTGTTGCGGTAAGTTATTTTCTGACCGTCACAAACATTTGACGGTGTCCGCTTAACTTTGTGTGCTTTATTTATTAATGTATTTGAATTGAGCCCTCATACTATGTTGGATGTTTACAGAAAGCTGTACGGAGATTGCACAATGGGGAAAACAACATACACAAATATGACCCACAGACAAGGTATATCTTTAAAACTATTGTTTCATAACAGTCCTTTCTTCTAAATTATATTTTAATCAACCTTCTTTAATTACTGCTCCACAGTCTATCCTCCCCCCACAACCTCGAGGTCACAACCTATCTTTATAATGGCTTCTCCATGGCTGTACCGGACGTAGATCCTGCTGTTTTTAAAGGTAAGTCACAAGAGAATGTCCCAAGGCTACAACTATTTATCTGTATAGATTAGTTCGTTATAAATAAACACATTCTCCCCCCTCACTATCTTCCTCTCTCTAGCATCCTGCAAGACGTATTTTGAAACTGTTAGAAGGGGTTACAGGATGGCCCAAGATGAGAACAAAGACAAGATGGAGGACAGCAGGATCATTGTGCGCATGAGACAAAGAAAAAGAAGAGTAAGTGTAAATAAATATAAATCTCAGTAAAAGACTCAGCCTGGGAAAGGCTCCCATCCCAACCAATTTGATATTTCCAGTGGTTTAATTACTTTTTTCCCTCCTATTTTGCAGCTGCTGAGCAGCAGGTCTGGCGTTCTCCAGACAAGAGGAAGAGGCAGCTATCTGGAAGACTGCAACAGTTGACCACATGTCTGAAGAGGAGGATGCTATCTTGGATGGAAAGTCAGTGTGGGTTGTTCGACCTCCAACCCGCAGTACAGTTTTGTCTGCGCTGAGTGGGGTGCTACAAAAAAGACTGGAAGCAGACCAGAAGTACTTGGGAACTCATCATGCACGAGTTGGTGCAGATCGAGTCGCGGTGGAGACCACAGAAGCTGGCCTGTGAATTATTTTAGTATTACGCATCTAAATATTATTCAATAGTATAATTTGAATATTCTGTTGTTTTTTTATATATAGTATTATTTATATTATAAAGTATTATTTATAGATTGTATTATATATAATTCTATATAGTTTTCTATATATATACTGCATTTATATATTCTATACAATGTTATCTATTTATAAATTGTATTATTTATATATTGTACTATTTATATATTCTAAAGTATTTGCATATTATATTGTTCCCTTTCAAGGGAACTTCGAGCTGCGTCAAACGCTGCGGGAACGCCCCTGCGTTGTGCGTCATGAAGCATGTATGGAATCAGCCCAATGGAGAGATGAAACGTCATAGGCGGGTGACGTCATCGACCAGGAAACTATAAAGCACCCCAAAAACACAAGCGCATTAGCTTCTGTGCTTTCAGTCGCGCTACATGTGAATCTGTCCCTGTGTGATATTGTCTGTCTTACATACCCTGCACCACACAAACAATTTATCCCTATATATATATATATATTGAGAGATTATGGCGGACGGACAGCAGTTTAGAAAGTGTGTTCCTCCCTGCTCGCGTTATTTAACGAGCGGGGATACACATGATCTTTGTGTTGTTTGTTTGGGAGTTCAGCATGCCCAGTTTGCTCTCGAGGGAGCAGACTGTGAGCATTGCGAGCGTTTGCCGTTAAGGACGCTCCGCTCCCGCCGATCGCTCTTTGAGGAGAGCGGTTCGGTGCGCGATCCCCGCGGTTCGGGTCCCGCTTCTGCCGAGGCAGAGCGGCGGCGCTTATCGTGGGGATCGCAGATGGATCTCACAGCGGGGTTTGAGACGGGCTCTGCCTTATCTCTCCCTTCACCTGTGAGATCCAGTGCCTCAGTCCCGGGTTCGGAAGCACGCGCTGCGGTTTCTTCCGCTCGGGCTGAGGCACCAATGCTGCAGCTATCCAGTTCTGAGGAACTTGATGTTGTTAGTGTTGAGGGAGATGTGGAGGATTCGCCACCCCACACTCCTGAGAGTGATGAGCTTATGGAGGTGTTAACAAGAGCTGTTGAAAAACTTAATATTGAATGGCCAGTGACTAGACAGGAGTCTGTTTCTAAATCAAAGTTGGATGAGAGATTTTTGCCGTCACGTGTGCAGCCTCCACGCCGGTGCCTGCCGTTTTTCCATGATCTCCACACCGAGGTGTCGAAATCATGGAGAAAACCGGTGTCATATAGAGTGTTTAGTCCCCAGACTTCAACATACGCTAATATTATGGGAGCCAAGGCTCATGGTTATGGTGCTTTGCCTCGTGTGGAAGAGACGCTTGCGAGCCATCTCTCCCCCGAAGCAGCATCATCTTTTAAGGCACCGGCATTACCCACCAAGCCTTTAAGAAACACTTCGGCTTTGGTGGGTAAAGCATATTCGGCAGCAGGTCAGGCTGTGTCATGTCTGCATACTATGTCAATCTTGCAGGCATACCAGGCTGATCTGCTAAGGGACATGAGTGAGAGTGAGGAGGTCAGTACTGACGTAGTTCGCGAACTGCGTCAGGCTGCTGATTTATCCCTGCGTGCCACCAGAGAATCGGCCAAATTAATGGGTCGTTCTATGGCAGCTCTGGTGGCCGCAGAAAGACATTTGTGGTTAAATCAGACTAATATTAAAGAGAGAGAAAAAGCTTTTCTTTTAGATGCTCCTCTTTCTCCCATGGGGTTGTTTGGTGATGCTGTGAATTCAGTTATCGATAAATTCCAAGAAGAAAAGAAACAAACTGCAGCTTTTAAAAAGTTTCTTCCCCTTAAAGTTCATGTCCCTGGGGCTGCTGGGCGGGAGCAGCCCCGGCCGTCTTCGAGCTCATCACATAGAGCGCAGCAGAGGCAGAGTGTCGCGTCTCGTGCTCCCCCTGCTGGACAGTGGGCTCAGCCGCGACACTCTCAGCCGAAGCCTTCTCCCAGTAGAACTGATCTGAGGACAGTTATATTGGCTAAGAAGGCTTCGGCTAAGAAGAAGTCCTGACGCCAAGCCGTTCAGGATGCTGAGGGTGGTCCCCACCGAGGCGGAAAGGTGTTCACCTCTTTTTACGGTGCCCATTCCTCCTCGGTGCCCTCAGGGGCTCGTTCTGCCAACCCCGCCTTTATGCCGGGGCACAGACGATCCCAGCGAGCGCTTTCCCGAGGGACGCTCGCTCCCTCTGAGGAGGGTCTCAGAGCGGTCAGACCAGTTGTTCCCTGCCGGTGCGCCGTTACAGGGCGCTGCGTCTGCTGCTCAAGTTACACCAGAGGCCAGTCTCGAGAGGCTGGTACCCTTAGTAGAATTTCTGGCAGAGTGGAAAAGCCTTCCAAAAATATCTCATTGGGTCCTGCAGACAGAGGGGTTCTGCACACAGTGGTGGGCCCCGAGCAGGCTCTGGTATTGGAACAAGAGGTGAAAACGCTCCTTCAAAAAGAGGCTATAGAACGGGTTCCTCCTCCCAGTTTGGAGTCAGGTTATTACAGCCGATATTTCATCGTTCCAAAGAAGGATGGGGGGTTGCGTCCAATTTTAGACCTGCGCATATTGAATCGCTCGGTAGGGAAGCTAAAATTCAAGATGCTCACTATCAAGCAGATCGTGTCTCAAATCAGGTCCGAGGACTGGTTTGTCACGATAGATCTGAAGGACGCATACTTCCATGTGTCCATCCTTCCACAACACAGGAAGTTCCTGAGGTTCGCCTTCGGGGGCGAGGCGTACCAGTACAGGGTTCTTCCGTTTGGCCTAGCTTTATCTCCCCGCACTTTCACGAAATGCATGGATGCAGCACTAGTGCCTCTGAGGCTTCAGGGCATTCGTATTCTCAATTACATCGACGATTGGTTGATTTTAGCTCAGACCGAGCAGATGGCGGTTCGGCATCGAGATGTCGTCCTCGCTCATATCAGAAAGTTGGGGTTGAGGCTGAACGCAAAGAAAAGTGTATTATCTCCTTCCCAGGAGACCACTTTTCTGGGTGTCGTTTGGGATTCGGTATCGATGCGGGCGCGACTCTCTCCGACCCGCATCGCTTCGATTCTCTCAGCTGTGAAACAAGTGAAGCTAGGCCAGCTACTCACTGTCAAGCAGTTTCAGAGACTGTTGGGTCTGATGGCAGCAGCGTCCAACGTTATACCTTGCGGCCTGTTGTACATGAGACCGCTACAGTGGTGGCTCAGGACCAAGGGATTCTCCCCGAGGGGAAATCCGCTCCGCACGTTCAAAGTCACGCGGCGCTGCCTTCGTGCTCTGGTCATGTGGAGAGAAACTTGGTTCCTATCCAAAGGTCCTGTGCTGGGGGCTCTTTGTCGTCGCATAACGCTAACGACGGATGCTTCCCTCACAGGGTGGGGGGCGGTCATGAGTGGTCGCCCAGCCCAAGGTCTGTGGCAGGATCATCATCTTTCGTGGCACATAAATTGTCTAGAGATGTTGGCTGTGTTTCAGGCTCTGAAACACTTCCTAACAGACCTGAGAGGCCATCATGTGTTAGTTCAATCAGACAACACGTCGGTGGTCTCTTATATAAATCATCAGGGGGGCCTGCGGTCTCGCCGGCTTTACAAGTTGGCCCGTCAGATCCTCCTGTGGTCCCAAGGGAAGCTACTATCTCTGAGAGCAATGTATCTCCCTGGGTATTTGAATGTGGTAGCAGACTCCCTGTCGAGGCAGGGGCCGAGGCCAGGGGAATGGAGACTCCACCCCGAGGTGGTGGAGCTCCTTTGGTTGAGTTTCGGTCGCGCCGAGGTGGACCTATTCGCTTCCAAGGAGACCACTCATTGTCATCGGTGGTTCTCCATCACTCTACCAGCCCCCCTGGGGTTGGATGCTATGGTGCAGCCGTGGCCGAGGTCACGTCTGTACGCCTTTCCCCCGATTGCTCTGTTACCAGGAGTTCTGGAGAGGGTCCGCCGGGACGGGGTCAGTCTACTACTAGTAGCCCCGTTCTGGCCGGCCCGAGTATGGTTTGCGGACCTGATTTCTCTCCTGGACGGTTCTCCTTTGGAGCTCCCGGTCAGGAGGGATCTACTCTCCCAGGCGGGGGGCACGATACTTCACCCCCGCCCAGAATTGTGGAAACTGTGGGCTTGGCCTCTGAGGGGGCCCAGCTCATAGACTCCGGTCTCTCAACCGAGGTTGTTGAGACCATTCTTAACTCCAGAGCTCCATCCACGAGGAAGCTTTATGCCTTGAAGTGGAAACTTTTCACTTCTTGGTGTGGAGAACACCTGCAGGACCCAGTTAACTGCCCAGTGGGTGCAGTGCTGGAATTCCTGCAGGAGCGCTTCTCCACAGGGTTATCCCCCTCCACACTAAAGGTGTATGTGGCGGCACTAGCTGCTTACCACGTCCCTTTCAGTGGAGTTTCTCTTGGGAGACACCCGCTTATAACTCGTTTCCTCCGTGGCACTTTGAGGCTGAGGCCAGCAGTTCGTACGAGGGTGCCGACTTGGGATCTGGCCATTGTATTAGAAGGTCTTTCCCTAGCTCCTTTTGAACCTATCGAAGAAGTTCCCGAGAAGTTTCTCACTTTTAAGACTATCTTTTTGCTTGCTATCTCTTCACTAAAAAGAATCGGAGATTTGCAGGCTCTGTCGGTTTCACCCTCGTGCCTGGAATTTGCACCTGGCATGGTTAAAGCTTTTCTGCATCCTAGACCAGGTTACGTTCCTAAGGTTCCTACTAATATTGTTAGACCTACGGTTCTGCAGGCTTTCTGTCCTCCTCCATTTATGTCATCGGACCAGGAGAAACTTAATTCACTCTGCCCTGTTAGGGCATTAGACGCTTATGTCCACAGAGCTGCCCTGTGGAGGAAATCAGAACAACTTTTTGTATGTTTCGGGCCACCCAGGAAAGGGTGTCCGGCGTCTAAACAGAGAATGAGCAAGTGGGTGGTTGAGGCTATCTCACTTGCTTATGAGTCGGCTGGCCAGCCTTTACCTTTGGTTGTCCGAGCTCACTCTACCAGGAGTTTGGCTGCTTCTAAAGCTCTTTTGTCGGGGGTTTCCCTGAGTGATGTTTGTGATGCGGCTGGATGGTCTTCACCGCATACTTTTATTAAGTTCTATGACCTAGACTTAAGCTCTACCCCTGGGGCACAGGTGCTCTCGTCCTCTGTGCGCTAGTCTCACATGACGGTCATTTGGTCCTATGGCGACGTGGGTATTCGCGTTCCCGCAGCGTTTGACGCAGCTCGAAGTTCCCTTGAAAGGGAACGTCTCGGTTACGTATGTAACCCTAGTTCCCTGATAGGGAACGAGACGCTGCGTCGCTCCGCCATACTCCCGGCACTCCCGTTAGCGCTTCCTTCAAGCCTATCAGAAGCTAATGCGCTTGTGTTTTTGGGGTGCTTTATAGTTTCCTGGTCGATGACGTCACCCGCCTATGACGTTTCATCTCTCCATTGGGCTGATTCCATACGTGCTTCATGACGCATAACGCAGGGGCGTTCCCGCAGCGTTTGACGCAGCGTCTCGTTCCCTATCAGGGAACTAGGGTTACATACGTAACCGAGACGTTTTCTATATATTATACACAGACCTTATATATTATATGGGGTTATATATTGTATGACTAATAGTAAAGTGTATTCTGTGCTAATGTATTTTTATTTATAGAATTTTGAATGTGTGTATATATATGTCATGTGCCCAGTGTCATTTACAAATAATAAAAATAACAAACTCAACTTTGTCTATCTGATTGTCATGACATTATAACCATGAACACCAATGATAATAAATATTAATAATGAGTAATAATAAACCCAAATGAGGCCATAAACTGGACCAATAGTGTGGGGGTTTAGAGGAGGGACAAAGCATTGAGCAGCCAATCCTATGTAAAACCTCTGACCAACTGAAGGAGGCCACTGTCTTGTGTCCCAAAGGTGTGAAATGCTAATTTTCCCTTGCATTGACCCCGACCGGGGGATTATTCACCATGGTAACTGATGGCCCTTAGTGGCTCCCTGCTGTGCCCCAAACTTGGTACATATCCAGGAGTATTCGGGATTGTGTGACGGGAGAGCAAACTCCCGTACACACACGTTTATTTGTGGAGTACACAGGAGTACTCAGGAGTTTTACATGCCCGATTACAGCTCTTTTCACGCAGTGCTTTCTTCTATGAGAAAATCAATAATATCAGAAAGGTGATCAGCTCATCCTTGAGTTGCGCTGGGGTCAGGCAGATCAGACAACAGCCTGAGAAAGTAGTCACTATGTCTGATTTCGAAGAAATTGATAGCAAAATTTTGGAAGAAACCGTACAGCACCTAAAAAAATCAACCTGCGCCCTTGACGCACTTCCCACATCTTTTTTCAAAAATGTGTTACAGAGCTTAGAAGCCGATCTCCTAGAAGTGGTAAATGCCTCACTTCTCCCTGGGAGTTTTCCGAACTCCCTGAAAACTGCAGTTGTCAAGCCCCTTCTGAAAAAGAGGAATCTGGATAAGACCATATTAAACAACTATAGACCGATCTCAAATCTTCCTTTTATAGGCAAGATCATTGAAAAAGTTGTCTTCAATCAGCTGAACAAATTCTTAAGCTTGAATGGATACTTTGACAATTTTCAATCTGGTTTCCGACCGCACCAAAGCCCAGAGACAGCGCTCATAAAGATAATAAATGATATTCGCTTAAATACTGATACAGGCAAATTATCAGTGCTGGTACTACTCGACCTCAGTGCTGCATTTGACACTGTCGATCACAACATACTTCTTGACAGTCTGGAAAACTGGGTCGGGCTTTCTGGGATAGTCCTAAAATGGTTCAGGTCATACTTAGGAGGCAGAGGTTATTATGTGAGTATAGGAGACCATAAGTCTGAGTGGACATCCATGACATGCGGAGTCCCTCAAGGCTCAATTCTTGCGCCACTCCTATTCAACCTGTACATGCTCCCAATGAGCCAAATAATGAGAAAGAACCAAATCGCTTACCATAGCCATGCAGACGACACACAGCTCTACTTATCCCTATCGCCTAACGATTACAGCCCCATTGACTCCCTTTGCCAATGCATTGATGAAGTAAACAATTGGATGTGCCAAAACTTTCTTCAGTTAAACAAAGACAAAACTGAAGTCATTGCGTTTGGAAACAAAGATGAAGTTCACAAGGTGAACACATACCTTCAGTCTAGGGGTCAAACAACTAAAAATAAAGTCAGGAATCTGGGTGTGTCTCTAGTGTCAGACCTTAGTTTCAGTAGTCATGTCAAAGCGATAACTAAATCAGCATACTATCACCTGAAAAATCAAGTCAAGTCAAGACTTAGAAAAACTTGTGCATGCTTTCATCACCAGTAGGGTGGATTATTGTAATGGACTTCTCACTGGCCTTCCCAAAAAGACCATAAGACAGTTGCAGCTCATACAGAACGCTGCTGCCAGGATTCTGAGCAGAACCAGAAAATATGAACACATCACACCAGTCCTCAGGTCTTTACACTGGCTGCCAGTTACATTTAGGATTGATTTTAAGGCATTATTACTGGTATATAAATCATTCAATGGCCTAGGACCTCAATACATTGCAGATATGCTCACTGAATATAAACCCAACAGATCACTCAGATCATTAGGATCACATCAGCTAGAAATACCAAGGGTTCACTCTAAGCATGGCGAGTCTGCTTTTAGCTACTTTGCCAGCCGCAGCTGGAACCTGCTTCCAGAAGAGATCAGATGTGCTTATACAGTAGTCACATTCAAATCCAGACTCAAAACACTTCTGTTTAGCTGTGCATTTACTGAATGAGCACTGTGCCACTGTTCGTCCGACTGTTTGCACTGTATTTTATTTTATGTTTTAAATACTATTATTCTAATAATAGTACAATTATTACTACTATATAATAATACTAATAATAATACTAATTATTCTAAACTGTTTTAATTATTCTTATTTCTTTTGATTATTTTAATTTCTTCTATGTAAAGCACTTTGAATTACCATTGTGTATGAAATGTGCTATATAAATAAACTTGCCTTGCCTTGCCTTGCCTTGCCTAGGGACATACTGGATCACTCCCTGATTGATGATTACAATCAACAGTTAAGGAGTTCTGGGAGTGCCAGGAGGCGCTCCTAGAGGGAGGGGTACTGTCACGGTTTATGAAGTCGCTGTTTCCTTCTTGTCTCGTGTGTATGTAGGGATGGGACGGTATGAACATTTCATATCATGATTATAATGACCGAAATTATCGTGATTATCAATATTATCATTGTTTTATTAAAACAAGATGAAAGTGTTAAAAAAGAACTGATGCTCACACTGAAAACATTTCAACAAGTTTTATATTTGAGAATCAACAAACAACAAATAAAACAAGCAGCTCTATGCACTTTTTAAAGTAAGATTCTATTCTGTGGCATTTCCTTCCTTATAACGACCGTCGTCAATAGCAACACATTATAACCTCTATGATTATAACACAGAGCACATCCATGTATCACAAGGGACGCGCGCTCTCATTTCATTCAAATACAACTTGTCATCTTGCGTCTCGGTTTTTTATTGTATTGAAAATGAAATCAGAGTTGATTTATTGTTTACAGAATTTGATAATATTGTTGTGATCATCTTGTCTGGACGAGTTTTGTACGCAGTACAAAATGGATATAACATGTAAGAATAGAGACATTAATCTCTATTCAATATGTCCCTGTAATTATGTAATAATAAAAATCGGTGTTATAAGTGAACAATGAATATACATTATTATCTCGTAATAGTCTTGTTTGAACTTGTTCGTTCGTCTTTGGCTCAAAGCCACTTGCTGCGAACTTTTCTTTGCGGAAGCTTCAAGTTTAAGTGAGTGAGATAAAATATTTCAACTCAAAACAACATTTTGTGCCCAATTATTTACCAGGGGCCGTATTCACAACACATTCTAAGGCTAAAAGTAGCTCCTAACTGGCGAATTTAGGAGCAACTCCTAAAAATAATGGGCGTGTCACTCGTAACTTTAGGACTCCTAATTTTTTTGACTAAGAGTAATTCACGAAGCATTTTAGCCCTAAAAGTAGCACCTAAGTCTGGGACAGCTTAAAATAAGTCGAGAGGACTCCTAACTCACTAAGACCTATTCACAAACCGCTTTTTGTGGCATTTCACGTTGCGATGTTTTGAAATGCGTATGCGGCGGCTACAGGAGCTTCCAATCACGAGGGAACAATTTTGCATTGTAGGCATAACTAGGGATGCAACAACGCCACCAACAACAACCAAAACTACTCACTGCATGTAAACTAATTGTAACATTTCATTGTGAATCAAATTAAAATGTTCTTCTCTTTGCAAACGTAGGCAGAGGCATATAGTGACAGATTAATTCAATAATGTTGCAAAGATATTGCATCAATCCATATGTTTCATTAGGCTACTAGGCTATTTGTTTTTCCTTACTCTTTATTCATTTAGGCTATTTATTCAGTTATTCATCATCTTCCGTCCTTCGCACTACTTGTGTAGCGCACGCATTCTCAGACCTGTCACCTGTCACTCATCATCATAGGGGAGGTGTTTGGAATCATTCCCGCGTTACAATCATCAGCCAATCAAGGTGGTCACTTCAGTCAAGCTCGTGCATGAGTAATGACGTCATCCATAGCAACGAAGACTCACTCTTAGTTTAGGAGTTGTCATTTTTCTTTACTAAGAGTAGGTCTGAAAGGCGTTGTGAATAACTTTTAAGAGAAAACTCCTAGCTAAAATATTTTAGTGCGATTTAGGAGCACTCCTAGTGGTAAGATAAAATGCTTTGTGAATACGGCCCCTGATGTAGTTTTAGTATTGAGATCAAAATTAACTTGAAGTTAGCGGAAGTTCGCTACAACAGTGTGTGATGGTCACACAGGGCGACTCGGCAGATTTGAAGTGTTTACCCCTATTGCAGCGACTTTTTTTGAGCATGTTCTGCAGACAGAGTGACCATCCTCGATTAAGTTTCCCTCAGGATTTTTGTAAATGCCAAAATATGACCACACCTCAGATTTGGTCCTCTTAAAAGGCTGAAAAATCTCCGAGCACGGTCACTGCCTTCCGCCATTCCTTCTCGAATTAAAAAAAAAAACACAACATTGCGTGCCTGCATCAGACTGTTGTTGGCTGGACAGGATTTATAGTGAGTTATTAAAATTGCGATAATCAAACACGGTTTTAATGATAATTTCATTTTAAACGATATTACTAACCGTCAGTACATTTTATCGTGGTTTATAGTGAAACCGGTTATCGTCCCATCAATAGTGTGTGTTATGCGTGTGGGCAGCAGCATCACCACCTCTGATCTTCACCAGCTGCGGCTCATCAGCACGCCAACTGCAGTCGATCAGCGCGCCCTATTTAATCCCTCTGTTTTCACCTTGTCTTTGTCAGTTCGTTGTTGGATGTTCCTGCTTGTCTCCTGTTCTCCGTGTTCCCGCCTGGGGTTCTGTTGGTTCTGTTGGTTCTCGCTTGTCCTGGCACTTCTGTTCGTCTCATCGATTCCTCTGATTCCCGTTCACTCGGATTACGGACCATTTCCTCGCTTCACCTCATCTGCCGATTGTGACTGGAATTACCCACAGCGTCCATGTTCTACCAAGTGCCTTCACCTGGACATTCTTATCATTCATCTGTGTTCTCAATAAACGTACCTTTTACTTGCATTTGAATCCTTCGTCTCTTTATCTCGTGACAATTAATGTATATGCGCCTAACTGGGATGATGGGAGTTGTATTAATAAGCTAGTTTCTCTATTGCCAGACCTAAACTCCCCTTTTAAGATTTTTGGAGGTGACGTAAAATGTGTAATGGATCCGTCACTTGACCGTTCTAATCCCAATTCTCTATCCCGTTCCAAGATGGCCCAAGCCCTATCTACATTAATGGATCAAGTGGCACTGCATGAAAAGACTCAAATCCGGCAAAAATACGGGCATGGTCAACTCATGTGTAATTTGATGTTTGCCGGATGTATGTGGGAAAAAGCGGATCAGAGTTACATGGGACAGTATATTTCCAGACAAACCCGGAAACCTCACATATGCGGTCATATACAGGAATCCATGAAATTTCACGGACATAAACACTGCTGGGTGTGAGACGACTGACGACTGTTAGGTGTGAAGACCTTTCATATGTTAATGACTGACACTAACACAGTGCTGGCTGTTCTCAGAGGGAGGGGTGGCAGGGGAGGACTTCAGGATTGAGGATTATCTCTGGTTCCCTTTCAAGGGAACTCGAGCTGCGTTGAGACGCGGTGGGAACGCTCTGCGTGATTGCGTCGTGAAGCACGTGTATAATCAGTCCAATGGAAGAGCGAGACGTCATAGGCTGTGACGTCATAGACCAGGAAGCTATAAAGCACACCAGAAAACAGACCGCGACAGCTTCTGTTGCCTTCAGCAAGCGATCTGTGTATTCTGTCCTTGTCATATTTATTGTTGTCTGTCAATTTGCAATATATATATATATATTATGGCAAAAGAGAGCAAGCAGCTTTTGTGTTGTTCCCTGCCCACGTTATATCACGGGTGGGGACACACACATCAGCTTTTTGTTACTATTTGGGAGTGGAGCATGCCACAGTCAGTTCTCGAGGGGGCTGACTGTGAGCATTGCGAGAAGCTGTCCGTGAGGACGCTCCGCTCCCGCCGGGCGTTCTTTGACGAGGACGGTTCGGTTCGCGCTCCCCACGCGGGTCCCGCTGTTGCCGATGCTGAATCTCGTTTCTGCCCTGTTGGTACAGTACTTGATTTCTGTAATGAATGTTTCTTTGCTGGGCTATCTCTGAGGAGAGATCCTTAATTTCGTCTTCTCCGTGGTACATGAGGCTGAGGCCTGCACGTACTTGGATTTGCACCTGGTTGGTGGAAGTATTTCTTCACCCCAGATCGGGTTGTATTTCTAGGTCCCTACTAAATGTGCGGGTCATTTGTGCTCCAGGCCTTCTGTCCTCCACCTTTAATACCCCAGATCAGGAAAATCTTAAATCTGTTATGCCCTGTCCGGGCTTTGGATGCTTAGGTCCACAGAGCTGCTCAGTGGCGTTTTTCAGAACAATTATTTGTCTGCTTCGGGTAACCTAAGATAGGTTGCCCTGCATCTAAACAGATAATGAGCAAGTGGGTAGTTGAGGCTATCTCACTTGCTTATGAAGCGGCCGGAGAGCGTTCACCTGTGGCTGTTCAGGACCATTCTACAAGGAGTATGGCTGCCTCTAGGCTTTAATTTTGGGTGTTTCCCTTCAGGGTATTTGTAATGCGGCAGGCTGGTCCTCACCTCATACATTTGTCAGATTTTATGACCTACACCTCTCCACTCCCGGGGCTAGGTTGCTTGCTTCTAGTGTGCGCAAGGACTTCACACAGAACGGGCATTTGTCTTATGGCGTAGTGGGTATGGGGTTCCCACCGCGTCTCAACGCAGCTCGAGTTCCCTTGAAAGGGAACGTCTCAGGTTACGTATGTAACCCTGGTTCCCTGAGAGGGAACGAGACGCTGCGTTCTCCTGCCATACTTCCTGCATGCCCTGATCAACTTGCTTCAGGCTTTTTCAGAAGCTGTCGCGGTCTGTTTTCTGGTGTGCTTTATAGCTTCCTGGTCTATGACGTCACCGCCTATGACGTCTCGCTCTTCCATTGGACTGATTATACACGTGCTTCAGGACGCAATCACGCAGAGCGTTCCCACCGCGTCTCAACGCAGCGTCTCGTTCCCTCTCAGGGAACCAGGGTTACATACGTAACCTGAGACAATTTTAGGCTACAGCAAACAAGCTTTTTGTACAGAAAAATAAATCAATTCTTATGGCCCTGAACCCAAAAACTGACGTCAAAGAACTAGCAATGACTAAAGCCGACTCTAGGGTTGGCTCACGTCGCCTGTGTCAAGGGCCTTAAAACCACTGCATGAAAAAAAAAGTTTCATAATCAAATATTTTTTTTATAAAAGTTATCTACAGTAAAGCTGCTTTGAAACAATCTGTATTGTAAAAAGCGCTATATAAAAAAGGTGACTTGACATTTATTAAAAAATGAGTTCAAATAAAAAGGAGTTGAAATATGAAATATAAAAAAGTCAGTTTAAAACACCAAAAAAGAATATGCTCAAAATAAAAATACGGATTAAAAAAGGCCTAAGGCACATATAGGCCTAAATCTTAAACATTCCACAAACGGGATACCTTTTCTTTTGTATGACTTGCTACACAGTTGATGTACTAAGTACACATCTCCCTGCACTTGCTATCTGCAGTGCCTCTGTCTCTCGCACCATATTGTTTTGCTTGTTATCTTTGGACAGCCATATGGCTCCATTGACTTTTTTTCATGACGATAAAAGAGTCATTCCACGAAACTGGTACGAATCGAGTCCCTCTAACCTTTTTAAGTGTATTTTACCTCTTGGGTCACCAAAATATATTATTAAAATCTTTTTGTATCAATTGAAATGTCTCCTAATAGAGTTTAAAAATAATGACAAACATTCTATCTTTATATTAGAAATTATCTTGTTTTTTCAGTTGACACCACCTATTTTGTCATGTCCCTCATGGCCTTCTATGAAAGTGTACTTGGAATATGAATAATAGAATTAGAAAAAAGTCCATACATTTTGCCATTCCCATGAATATCTATCTGTGCTTTTTAGCTGGTAATGTTTTTTTTTTTTAAATAAATTCATGATTATTCATTAAAATCACATTATTTAGTTCCGTACCTCAGTAATCCCTCAACCCCATTACACACATCATTCTCCCCCCATAAAAATAATGAACAGGGCCCGTATTCCTAAAGAATCTAAGAATCCTTTTAGAAAACGGAGTCTTAGCTTAAGAGTGATTCGGGACCGATCTGAGAGCAACTCTGAGTAAGGAAAAGACAAAAAATTTCATCTTATTGAGGAGGCGGGGCTGACCCCGTTACTATGTGTGACACAATCTTTTGAAGACTCTGATTGGTTGGTTGTGCAAGAAGGGGAAACAATTGTTATTTTAAGTATAGGGTCTATTCTAAGCCTTCACTTTAAATTTAAATGCGTATTTTTTCCTATTTGACCATTCTCTCTCACACACACACTATATATGTGTAGATAAATCCTTTTTTAATTATTATTTACCATGCTGTTAATGTCCTAAGTTATTTGATTGGCTTAAAATAATAATAAAAAATTGTTCCACTCTTTCCAATTACACTGATTGCTGGCATGTCTATTTAAGTGGTGTCATTCTATTTGAATGTTGGTTTTAATGTAACAAACATGGAATCAAAACCAAGAAGGACGAGAAAGCCGCAGATTAGTAAAAAAATCGTTCACTTTGGTATAGAAGCATGAAATTTGGCACAGATACTCTCTAAGGGCCACTATTTTGGAAAAAGGCGTTGGCCACTCAAAAATTCAATGTGGCGGCCAATTTTCAAGATGGCCGCCATTGCCAAAGGCAAAGCCCCAACTTTTGTCCCCAACCCGCATCTCCTCCCGCAGCTTTTGTCACAGACCCACGAATGAGGCATCAAATCGTTCGGATTATTCGGAAATGGTGTGCTATGACTTTTATAAATGATCGGGGGTACGATGTTCGCCCCAGGGGCGAAAAAGCGGCCGAAAAAAATCCCATAGACTTAACATTGCGACAAACTTTGACGATTCATAGCTCCGAGCGAGGATTTCGCAGAAACGTATGGTTTACCACATTTGAAGAGGCTGGCAGGCTCTGTAAGAACATACCTCACAACGGGGTAAAAGTTGCACCCCTGGGGGGCAGGAGCTGCCCAAAGTTGCCCCATTGACTTAATATGGTGTAGGACGGCCCATGAAATTGTCACGTGATGAATAAAATAAGGAAGACGAGGATTCAAGTGCAGGAAGGTAAGTTTAATTAAATGACAGAAGGTAACAAGCAAGACAGGTGAGGTTGATAATACAATTAACAGGTAATGAGATGGGAGGGGCTGACAATAGACAGGAGAGCACATGGCACAAAGGAAACACATGACAAGCCATGTGCTCACAATAAACAGAACTAGAACACAAGAACATGACAAACCGGGAATGTCAGACCTCTGTCACCAACTAAGATAAGACCAGACAGAAGTGACAGAATCCTGACATTACCCCCCTCTAAAGGGACGCCACGTGGCGTCCCTAAAGAGAGACATAAAACCGAGACGGGAACAAAAACATTCACAACCCAACACCACAGCCGACAAGTCAGATACACCAAAAACAGAGACCAAGAAGGGGGAAAAGGGGAGCCAAAACAGAACCAAATATGAAAGTCAATCAGGTCCCAAGCATTGACCAGGGAGGGACGGGAGGGTGGAGGTACGGGAGGGTTGAGCCAGGGAGGTTCAGGCCTATCAGGAGTCCTGGCTGAGGTCCAGGGTGGTGCAGGCTGTGTAGGTTACCAGGGCGGAGCAGGGCCTTCGGGTGGCCATGGCGAAGCAGATAGTCCATTGGATGGCCAGGGCAAAGCAGACTACCCATCGGGCGGCCAGGGCGAAGCAGACGACCCATCGGGCGGCCAGGGCGGAGACGACAGTCCATCGGGCGGCCAGGGCGGAGACGACAGTCCATCGGCCGGCCATGGCGGAGGAACAGGAACAGACCCTGGCTCAGGCTCAGGAACAGACACCAGCTCTGGCACAGGAACAGACACAGACACCGGCTCATGAACAGACACCGGCACAGCAGAGCCGCCTTCAGACTGCGCTCAGCAGGGGGGCATTTATATTCGATGGGTGGGCACTAGGTATGGGGACTTTTTTTCGGATATCAGATATCCTATATTTATTATTGCTACTGCCTTTTCTGTTAGCTATTACCATGAAGTGATGCAACCCATACAATAAACACATAAACCATTACACATTGTTGCAAGACGTGCAACTCTTAAGAAATTTGATTAAATAAGGGTTAAATAGGCCTATAAAAAAATTGCAAGACCGACTCTGACCACAGCTTTATTATAAACAAAGCTAACGAACATGCACACAGTCTCTCACTGACAGGATAGTAGTTTAACTGCTATCTCACTGGCGGAAGAGAGAAAAAAAAGCTACACATCTTTATTCTGCTTTGCAACATAAGCGTTTACAGTAGCCTACTATTAAAAAAGCATCATGTAGTTACCTTTATCAAAACAGTTTATCAGTTTTCATCTGTTTGCTTTGTTTTGAATGCAGCCAGGAATCTCGCGCCAACTGAAAGTCATTTCATTCATGTATTAACGTGCAAGTGATTGAGGGGGGTGGCAGGGGGGTTTCCTCACAGCTCCACACTGTGGTTTTATGTTGGCTTTATTATATTTTCAGCTAAATGAGCAGTTTGTAGACATATATTTTTATTATTTCTCACTGAAATGTGAATTAAATTAAACTGATATTATTTTGTAAATTATATCATAATTCAATTTGGGGGGGCATAAAATACATTTGGGGGGGCATTGCCCCCTAATGCCCCCCCATACCGCCGGCAGTGCGGCACAGGCACAGGAACAGACACAGGCCCGGTGGCGGCCATCTTGTCTGGAGGCACTGGATCGGCAGACGTGACGCGAGCGTCCCTGGATTGGCAGACGTGACGCGAGCGGTCCCTGGATCGGCAGACGTGACGCGAGCGGTCTGCCTGGATCGGCAGACGTGACGCGAGCGGTCCCTGGATCGGCAGACGTGACGCGAGAGGTCCCTGGATCGGCAGACGTGACGGGAGCGGTCCCTGGATCGGCAGACGTGACGCGAGCGGTCCCTGGATCGGCAGACGTGACGTGAGCTGTCTCTGGATCGGCAGACACCATGTGCTTTTTCCATGCATGCAACACCGCCAATGCATAGAACGAAAAGACCGCTTTCTTGGCCATGGCAGGACTGATGATGGGAATGGTAGGCTCCGGAATAGTCTTCCTCCTCCACCGTTTGCGAAGTCGCAGTGGTGCTGACCACCGAAAACCAGAGAGCTATCAGGCAGACACAGGAAACACAAGGGAAACATTTAATAATGAACCAACACAGGACTGCAAACACAAGAAGACTAAATAGGGAACAAATGACAGAAGGTACCAAGCAAGACAGGTGAGAGAGATAATACAATTAACAGGTAACGAGATGGGAGGGGCTGACAAAAGACAGGAGAGCACATGGCACAACGGAAACACATGACAAGCCATGTGCTCACAATAAACAGAACTAGAACACAAGAACATGACAAACCAGGAATGTCAGACCTCTGTCACCAACTAAGATAAGACCAGACAGAAGTGACAGAACCCTGAAAGAAATGGGTAGTCATACACATTGCATAGGGATTTTGTATTGAACATAGCTCTGGATCACAGTGTCATAGAGACAAGGGGACGGGCTCATTTTAATCAGATGACCAATCAGTCTCTCAGGATCATTGTGAAGCTATTAAGCCACGCCCTAGCAACCATTTACAGCGCCTTAGCAACAAGTCCCATTCCATTGAAAGAGATAAAAGGGATAGAAGTATCATAGAAACATGAGTGTGGTCTTGTTTTACCCGGGGCAGCAAACATTCAATCATGAATTACCTGAACACTTCAAGCCCCTCCCTAGCAACAATTGTTGAGCACCTTAGCAACCAAAATCCATAGAGGTATTTCTTCTATTCTGAATGTCATAGAGACATGGGAGTTGGTTTATATCATTCATAGTGACACGCAGCCTTTAGAGTTTCATGATTGGCAGCTGCCAAGCCACTCCCTAGCAACCAAAGAGAGTACCCTAGCTAACATTTTGCAAGACGTATACTGCCCTACAAAGGCAAAAAACCTTAACTCGCTAGAGTGTGGAACTAAGAAAATGACTTTAAAGATTTTTAGTTGTCCCGCCAAATTAATTATAGGTAGGACACTGGAAATTTGGCAATTAGATGTTTAAGTAATAAACATTATCTACATAAAAAAATCTTGAGCTCAAACTTGACTTTTGACCACTATTTTAAAGTTACTGTAATCTGCCTTTGTATTGTCAGCAAAAAGTGAGAAGTCATGCAAAGGCAAAAGACAGTGACTTCCACATTATCAATATTTGGTTGCTGATCACCATTAACAAAATCATTATAGTAACACCTGTATAAAATCTAGTGATCATGGCATTTATTTTGAAGGATTTACAATTACTTATAGCCATCTACTTATTGTGCTTTGGTTGCATCCTGGTGGCCCTATTAATTCGTTAGACATGAAAAAATACTTCCGTAGCGGTAAAGAGTATAGGCTATCTTCAAGTGGTACTGAGTGGCATAAGACTTTCTAAACACGCGTTCAAAATGATCACGATAAAACAGATTCTCGAGCACATTCGACCCGGAGACTGGATTATAGCGATGGATCGGAAAGACACATACTTTCACAGACGCTTACCGAGATTCATGTTCAAGGTGTCATGCTCCTCGTCCGTTCACGAAAAGTAGCCTATGCAGTGCTTTCCCCCTTGAGACTCAGTAGGGAGCAGGTGGACTACCTAGACAACTAATGCATGGTGGACTACCTAGACAACTAATGCATTTATAGCACAACCTTCTGTGTTCTGCGTCTTTTCAGTATGCAGTGGTTTCAGCTGCCTGTCTCCCCTATTATTGTGCTTGTGCACTTCGCTCGTCCCGCGGATTTATTCCGGACGCTGTGATTGTATAACCTGCTTGTAACAGCTGAGCTGGTCTGATGTTGTATGCACCAGCACTTGCTTCATTATGTTGTATGCACCAATATACCCTTGTTGCTTCATTATTATCACTCCCTGTGATGTATTTGTCCTGCGTCGGCTCGACCGTGTTCAGGGCGGTGCTGAAAGCGCCGGCGAAGTTTTGGCTCTCTGCCAGCTAGATGCATTAATGTTTCAACCAGATCCGGTAACCAAACTGGGTGAGGCGGGGCTTTAGTTCTTTGTTGTATTCACCTGCTACGGCATGTGTAACACTTTTCTGTCAACTCTGCATATATCCTTCGCGATCGATATCACACGTTTGTCGATGGAGCGGGTTAAGAGCATACTATCTGACCGCATTAGTGCAGGACAAGTCTCTGAGGACATCAGAAGTTACAGGGACTGATGGCAGCTGTAAGTACACAGGCCAAAAATGTGCCAAAAATATCAATAACTAATTTTCAACCAAAAACGCAGTTACGGTCTTTTGCGTTTGCACGGCAGCATATCTCTGCATCAGAACATCGTATGGAGATGGGGGTTGCCTCTTTTTGACTCATGCTAGCAAACAGGAGTTCCAACATGCTACACATGCTAGCTGTGAACAGCTACATGCTAATAGCGATTAAGTAAGTGCTAAATTATGCCAAGAAAATGCTAAGAACTCCAATAGTGACCATCTGTGACAACTACTAACCACCTACCAACACCATAGCAACCACCCAGAATACCCTAGCAACCGCCTACCAACACCATAGCAACGACCCAGAACACTCTAGCAACCACCTAGCAACCACCTGAACACATGAATAAGCCATATCTCGGCACCAGAACATCGTACAGACATGTTTGTTGGCTCGTATGCAATCATGTACCACACCCTAGCAACCGAGTGGTGAGTTTTGCCACTGCAAGCACCCACTCACATTTTCTTCTGGAAATGTACATTCTATGGCCATCTTGAAAATGGTCGCCATCTTGAATCTTTGAGTGGCACACACCTTTTTCCATGATAATGTTCCCCAGAAGAATATTTTTACCAAATTTCATGATAGCATCACCATTTGAAAAAAAATATGTAAGTATTCAAGAAAAATGGCGTCCATCTCGAAAAATGGTTGCCATCTTGAATTTTTGAGGGACAAGCACTGTTTTCCAAAACAACATTCTGAAGAGAGTATTTTCACAAAATGTTATGCCTACATGATATCACTGTTTGAACGATTGACAATGAGCATTTGACAGAAATAGCGGCCATCTTGAAAAAATGGCCGCCATATTGAATTTTTGGGTGGCCAACGCCTTTTTCCCAAAAAATGACCCTTGGAGAGTATCTGTGCCAAATTTCATGCTTCTATACCAATTTGAACGATTCTCTTGAAATATGCCATTGATCTGCTGCACTAACAGTGTTTCATAATAGAAATCTATCGGGGGGTACAGATACACGTGTCTCAACTGACCCCGCTGGCCATCACACACATTTCTCAAGATTTTGCAATGACCTTGAATGACACCATACCATGAAATATGCCAGTTTTTAGGCACAGAATAATGTTTGTGATGATACCAGTTACGTTTAAGAGCCACATAAGGATAATAAGCTATTCATTGTGGAGTGTGCATGGTGAAGTGAACGTCTTATCTTAGAAAAAACCCTTTTGCTGATATCTTCGGAATCGGAGATTTGTCCGTTGTTCAAATTTCCCACGATCAAAGAGGACACAAATACACATGTGCACAGCAAAAAACAAAACTTGTGCTTGCTGCGCACGTAAGTTATTTAAGGTGTCTCAACTGTACTCATGTCTCAACTGTACACAGTCTACCCTAAATGTTAGTTTAATCTACTACAAATTTTTATGGATTTGAAATGCCAAAACTGAATTTCATTAATGATGCCGATTTATTGCCATTACATTTATTTATGATTTATTTAGCAGGTTGTACAATGTATTTTGAGACTTTGCGGAGGAAGTATTCTTTGGCTCAGCCTGAAAAGGCCCGGAAAAGAAACGCTATGAAGAACATTGCAAAGAACCGTCAAAGAAAGAGGTGGGTAAGTTAAGAAACTGATTAAGAAAAAATTTTCTCTTCAGAATGTAACTATCCTCCTCTCTGTGGTTTAGTGGTTAAATTACTGTCATGTTTTGCAGTTGCTGGAGACCAGGTACAGGGTTGTACAAACCAACACAGAAAGGGAACTGTGGAAGACTGCAA